>NC_136418.1:137986872-138456872 GCF_052625555.1 Lactuca saligna
TAGAAATCCACCTCATGGCTTTGATGGGGTCCTGAGTCCCATCAAAAGTAGGGGGCTTCATGTTATCGAAGTCCTTATACCGAAAATCCCGAACGGATCCTCCCACTTCCGTTGATATAGTTGTTGTAGCTGTTGCGGCAGCCGTCTCAATGAGGGTTGCGCAATGCTCATCAAAATACTCCATCATGGCGGTTTTGATAGACCCAAACATCTCCGGTATCTGATCCCGAAACATCGCATCAACCTCATCATGCACGATCTCCCAGATAATGGCTCCATCTCGTCTAGCCCTATATGACCGATAGTCTCGGGCACTGCTGGTGCCTCCTATCCGTCGCCTCTTGATCCTAACTCGGATCCAGTGACAAATCATCGAGTAACCACCATACTGAAACATACCAAGAAGATATCAGAAACTCTATATAATAATCCGGGAACCAACTCCCAACAAAACCCTAGGGGTTGTGACTTCCTTTCTACGTGTATGGGTCCTGTGCTTTCAGTAGTATGGGGCCATACTACCTTCCACACCTACCCATATTTGTCTCAAGTATCATCACAATGCCCTAACACTATATGTAACATGGAATGCACTCATTCCTCCCCTATATGAAGGCTAAGTATCTCATAACTGGCAGACTACTCCCAAACAACCCACCCATGAAACTTCCACCAACCCTGCAACACTACTGTATGCTAGCCATACATAACGTTGGACCCTATAGACATTCGAATACTCAGTCCCACTTTAAGCCCACAACCAAAAAAGGAACATGAAATAAAGCTAAACAAAATATTCTCAGGCTATAAGATCTTAATTATGTATAACCTATAATACATACATTGAGCAACTACAGTAATGATGTCAATTTCATATAAGGAAAAACCCTAGGCTACCAGGCATCATATAAGCAAGCAATACTATCATGCAATTCCTGAAGATCCCTAGCCTAGTACTAGCTTTCTCTTCTAACATATCACAAAATCAAATAATTCGTAAGGTATTTTGGGGTCTATCAGCGAGCTCCGACAGATCGTACACTTGCATCCTCCTTTAGTATTTTGAAAACCATTTGGAAAAAAATCATTTTAAAATCTTGTCCTTAGTTTAAGACAGGAGACACACGAGTGTTTCCTCCAATTCACTTAAACCAAGGCTCTGATACCAACTTGTAACATCCATGAAAATCATGCCAAATTTAAACTATTTAAAACGTTCAACACCAATGATTATTACAAAACTTAATTTCAAAATAGTGTAATGTCAGAGTATCCCAGAATCAAATCATGAAAACATAAGGAGGTGCACAATCACGCCTTTGCCTTCCCGCGATCATCAGAAGTACCTGAAACAATAATCGATAAATGTAAGCTCGAAGGCTTAGTGAGTTACCCCCAAAATACCAACACGATAAAACATATCAATAACATATAAGAAAAACCTTGCATAATGAGCCTTCAGGCTAACTGGATCGCCTCACATGCCTTTAGCATATCTAGACCTCTCTTCGAGCCTTAGGCACGTCTGGACCGCCTCACAGGGCCTACAGACTATCCGGATTGCTCATCAGGCCTTCGGCCTAACTGGACCACCTCGTAGGGCCTTCAGTCTATCCGGACCGCCCTGGGTATGTTGGCCTTCAGCATAAAGTAGGTCCACCTCCGCCCAACCCGCAATCAAATAATCATGTGCACATAAATATCATACACTACCATATATAATAGTCAAATAGTTCTAACATATCACTAATCATAGCAACATCCTATAACCAGGATACCGACCTAACCGATCTCTAACATAACATTATCCTATATACCAGGATACCGACCTAACTAGTCACTAAGCATATCACCATCCTAACTTCCAGGATGTAAATCAATAACATATCATATACATAACCTGGATACAAATCCAAAAAGGGTCGGCATTGGTGCCATCGACCCTTTAGTATGTAAGGAAAACTCACCTCTCATGTAGCTCGGAATGATAGTATCAATCTTCTCCAAATACAGCTCCAACGCCAACACCTATATCCATCAATGATCCAATTACATAAGTTCCCAAATTACCAAAATACCCCTAGAAGTCAAAATGGTCAACTCTTGGTAAAGTCAAAATCAACGGTCAACGGTCAATGTTAACAGTCCATGTTGACCTAACTCGTCGAGTGCAGCTCACTGACTCGTCGAGTCCTTCCAGAACTCGAGAAGTCACGAAGATCCTAGTTAACTCGCCGAGTTCCTAGGAAACTCGTCAAATCCATGCATGTCTAAGAGTTGGGAAAAGCATAACTGACTCGTCGAGTCGTCTTGCTGACTCACCGAGTCCATGCGGAAACCCATAATGTATAATCTTCATCAGACTAGCCAAGTTTACCATGAAACTCATCGATTCCCTTCAGTTCATTTCCCATTCAGACGTTTTTAAGCTACCCCAAAGCTCAAAATTATAGATCCAGCTTCCAAAGGCACAAATTACATGTAAAGTTGCAAACTTTACATGCATGCAAGGTCTTAAAGGCTTAGAACACTAAAACACAAGTCTAGAATGAGGTTTAGGGAATGGTGAGAGGTTCACACAAGATAAAGTTGATAGCTTTATGAGTTTGAGACCTGGAAGAGTCCAGATATGAAGTTGCAACTTCAGATCATGGCCGATAGCTGAAATGGATCACACATATATGCTAAAATGGCCCTAAACTTAAGCATGGAGAGATCTAGCTAGGGAGAAGTCAAAGTAATGACTTGTTGTCTTCCAAATGATACCAAGATAGGATAGAGTCGGATTCACAAGCCCTTATTTTCTCCAAGCTCGAAACCTTCTACACAAAATGCACGAAAACACACTTTAAATCTCACAAACACACAAGAACAAGGTATCACTGATTAGGGTTTCTTTTGGCTGTGAAGGCGTAGTAAGGGACTGGAGGTAAGGGCTTAAGCACCTTTAAATAGGGTATAAACCCTAAAAATTAGGGTTTCATCTTCTAGCTCCTACTCGTCGAGTTAGGGTCCTCCAACTCCTTGAGTAGGTCTAATAATCCACACGGGCTAACTCATCTCTACATGACGAGTTGGGGGAAGCAAATCGTCGAGTAGGTCCATAAACATGTACATAATGCTTTAAAACATATACTTGGGGGTCGGGGTGTTATAGTTGATCATCCTAATGGGTCGATTGCTAAGATTATTAAAATTGGAAACAGGAACTTTTCTAATTCTATATCTTTAACTGATGTTTTTGTTATACCTGATTTTCATGTTAATCTTCGTTTTGTTCATAAACTTTGCAAGGAAAACAAATTTAAAGTCATATTTCATGAAAATGATCTTATTTGATACCTTATTTTGGCTATTGGTTTGAGGGTGGGCTACTGAGGTGAACTGTCGATGGATTTACTTTTCCTCGCACCACACTTTGATAAGGCTGCCCTCACATTAAGTCCCATTGTCACTAATCAGGACTTTAGGGGTACTGAATCACGTAAGAATATTCTTCCGCATGAAATTTATCGTTTTCCTACCTGTGAATGTGGTTAATGGTTCAGCTTAATCCATTTAGTAAAGTAATTAACATCGACTAGCAAGAAATTGTATCCCTCGGGGAAACTGGGCATGATCCTACGATGTTTATGCCCCACTGATGAAAAAGCTAGGTGTTGTTGATGCTTGTTAGAGGCATGGTGGGTTGGTTCTGAAAGGGGGTGAAGGCTTGGCACTCCAGGCATTTCTTTATGAGTGTAGTTATGTCCTTATATATGTCGGGCCAGTATACTCCTAGGCAGAGTATCTTTCGTGCGAGCGCCCGTGCACCTTCATGCACCTCGACTTCACCTACACGGCTTTCTTACAAGAACAATTTTCCTTCCGCTTGGGCGATGCATCTAAGCTACTGTGCTAGATACCCTCTCTTGTACAAATGTTTCTCCTTTATGGTGAACTGCGGGGATTTGACTTTGACTTTTTTGGCTAAGGTATGATTGTTTTGGAGGATGCCATATAGGAGGTAGTCTAGATAGGGCTTGGTCCAGTTAGGGCAGAGTATCAATTTTTCTGTTTTCGAGTGATTGAACGATGTCAATGCTAACTTGCTGAGAGCATCAACCCTCGCGTTCCCCTCCTCCCTCCCTAGGAAATCTGCTTGATCCTAAATCTTTTGAACGAATATCTTAACTTCCATGTTGCATCCAGGTATCATTGCATCATTTGGTCTTTGGCTTTATAAGTTTCATTGACTTGGTTAGTGATGAGCAAAGAGTCGCTAAAAGCTGAGAGGTGTTTTGCTCCAACCTATCGCGCTAGGCGAAGGCCCACGAGAAGTGCTTCATATTCGGCCTCATTATTGGAGACATGGAAGTTGAATCCTAGAGCATATGTGATGTCATCACCAACGGGGTTTTTATGGATCAAACCTACTTTGGATCCTTCCATGATTGCAACATCATCAGTATGCAACTCCCACACCTCTTTGTTCACTTTAGGGTCTGAGGGATCTATCGATACATCCTTCGGTACCCCTATAAGCGTACTAGGGATTTCTACCAAGAATTCTACTAGAGCTTGAGATTTAATGCCAGATTGTGGTCGGTAATCTATGTCATGCTCTCCTACCTCGATGGCCTATTTCGCTAGCCATCTCGACATGTCTGGTCTTAGGAGGATTTGCTTCACTAGGAAGCAGGTTAGAACCTCAACCTTGTGAACCTAGAAGTAGCATCGGAGGCGTCTCGCTATGTAAAGCAGTGCGAGGACTAATTTATCTAGAATTAGGTAATTGAACACTATGCCCTACAATGCTCTGCTCATGAAGTGTATCGGTTGTTGCTTCTAGTCCCTTTCGACGGTCAGTACCGGTGATATGGCTTTGACGGATGCTACCAGGTACATCTGCAGGGTCTCTCCTGGTAGGGGCTCACCATAGCCTGGAGCTGATGTAAGGCTTCCTTCAGATGTCGTAGTGTAACACCCGATTCAAGGTACTTTTCTTTTTGACCCTTGGAGTGTAAAGGTTTTGCAAATTTGGTCCTGAAAGGGCAGTTTTTCCATTTTTGGAAAACTTGAAGTACGCTAGGCAAAGCACTTAGGGGGAAAAACCTAAAATTTATAGTTCGAACCCTATTTAAACAACATTTTGATATGTGATCCTCTCATTCCTCAGCCTCAATTGCCCATTGAGCCCCATTTCGAAACCCTAACCCTTGTTGAAGAGATTTAACCTTCTTGTGTGTGTGTGTTTCTAGTATGTGTTGGTGAGATTTGAGGAAGAAGAGCCTGGAAGAAGGAGCCTTGATCAAAAAAGAGTTTGTAATCTAGATTTCTCACATCATTACCTACTTCATCAAGGTATAAATGTTGGAACTTGCTCCTTGTATGTGTAGATCTGGTCTTTATGAAGTTTTGGTCCCTTTTTGGTCCTATAATGAGATCTAGTGGGGTTTTGCCATTCCAAAAGTTAGGAGTTGCTTCTCTTGATGTTTCAGAGGTCCCTGATCAATAAAGTTATCATCTTGATTTTTGTGGATCAACCATGCATGTGTTTAGGTGCATTTGGTGAGAGCAAAATGTTAAAAGTAAGGTTTGGGTACTTTTGAGCCATGCAAAGGCTACAAGTTCATGAATTTATGGATTAAGAAGTTTCACAAGACTTGGATATGAAGTTTGGATGTTTGGTTGCAAGTATTAAGCACTTAATGGAAAAGGCTTAATGGGAACGTACGTTGGGTGTACTCAAGCGTACAATACGCATACGTTGTCGAGTCCCCGATCATGCACGCTTCTTAGTACGTTGGGCATATCTATCTCGTACACAACACGTACCTGCTAAAGGAGTATGTAGGGCGTAAGTCTGAGTACGTCGGACGTACTCAATAGTTGTCGACTTTTGTTTATTTTTACAGTTCGGGCCGTATTTTTACTATTAGGGGTTTGGGCCTTGTTGGGTCACTAGTCTTTCTGACCTTGGGCCATTTTTAGGTTTTGGGCCTTTTTGGATTTGGGCCCATAGTGGGCTTTGAGTTTTATTTAGGAATTTAGGCCATATTGGGCTTTTGGAACCATTAGGTTGGGCCTCGATTATTAGGCCAAGTGAGGAAAGGGTAAAATGTTCTTTCACCTTGGGAGTTGGACAAATGAGAAATATTCTTATTTATGGCTTATGGCCCAGTTATTAATTAGTGTTTTTTGCTTGATTAACACGGGGACTTTCCATATCATAATTCCGAGCATTTATATGATTTTCAATAGTTTGAGGTGAGTCTCCTAACTATGATTGGCGGGTCGAAGGCACCAATGTTGGCCCATGGTTTATTATGATTAGGATGCTAGTTGTCTTTATGACTCTTGAATGTGTGGTATGTGTTATGTATACCGGCAGGGTCCGATGCCAGGTGGGGCCTGATGAGTGTATTGTATCCTATTTATCTTAATGATCCTTGCATGTGTTTTATTTATTAGTATGAATGTCGAGCGGATCCCGATGTCATGTGGTTCCTAATGAATGTGATGAGGCAGGGCCCATCTTACATCATTAACATATTTGTTTCGAGCGGGGCCCGATGGTTGTCGAGCATGGCCTAATGTATGTTGATATGAATGGTATGCAATATTTTGGGGAACTCACTAAGCTTGGTGCTTACGATTTTTAGTTTATGTATCAGTTACTTCTAGATCGAAGGGGAAGAGATCGGGATGATCGCATCTCACACACCATGACTTCCGTTTATTTGACTCTGATGTATTGAGATGATTGACTAATATAATTTGATTTCCTTTTATGGTCTTATAAATTAGTTTTGGTTGATGGTCTTATTATAATTAAAATGAAATTTTTGGTCTTAAATTTTAGGACATTTCAAGTTGGTTTCAGAGCCTTGGTTTGAGGGATTCAGAAATACTCTCGGTTGTGTCTGAACTCAAACTAAGGAGTTGGTAGATTTTTAATAAAAGAATTGTTTTACAAAAATACTTTTTCTAATAAAAAGGGGGGGGGGGGGGTGGGGGGGTGCATGCAATCGATCGAACTTAAGTAAGTTTTCCCAAAATACCCATCTATGTTTTATGTTATGCTTTGAATTGTGAATCCGTGAATCACATGCTAGATTAGGGTTAAGGATCTGTTTAGGATTGCATGATAGAATGCTAGGAGATATGCCTTTGTATGTATGATGTATGGGCCTATAGACTTGCATACTAGTACTAATCATTCAGTGATAGGATGACATATTTAGGTTATGCTTGATTCCGACTACTTGATGCTCGAATGTTGCTTGCTTTGTGTGTTTTAGGAGTTCCCATTATTATCAGCTAACTAGTAAGAGAATATGTTAAGTGACATATTATTAGGACTAGATAATTTTAGAAGTTTAGGTTTTAACTCTATTATGCAACTCTTGTTTGAGTCTAACCGTTGTAGTGTGAGACATTTCATACAAAGAATTATCTGGTGTCGGTGATATGTAACTGTATCTGTGAGCTAGTTACAGGGTGTTATAGGGAGTGGCTTCTGTAGCTAATGGCAGTGAGTGGTGTGGTGGTTTCCCTAGGAAGACCTAGGAGGTGATTCAGTGTTGAGAGCGTTGTCATATTGAGAATTGTTGATTTGATAAGGGAGTGACCTGGAGGATTCGGGGTGATCCTGGAGGAAAGTACGGATAGATGTGGAAGGTAGTATGGGCCCATACTAATGGAAGCAGAGGATCCGTACTCGAGTCAAGGAAAGCCACGATGATACTAGGAGGCTTGTAGATTATGTGATTCCTCGATGTATATACATTTATGTGCACCTGATGGTTTGAATGGTATATTTTTAGTATGGTGGTCACTCGAGGAGGATCTGGTAGTGGTTCTGGTGCTGGTGAGGGTTCGGGCCCTGGGACCGGACATATGGATGATCAGATGTGCAAATTCATTTCACTAGAGATTACCCACAGTATTCTTAAGAAGACTCCTATGATATTCGTTACGGTCAAGGAGGGTACCATGGAGATTTAGGATGAGCGCTTGGGAGCTTTTCGTTCTGAGATGGTGGCGATGATTAGAACTCACACTTTGACTTTCCGTGATTTCTGGGTATGTGGAGCCCTGAAGTTTTTCGTGAAGAAGGACCCGATCACTAGTAGGTATTGGCTAGCAGATGCCAGGGACACCTTCTGATCTAGCCTTTGTCCTGAGGTGGTGAAGGTCAAACTTACATCCTGTCTTCTGAAAGACAGAGTTTGAGACTGGTGGGATGAGGTTGGACATGCCTTGGGAGGTGAGACGATTGTGTCCATGAATTGGGAGGATTTTGTGGCGAGATTTTTGGCTGAGTTCGCACTTATGATTGAGGTCCATCAGTTGGAGAGGGACTTCTAGCACCTTTGCCAAACTATTGAGATGGTGGCAGAGATCACTACTATGTTCCGTGATAGGGCGTTATTGGTTCCGCAGTATGTGGTAGACGAGGAGATGAAGAAGGCGAGATACAATGAGACACTTAGGAGCGATATCCGACAGTTTGTGAGCTGATCTAGTTGTGGGACACAAGATGATACGATAGCGAGTGCCAGGGAGAAAGATATAGACTTGGAGATGGAGAAGAAGAAGAAGAAGAAAACAAATTATGTTCAGGGTTCAAAGGGTCAGGAAAGAGGCCCAATGCTTTTGATTCGAAACTGAGAGGCCATCAGGTCCAGGGTCGCGGTGGCAAGTGCGGAAACTCGTACGATGGGGAGTGCAGGGTGGGTGATTTTGGCTACTTCAAGTGCGGTAGAATGTGTCATTTCAGCAGGGATTACAATTCTACCACCACCACCACCCAGGTATCTGATCTGATTTGCTTTTATTGTAATCACAGGGGCCATAAAGAAAGCCAATTGCCCGAGTTTAGTAACAGGAGGACCAGTTGCAGCTCCTGCTCCGGCGATTTTGATGGTCGCAAATGGCCGCCAGGGTAAGGAGGATGCACCTATTGTGAGCAGCAGGGTTTTTCAGATGACATCCAAGGAGGCTCGTGCACCACTTAATATGGTAACGGGTATGTATGTTCTCCATATCTCTTTATTTAGGATGATTTTTTGCTGACATTTGTGTATTTTGTTTTAGGATCGACCCTTGTGAACGATATTTCTGCCTTGGTATTGTTTGATTCGAGGGCTACCTGATCTTTTTTTATCTCTTGCGCTCAGCAAGAGGTTTGCCGATGCCCCGGGGAGTTGGGTTGTCCATTAGAGGTTGAGATTGTTGATGATTGTCCTGTGCGAATGTTGAGGGGTTCATTGGGGTTGTGTCCTGGAATTGTTCATTGAGCGGTATCCAATCAATTTGGTTCCTATTCCCCGTATGAGAGCAAGGTTATATGGGGATGGATTGGCTGAGCCCTAATGGGGAAATGATTGATTATGAGCAGTAGTTGGTGCATATCCAGACCCCAAGTGGGGGAGAGTTGCTGATTCAGGAAGAGAATGTTTAGTGCAGGCCGGTTTATGTTCAGTTGCTAGGTCCAAGCGCTATCTTCAACAGGGTTGTTTTATATTTGTTGCCTATGTTATGGATACTCGGGAGAAGGGTAAGGCGATTGTGGATGATGTGCCAGTTGTTCAGGAATATTAAGATGTGTTCCTGGATGACTTGCGTGGAGTGCCTCCAAAGAGCCAAGTGTATTTTCGGATTGACCTGGTTCCTGGTGCGACTCTGATAGCCAAATCACCTTATCGATTAGCACCTCCAGAGATGCAGGAGTTGTCTACATAGCTGCAGGAGCTATTAGAAAAGGGATTTATTCGACCGAGTAGTTCGCCATGGGGAGCGTCGATCTTGTTCGTGAAGAAGAAGGATGGGTCACATAGCATGTGTATCAACTACCAGGGGTTGGATAAGCTAACAGTGAGGAACCATTACCCACTTATAAGGATTGATGATTTATTTGACCAGCTTCAGGGTGCATCTTGGTTTCCCAAGATTGATTTGTGTTAGGGTTATCATAAGTTGAGGGTCAGAGAGGAGGATACACAGAAGATGGCCTTCCGAACTCGTTATCATCATTACGATTTCGTGGTGAATCCCTTCGAGCTCACTAATGCTATAACTGCATTTATCAACCTCATGAATCGTGTATGCATGCCTATGTTGGATCGGTCTATGATTGTGTTTACTGATGACATCCTAGTCTATTCTAAGAACCAGGAGGTGCATGAGGAGCATCTGAGGGAGATATTAGAGAACCTAAGGAGGGAAAGACTATTTGTGAAGTTCTCTAAGTGTGAGTTCTGGTTGCATGAGGTGTAGTTTCTGGGGCACCTTATCAACTAGAACGGTATTCTGGTCGATCCGGCCAAGGTCGAGGCCATGATGCGGTGGGATGTTTCGAGGTCTCCATTTGAGATTTGGAGTTTTCTTGGTTTAGCAGGTTATTATTAGAGATTAATCTATGATTTCTCCAAGATTGTTGTTCCTTTGACTCGTTTGACAAAGAAGACGATCACTTTTTGTTAGGGGCCTGAGCAGCAGGCAGCTTTTGAGATGTTGAGTTAGAGATTATGCAAGGCACCAAATTTGATCCTTCTGATGGGTGTTGAGGATTTTGTGGTTTATTGTGATGTGTCCATCACAGGTTTGGGTTCAGTTCTGATGTAGAAGGGTTGCGTTATTGCTTAAGCTTCGAGGAAGCTAAAGCCTCATAAGGCGAATTATCCTACACATGATTTTGATTTGGGTGTTGTGGTGTTTCCCTTAAAATTTGGCAACACTACCTCTATGGGGTCCGTTGTACCATTTATACAGATCATAAGAGCTTGAGGTATTTGATGGATATGCCGAATTTGAACATGAAACAACGTAGGTGGTTGGATGTGTTGAAGGATTATGAATGAGAGATCCTTTATCACCCACGGAAGGCCAATATGGTGGCTAATGCTCTAAGCCACCACGTGTTCATGGCTCTGATAAAGGATATGTGTTTTGAGACTAATAGTAATTACTCCACTCTTAGAGTGGATTAGGTAGGCTCAGGTTGAGACTATAAAGGAAGAGCACCAGAAGAGTAAGTGCATAGTGTGTTGGGTGGCTTCCTTTGATTATGATAGTTGGGGGTTATTAACTCTCCATCAGAGGGTGTGGGTTCTATCTTTGGGTGGTGCATGCTAGGTTTTGATGGAGAAGGCGCACAAGTCAAGGTTCTCTTTCCGTCCCGGAGAAACAAATATGTATAGAGATCTGTAGCTCGATTATTGGTAGCGATGCATAAAGAGAGATGTGGCCTGGTATGTGGATAGGTGGTTGGCTTGTAGGAAAATCAAGGTCGATCATCAGCAACCGCACATAAATTTGTAGCTATTAGAAATTTTCATTTGGAAATGGGAAGAGATTTCTATGGATTTCATCACGAAGTTGCCTCAGACAGCGCGCAGAGTGGATTCGATATGGGTCATCATGGATCGACTGACCAAGAGCATGCATTTCATTCCTATTCAGGAGATTATCTCAGCGCAGAAGTCGACCGACACCTACATCTGGGAGGTTGTGGAACGACATGGGGTGTCGGTTTCATTGGTTTCGGACAGGTACTTCTGATATACTTCCAGGTTTTCACGAGGATTTGGGTACTTATCTGCATTTCAACATGCTTTCCACCCACAAACTGACAAACAAAGTGAGTAGACTATCAAGATATTGGAGGATATGCTTTAGGAATGTGTATTGGATTTCAGTGGGATTTGGGATATGTATCTTCCTTTTGTAGAGTTTTCCTATAACAATAGTTATAATTCCAACATTTATCGACCTCCTTTTAAGATTTGATGCTCTATAGGAGGAAGTGCATGACCCCGTTATGGAGGGGTGAGTTTGATCAGTGATTCATGGGGAGTATTGAGGTAGTGCTCAAGACTACCGAGTTGATTCGACAGGTTCGGGGTAGACTTCAGACAACTTAGAGTCGACAGAAGAGCTATGCCAACAAGTGTCGATCAGATCTAGAGTTACAGGTTGGAGATATGGATCTCCTGAATTTGTAACCTTGGAAAGGTGTCATCTGATTTAGGAAGAGGGGTAAGTAAGGCCCCAAGTACATCAGTCCTTTCAAGGTTTTGGCCAGGTGGGCAGGGTGGTGTATCACTTGGATCTACCCAAGGATCCTAGTCAGATCCATAGCATGTTTCATGTCTCTCAGCTGTGAAAATGTTTGGTTGATGATTTCATGGTGGTTCCATTAGAGGATATTCAGGTAGGATGAGTGCCTGAATTATATTGAGAGACTGGTGACAATCCTTGACCGGAAGATGAAAGACTTAATGAACAAGGTTATGGGATTAGTGAAGGTGTAGTGGTAGCATCGGAAGGGGTCTGAATCGACGTGGGAGCCTGAGGAAGGGATGAGGGAGTATTACCCAGAGTTATTTGCAACATCGGACTTCGAGGATAAAGTCTGATTCATATGGGAGAGAACTATAACACCTTATTCAAGATACTTTTCATTTTGACCGTTGGTGTGTAAATGTTTTGTAGATTTGGTATTTAGGGGAAGTGTTGCCATTTTTGGAAAACTTAGAGTATGTTGGGCGTACTTCTCGCATACTGGGCGTACGTACTCATGGGGAAAACACTAAAATTTAGGGTTTAGAACCTATTTAAACAACATTATGACCTATGATACTCTCATTCCTTAACATCCATTTCCCTTTTAGCCCTATTTCGAAACCCTAACCCTTCTGGAAGAGACGTGACCTTCTTGTGTGTGTTTTTAGTGTGTGTTGGTGAGATTTGAGGAAGAAGAACCTGGAAGAAGGACCATTGATCAAAGGAGAATTTGTAGATCCAAATTTCTCACATCATTTCCAACTTCATTGAGGTATAAAGCTGGGAACTTGGTCCTTGTATGCTTAGATCCAATATTTATGAAGTTTTGGTACCTTTTTGGTCCTATTATGAGATCTAGTGGGTTTCTTCCATTCTAGAAGTTAGGAATTGCTTCTCTTGATGCTTTTGAGGCCCCTAGTCCATAAAGTTAGCATCTTAATGGTTGTAGATCAACCGTGCATGTGTTTAGGTCCATTTGGTGAGAGTAGAATGCTAAAAGTAAGGTTTGGGTCCTTTTAAGCCATGCAAAGGCTCCAAGTTCTTGACTTTATGGATTAACATGTTTCACAAGACTTGGATTTGAAGTTTGGATGTTTAGTTGCAAGTATTAAGCACTTAATGGTAAAAAGCTTTATGGGCGCGTACGTTACTGAGTCCCCGGTCATGCATGCTTCGTACTATGTTGGGCGTACCCGGCTCATATGCAGCGCGTATTGGCCAAAGAAGGAGTACGCAGGGCGTAAGTCTAAGTACATCGGGCATACTCAATAGTTGTTGACTTTTGCGGTTCGGGCCGGATTTGGACGATTAGGGTATTGGGCGTTGTTGGGTCACTAGTCTTTCTGACCATGGGACAGTGTTAGGCTTTGGGCCTTCTTAGATTTGTGCCTATAGTGGGCTTTGGGTTTCATTTAAGAATTTAGGCCATATTAGGCTCGTGGAGCCATTGGGTTGGTCCTCGATTATTAGGCCAAGAGAGGAAAGGGTAAAATGGTCTTTCACCCTGGGAGTTAGACAAATAAGAAAGTTTCCTATATATGGTTTATGGTGAAATTATAAATTAGGGTTTTATTTGATTGATTAGCATGGGGATTTTCTGGATCAACATTTAGAGCATTTATTTGATTTGCAATAGTTTGAGGTTTATTATGATTAGGATGCTAGTTGTTTGTGGTTCGAAGGCACCAATGTCAGCCCATGGTTTATTATGATTAGGATGCTAGTTGTTTGTGTGACTCTTTCATGTGTGGTATATGATATGTATATTGGGCATGGTGCAATTCCAAGTGGGGCCTGATGAGTGTATTGTATGCTATTTATCTTAGTGATTATTGCATGAGTTTTATGTGTCAGTATGAATGTTGAACGAGGCCCGATGCCAGGAGGGGCCTTATGAATGTGATGAGGCGGGGCCCATATCATATTATTGAGAGATCTGTTCCGAGCATGGCTCGATGCCGGGCGGGGCCTGATGTTTGTCTGGCATGGCCCAATGTATGTTGATATGTATGTTATGTGGTATTTTAGGGAACTCATTAAGCTTCGTGCTTATGGTTTTTAATTTTTGTTTCAGGTACTTCTAGATCGAAAGGGAAGACCTCGGGATAATTGTATCGCATGCACTACCACTTCCGTTTATTTAACTCTGATGTACTGAGATGACTGACTGATATACTCTGATTTCCTTTTATGTTCTTATGAACATGTTTTGGTTGGTGGTTTTATTATAATTAAAATGAAATTTTTGGTCTTAAATCTTGGGAAGTTTCATGTAGGGCTATATCAGCCTCTTCTGTCCATTTAAATTTGTTTTTGTCAAGACACCACTTTAGGATATAGAAGAGTAACAGAGTATTATTAGCTGACTTGGTAATGAACCTGCTGAGTGTCGTTAATCTCCCATTGATAACTTGGACCCCGTCAGGTTGTGGGGAACCTTGGAGTCAAGGAACTCCTGGATCTTGGCTTGGTTTGGTGTGATTCCTTCTTTCTTTATATGGTAACTTAGTAATTGGCCCACTTCTACTCCAAAGGTACACTTTCCTGGATTGAGTTTCATATGTGCTTGTGCTTGGTCTTAAAGGTTTCCTCAATGTCTCCGAGTAACGGTGTTTTGTGATGGCCTTTGATAACCTCGACGTTCCTACCGATTTGGTCGGCGAAGGCTTTGTCCATTAGGCGTTGGTATGTTGCCCTTGCATTTTTATCCCAAATGGCATATTTTTGGTAGCAGAACGTGCCACAATCAGTGTGGAATGATGTATTTTCCTCATCTTCCCTGCGCATTTGGACTTGGTGGTAGCCTTTGTAGGCGTCAAGGAAGCATTTAAGCTGGAAGCTTTCCAAGGATTCAAACTTTTGGTCTATCTTTGGGAGGGGGTAATGATCTTTTGGGCAGTTATTGTTTAGATTGTAATCGATGCACGTTAACAGTGTCATGGACGTAAGTGTGCCAGGCGTACCTTAGGGTATGCATCTTATACTGGTGGAGAGGCCCGTTTTCTGGGAAGGCACCTCTATGCCATGAGCAGTGTCTGAATACGCAGGGTGTACTCAGTCTGGGTTGACTTTTGATTTTTTGGACTTTGAACTTTGACCAATGATTTAACCAAGTTTGACTTAGGGGCATTTGGGTAATTTGAATAGTTACTTGAGATAGGTCCATGTTTATTGTATAGGTGAGCAGTAAAGTGAACATTTAGGGCAGTGATCTATTCAACTATTTTTCAGACTGTAAGGTGGGTTTTCTTTACTGTACTTGTGGGTCGAAGGAACCAATGTCGGTTCACTAGATTATGTATCTGGTATATTGGATGGTGTTATGTTGGTGATATGATTGAGTGGTACATTTTTATGATTACTTGTGTTCACTGGATATGTGTTAGATTGGTAGATCTATATAATTACATGTAATTTATGGTTATTGATTGTTATTGTATATGCTGACATGTTATGGTTTTTTGGGTTGAGGCGCTCCTACTTTGTGCTGAAGGCCAAGATAACCAGGGAGGCTCGGGCAAGTTGTATGTCCTGCGAGGCTGTACCGTCAGGCTGAAGACCCGGAGAGTGGTCTAGAAAGATTGTAGGCCTTGTGAGGCGGTCCAGTCAGGCTGAAGGCTCATATATGTATGATGTTATCTATGTGGTACTTTTCAGGACTCACTAAGCTGTAGTTTACAGTTTAAATTTATGGTTTTAGGTACTTCAGAGGACAGGGGCAAATTGAAGGCTTGATCGTGTACATCACCCTAGATTTTAATGAGATTATATTTTGGGATATTCTGATTCATGTTTATGACTTTTGGAAACTATGTTTTGTAAACATTTATGGTTTTGGATTGGTTTCAAAAATAAAAAAATTTACCTTGATTTTTGGGATGTTATAGAAAGAAGATTGACTCAAAGGACGAAGTGAAGGATTAAAGACAAAGTGGTGGTTAGTTTTCATTTATCAATAAGGTAAGTTTTATAAAGCTTTTAAATAGAAATACATGGCTTAATGAATTAATACTTATGTTTTAAGGTTTCTTTACAAAAGTAAGTATTGTGATATTCAAATGATACAAGTATGATATGTTATATGTTAAGTGAATTGAACTATGATAAGGATATCAATGTTTTTGAACTCTTTTTAAAATAAATAAATTAGTGATTGAATGATAAATGTATTGAAATGAGTTCAAAGGATAAAAATATGATGCAACATTTATGATTTATGTTGAAAATGAATATGTTTGATTTGGAAATGTTTTATACTATGTAATTTGTTATGATATATTTGTAAATCATGGCATTAAGTGTGATAGAGTATTGAAAAGAAATATGTGATCATGCATCATTGAGCGAATGCATAATAATGAAAAATATTGTAAAATTCGGCTATCCTAGGGCCCGCAAGGGAACTAATGAGACTATGCTAGTAGGGTACCTCTTGTCACCAAATAGGAATCTTTCAAGAAATAGGGATACACGTTGGTACCTAAGATCATGTAATGTGATTGGGTCCATATCAGACTATGAAAGCAAATGATATCAATGGAGAGAGCATCCCAAAATTGAATGAAAATTAAAAGTGAAACAATATAAAACCCATAAGTTTGCATTATGTGAAGATAAGCATTGCATAGTCAATTAGTTTTTTTAACGTTTATGAAGCTTATGCAAATTGAAAGTTTTATCAATTTTTTGAAAGATCTTGAAAGTGAAATTGATATAAAGTGTCTTAAGTTTATGAAAGTTATAAAAATGAAAGTTTTACTAGATATTTGAAAGCTTATGAAAGTTAATGAAAGTGAAAGTTTTAACTATCAAATGTTGTAAATGTTTTAGGTCTAAACCCATATGACTCATGAGTCGTTATTGTCTTAAGTATGTTTTGTTTAAATCTAATGTATTCCAGGTTTAGATATAAAATGTTAGAAGACTGTGAGCATCGCGATAGCAGCAAACCTTTGAAGGGTAAACACTAGGCATAGTTTCTATAAAGTATGTCTATTCGCTGCTTTACTATGGTTTTGTCTAAACCCATATGAATCATGAGTCGTTATTGTCTTACGTATGTTTTGTTTTAAATCTAATGTATTCCAGGTTTAGATATAAAATGTTAGAAGACTGTGAGTATCCCGATAGCAGCAAACCTTTGAAGGTTAAACACCGGGCATAGTTTCTATAAAGTATGTCTATTTGCTGCTTTACTATGGTTTTGTTTGTATTGTTTGTAACTCCCAATTTGTGTCTTTTGTAAACTAATATAAAATGTTTTGTAATGAAAATTTTGGGACAAGGTTTTGATAAATGTAGCTTAATTCTAGAAAACGTTTTAAAACCATAGTATTTTGTTTTATAAAAGTTTGCGTGTTGCACACCCCCACTTTACCCATATACCTAACCCCACCTTAATACCCACATCCCGCCCCATCCATCCACCCTCACTCCACCTCCATCCTAGATTACACCTACAGGGCCAACCCTAACTATCACATACCTACAAGTGTGTGTGTGTGTGTATATTATATATATATATATATATATATATATATATATATATATATATATATATATGTGTGTGTGTGTGTGTGTGTGTATGTGTGTATGTGTGTGCCCACAAAAATTTCAACAAGACCATAGTGATACAGACACCCACTCCACTTCACCCTTATACCAACATTCCAACACCCTATACCCACCTACACCCGAAGACACCCACCCAATCCCACTCCTACAACAACAAACTCACATAGGTTTGAGTGAAAATAGTTTAATTAACAAGCGTTTTATAAATTTTATTAAAAATAATAATAAGTTATAAAAAAATCAATACAATAGTATTTTAATCATATTACATAATTTACTTTCCATTTTTTCTTAGACAATTCTACAAACCAAACTGAAAAAGATTTTATTCATGTGAACCAATCGGATAACAGATTACAATTCCTTTCAAATTCCAGTTTTTTTATATTCCAATTCTTTTGATAGATTCCATTTCTTCTAACAACATTTTGCGAACGAAATGCCCCCTTAAGAAATCAATTTAGTTACTAAGAAATGTTAATTAACTTATATAAACAATCTTTACCACGATGATATGAAATTCATAAGAATGATGTAAAGAATATAAGATATATTTTGTCTTTATCCAACCGTATTAAAAAAGCTATAATGGTTGGCCATTTTATCTGTTTTGATTTAATTATTTTTTTCTTCGAATCATTGTTTGCTTCCACTGTTATAATCAAGATAATGTTCATTAACTTTTGTTTATGTCTCGTTCTCTAGTTTTGCAAGAACTTTGAATATACTTTTTCTCGGTTTTAAAAACACATTAAAGTAGAAAAATATGAAATTTCATTTTATTGTTTTGTTTAAAACTGAAACCGCACCATTGGGAAAAACCGTAAAACCGCATCATTTGAAAAGGCGACATCGTGTTTTAAGATTACAAAAACCAATGCATGTGATTGACGGTTCGATTTTGACATACAACCACACCATAGCTACGACTAGCTATAATGGATATAAAAATTAGGTTTAGAGAGGTAATCAAGTTGGGTTGGAGAATAATCTTAGTTGGCCTATTGATGTTCATTTATTGACATGTCTAGCGATTGGACTTTGACAATTGATTGATATAGTCGGCTTATTTGTTTTCATTTATTGACATGTCTAAGAGTTCGGTAACTCATGCATCATCTTTATGGTGGCTTGTAGAGCTCAAGTGTGTTGATGATAATTTGTTTAAACTAGATGCATACAAAAACATGGATTATATGTTGTTTTTCAAGTATGACATTTCTATGATCGGCATATCTTACATGTGATGGCATTTTATTTGTTTTAATTAATGTATCAAAAGTTTTGTGAATGAATCGAGTGTGTGTATGCGTATGGAATCTTGAATGCAAAACCTCATTTTCTAGTCAAATTTTACATGCTATGTTTACTCTTATGAGAATAATTCCTACTACACATATCTAAATGCTCATTATTTAGATAATGGTAAAGTTGCAATTAATCCCGTTTTTTTTTTTTTTTTTTTTTTTTTTTTTTTTTTTTTTTTTTGATAGAAAGGTAAAATAACATAGCAAAGAAAAATACTAATAAGCATATCTTGCGATAGGCATTACCTAAATTAAAATTTTATGTAACAAGCATTTATGGTTATATTATAGCGACCCGACAATATCATGTTATAATTCCAGATGTTGGCATTGTTTTATCTCCATTCAAAAGATGTTTATATGTTGGCCTACACCTTAAACCTAACTTCCCTTACATTGTTTTCCCGATTAAGACCCCTACCTAGAAGAAACATCTTTCAACCTTAGATAGCTCATTCAAAAAACTTGTTTGTTTCTAGATCGATCTCACATGTTTCGTTTAGATAATGCTAAATAAATTTAAATCACCAAAAGTAACCACTTAAAATCACTTCGTTGCATCTTAATGTATTTTTACGTCAAGATTGCACCCAATAAGCTGGAAAACACTGGGACACATACGTCTTTTCAACATGTCGTCTCTAAAAAAGACACAAATACACTTCTTAATTTTATCATAAAAATATTCATAGAATTTGTTCAACCTCACATTTTAAGGATAATTAGGAAGTTTCCTCACATGAGCATTAGTGCATCACCATGACAATTATTTATATGACTAAACTTAAAGACTAAAGTTGTGACAAAAAGTATGTTTTCATCATCATAAACCTTATCATCAGAGTTATGAAAGAGAAATGTATAATCAAACAATAGTTGGCATCAATCGTAATCCTCATTAGGTTACAACAAGTCTGGAAATATATGCTCACTTGATTAATATATATTTCACTTTATTTCACCAAAAGAAAAATCGAGTAAAGTTGAAACATGAAAGTGATGTAACTTGACAAGATCTAACTTAACCTTTTTTTTACAATGCCAAACAAAAAGACGAAAAAAGATGATAAGATAAGAAAAAGAAGGAAAAACCGAAAAACAATGTGCTACTTCTGGTTCTGGATTCTAATCTCACAAAGCCCTAGAGAAAAAGTGGAGTCCCCACCCTGCAACTATCTTTAGCTACAGAACAAGTTACAAAGTTTCAAAGATCAAACAACCCGTACATACATCGTCGATCACCCTGATTTCCGCGTCACAATCATCAAGTAGGTTAATTTATCGATGAATTAAGCATCAGCGGCGGATGATATATTTCTCCGTTTTTTTTTTTTTTTTTCATTCCAAATTTGAAACTGTCATGCTAAATCTTCACTTGAACTACTAGAGCTATGACCATGCTTTCCACCTTTATCTTCCGCCTCCAATGGAGTTTTTCCGGTGGAAACCGATGGCAATTCACCGCATGTTTTGCACCTCGTGGTAACAAGATTCTGCCTACACGACGGACACGAGGAGTGAGAATTCAGCCACGTGTCAATGCATACAGCGTGAAATCCGTGTCCGCAGTGCGGCAGCACACGGATCTCATCGCCGTCGACGTACTCCGCCAGACAGATCGCACAGTCACTCGAAGACAACTTTCCACATCCTCCGCAGCCTTTATCTTCCTTGTCCGAATCATATGTAAACTTTGGAAACGTTTGAATCGTCTTCTTCTTTAATCCTCTATTTGCAGCGCGCTGGAGGGGACTCCGGTTGCCGGTATCGACGGATCCGCGACGGAGCCATGCACAACGAGCTACTGCGATGAGACCTGCAACACAGATCAAAGCACAGAGGAGAGCGGCGAGGATGACAACGAAATCTGACTCGACGGCTACTGCCTCAGGTGGATCCGCAACCGTCATCGGCTTGTCGGCGGTCTTCAGGAATCTGTACGGACGAGTCATTGTTTATTCAACTTTTGAATTAGACAATTAGTGTCTGCGTTGTGTGTGAGAGAGAGAGAGAAATTTCGAAAGGGTTTAGAGGGAGAAAGAGAGTATATTTTGATGCTTTGCTTGGGAAGACGGAAAGTGAATATATATAACGTGTGTGGGGACCACAGCTTCAACTGTATATACACATGTGGCATGGTAGCAGACATAGATTTCAGTCGATAGTACGCTTGCTACGAATTAGCCACGTAATCTCAATTTCTTAACTTCAACTGTAAAGTATAAACCCTTCACAA
Source organism: Lactuca saligna (assembly GCF_052625555.1). Classification (NCBI taxonomy): domain Eukaryota; kingdom Viridiplantae; phylum Streptophyta; class Magnoliopsida; order Asterales; family Asteraceae; genus Lactuca; species Lactuca saligna. The sequence continues at coordinate 138,008,041 of NC_136418.1, forward strand.
ATCTTGAGTAGAGTCATCCGTAGTACGGGTGCTTCTGAATATAATTAGGCATCAATAAAAAGATCTATATAAATAAATAAATAAATAAATAAATAAAAAAAGACCGGATCGGTAAAAAAGACCTAAAATAAAAGTTTATATAAGTGTGATTTTTGTGTTCGTTGTATATTTTTCTAATCAGTTAACCAATTTTTTCGGTTTGTTTTTATTAGATTTTAATATTTTTTTATTGAATCTTAATATATTATTTTGGAGTTAATCACATACTCCATCCGTCCCAAATTGATAGTTTACTTTTGATTTTTAAAGTTTTTTTTCTTCAACTTTGACTTTAAATATTTTTATTTGTGTAATATATTAGTTAATAAAACTTATAACAATGAAAAAATATTTAAAATAAAATTCATTCATATATTTTGTATCAAGAATTATCTATCAAAAGCAAAAATATTTAAGGTCAAAGTTGAAGAAAAAAGATTTCAAAAATCAAAAGTGGACTATCAATTTAGGACAGAGGTAGTATTTGTTAATGGAAAGACTCGAAACCGAAACCAAAAATGAAAAAAAAAATACATAAACCAAACAAAAAAATTATTAAACCGAACTGAAAAACACGCACACAAAGACTGTGAGACTAGACTAAAAAAATCGGTCATGTTAAGAAGTAAAGCAAAAAACATGCAAAACCAAAAACACATAAGACACAATATTTATGTGTTTCGGTCAAGATGACTTACCACGACCAGAAGGGGATTATTCTTTATTTATGAGTTCTCAAACAGATGTTACAAAGACAAATTCACTAAAGATTCAACCATCACTTTAGAATACAAGACACTTCAAATGACTAAGCTGACATCATTGTTTATAGCGAAGGAATCAAACTTAAAACTCTAATGGGCCAAGCCCATTAGATCATAGGTCCATGAATGATGTCAACCAATCACAATCTGTCATGTATTGGTTTCTAAAACATTTATCCATGACATACAACATATGAGTATCAACAAGGCACATGATGGAGCATCATGATGAATAGGAGGCGCATCATGAACACTAATGGTCCAACATCCATCATGGTGGCACAACATGGTGTATTCCTTGAGCATCACCAACTTTTGAGCATCCTTAAACACTCATAAGCATCATAGAGGACTTCATAGCATATGTGGCTCATCAGGGAATCAAGGAACCAAAATGACGCATCTTGTATCATGATGGTCCATCTTTGAAGGTTTGTATCGTTTGGATACACTTCAAGTATAAAGACGAAAGTAAAACTTAATTTAAGAAAATAACAAACCGAAAGTATAGAACATAGATATTTCTCTAAATTGTTCTTTCACCAAGAAAGGGATTTTTCTTCACCAAGAAGACGGGTTGCCACAAAGACGATTCACACAGATCCGAACTCTCTACATTAGGGTTTACTCTAGTGTAGATTATATACTAATATATACATATGAATCCCATGATTTAAGGGATTATATCTTATTCATACTAAGAACCAATATTTATAACAAAGATATCGGATCTGCTATTTATTCTATACTTATCTATATCATTACCTAATATACAAACAATTACATAGAATAAATATACTAAGCGCTAACACTAATAAGCTTGATTCACTGGCCCTGTCGGTGTTGTAGACGATGACGTTGACAGATGTGTAGAGTGTTTGACTCATCAGATCATAAGGTGTGACCTTACAATCTCCCCCTATCTAATGATGTGAAAACTAATCTTCAACAGAGACATCATAAGAGTCATTGTAAAACTTGTCACCTTCTTTCAAGATCTCAGGCTTGATCTATCTAAATTGATCAATTTTAAGTTCATATAGTCTTCTACTAAGATCCAGAGATATCGACACGTGATATGCTCTTTCTAGTTCAAAATGACCAAGTCTTTCCAAGCGAAGATGAAACAAATGTTCAGTGGGAGCAGAATGAAGATCATTAGTGCGTTGAAAGCATATTTGATTATGACTGTCAAGATAAAATATCCCATATTCTGGTTCTAGAATGAACATGTATTGGATTGGTTCAACACCCACTAGCAGTTTATTGTTGATGTACCTAGTACCATAAGTAAGAAGAAACTTGGTATTCTTGGACTGTCTGGGAGCGCCTGTTCTTCCTGAGGGGGAAGATCTAGATGGACCTGATGATGGCATGAGGTTCAACTTCTTGACTTACTGAGCATCTGTTGAATTGCCAACTTCTCTTTCTGAACATGAATACTCTTATGTTTGTCAATAATTTCTTGAATTTGCATCTACCCAATGTAGACAAATTTGACTAACTCACGGGAAAATACAACTTATGTAACACCCGGTATCTTGAGGAATAATTGTTGGTAATAAATCCCCTTTTAGGGTCGGAAATGGCATGTTGGACAAACAAACATGACGTGTCTAGATTTGAAGAAATGTGGCTTTCATTAAGGCCAACACGACATGATGGCGGCTGGTGGAGAAAACCCTAATTATTAGGGTGTTGCACCCTATATAAAGGCCTTAAGTCCTTATGGTTGGCCTCCTTACCATCCTCCGTCACCACTAAAACCCTAAAATATTTAAGTCTTTTGGTGGTGTTCTTGAGCTAGTAAGAAGTTCTTGGTGCTCATTTTTAGTCTTTGTGAAGGACTAGGTGATCTTGAAGTTGTTTTGATTGGTGGAAAGGTTTTGGATCCATAATCATCTTCATTTGTGCAAGCTTTCTAAGGTATCAAGTTTGAACCTTGATTTATAAATGTTTATATCTCTCTATATTGTGCTTTGTTGTGCTTTTGGTCCCTTCTTGGGTTTATGAGAGAGTGAAGTTATTTAAGAGCTTGTAATTCCAGATCTGAGTTTGTATTGGACTCCTTGAGCGTAAAAGTGCATGCTTTATGAGATAATCGATTACGTGAATGCATTAAGTCACTTATTAAGTCCCTTTTAAGCTTAAGACCTTCATTTAGACATGCATAAATGTAAAGTTGGCAACTTTACATGGTTTTCCAACTCAAGAAAGTCAGATCTATGTTTATGGGCTATGTCTTTATGTACTAAGTGCTTATTGGTTAATCCCTTGTAGTATTAAACTTTATGGATTTGGTTTGAACCTTTTTGGGTAGTCCCAATGGATAAAGTTGGAAACTTTATCCTTCTTGACCATGTTATGGACTAGATCTGAGCTTTGGAGCTCTTGAAATCAGAGAAAACAACTTACTGTATTATGTTGTTGAATCTCGGGGAAACACGACGTGTTTTGAAGCCAACACGGTGTGTTGGCTGCGGTTTTTCGGATTATTTGGATGATGGCAAAACACGGCGTGTTTGCAAGTCAACATGTTGTGTTTGGTCAACATGGACTGTTGACTTTGACTTTGACCAGAAGTTTGATCAGGGTTGACCTTAGGATGTTTTGGGCCTTTGAATTGTTGAATTGGGCCTTAGATATGGGGCCAAGTTATAAAGAAGGTAAAAAGGTGTTTTACCCTTGTTTAAACACTTAGTGTAGGTCAGATTCGATTATTGATGGATGTCTAACTTGTGATTGATAGTTTGGGGATGTGTTAGCCAGCAGCCAAGGATTTTCTATATGATTTGGTTATGCGAGCTAAGTTTCCTCACTGTGCTTAGCAGGTCGAAGGCACCAATGCTAGATGTATTTGTGACTCTTGCATGTATATGTGCTTGTATACTTACTGGGCGGGGCTAGATGGTTATTATGTATGCTAGTATCTTGCTATTTGTATATGATTTGTATGTGGGTGGGGCCCGTTATGCGAGTTTGGGTGGGTCCCGTTATATTCAGTGGGTGGGGCCCAATGATTGTATGGTATGTTATTATCTTTGTGACTTTTGCATGTGTTTGTATATTATATAATTATCCTACTATGTGAATATGATTTGTATGTGGGTGGGGCTTGTTATGCAAGTTAGGATGGCACTCGTTATACTCATTTGGGCGAGGCTTGTTATCCCGAGTTAGGGCTAGGCCCATTATACTCATTAGGCGCGGCCTGTTATCTGAGTTAGGGTGGGGCCCGTTATACTCATTGGGAAGGACCCACTATATTTTATATATGTATGGTATGTGGTATCTTGGGGAACTAACTAAGATTTGTGCTTACGATTTTTTGGTTATGTTTCAGGTACTTCGGTTTTCAAATGGAAGAGCTTGGGATGCTTTCAGAGCACACACCACATCATTTACGCTTTTGGGATAATACTCTAATTGAAATGATGATTGATACACTTATTTTCATTTGAGTTGTATGGATAAAATTTTGGAATACAGTTTTATTTAACTTAAAAATAAAATTTTTGGATCATATTTTGGGACATTTCAACTTCAGTGTATCCATACTCATTTTTCTTCCTGACCAGATGAAGCTTTAGTTACTTGTTTCTTGGTTTGGTGCATCTTACTTTGATAATGGGATTAGGCTTTGATCTGTGAGTAAGAAGGTGTCTAAACTTCTTCCTATCAATCTGGTCATTTAGGTCTAAAACTTTGTGTTGTTTCTTCATATTATTATTAAAGATTTTCTTGACCTGATTTTCAGTGCTTTGAAGATTAGCACTCTCATCATCGGAAGCAAGAGCTTGAGCAAGTTTAACAGACATACATTCTTCTTTTCTTTCTTCTTTCTTTTATCGAATAACAACATTATACTCTAACATGATATTCTCTAACTTCCTCAATAGGTAACCTCCATGTTACTATTAATTCATTTTGATCAAGGATGAGCTTGCTTTTCTTTTTAGGAGGATGTGCTGAAGGATCACCAGTAACAGTAGTAAAAGAGCTTCTAGCTTCAATGTCATGAGCTCCCCCTAAGAAGGAAGCGTTTCTATTTCGAGGATTCAGCTGACCATCGTCAGACTTAATGTAGCTATTAGTTCCTTGCAGAACCTCTTGAGAAATCTCCGACTCAAAGTAAGAATCAAGGTAGACAACATTGAAAGGAACAGCAGATTGTGGCATGAAATCAAGATCAAGAAACCCTTCATAGTCATTGGTGTCTAATTGATCACTAGTGTCTGGAATGGGCTGATCATTAGTTGTTGCATCAGTGTCTAGAATACCATCAACAACAATCTTCTTTTGAAGATAAACTTATGCTTCAAACCTTCCAGTCATCTCAGGTTGAGATGGAGTTGGTACAATAATCACCTGCATTTGCATTGGTTGAGGACCCCCTTTATTATTCTCCCCCTTTTGGGAGCATCAGATTTGGGAGGAGATTTAAATGGTGATGGAGGAGTTCTAGGAGGAGGATGAGATGGTGGAGGAGGTGGTGGAAGAAGATTTGTTGATGGAGGTGGAGGTGGAGGAGGATTATCACCTGGAGAGTTTGGTGGAGTGTCATCAACAACCATATCATCATCGTCTAAATCCATAAGTCGCTTCATTGTAGCCACATTCCTTTCAAACTTTAGTCAACCTTTTATCCATTGATTGGGTTAATTGCACGATTAAAGGGAGTTGAGAAAGCACAACAGTTTGAAAGTTGGAGCTGGATTCTTCCTTATTGTCCTGATGAAAGCATTAGACTTGATAGGAGTTGGCATAGGAGGAATATTCTCAGCTTGAGGAGAAGGAGATGTTGACTCATCTTAGATCATTGGTTCAACATTTTTCACAAAAAAAGAGGTTGATCCATGTTGAATAGCAACATTTTCAGAAGGAGTGGATGAAAAAGTAGATGAAAATCAAATGTGCTTGTTCATCCATGAAAAAGAGTTCATTCCTTAAGCAGAGTCTTCTCTGTTATCAGTGGCCGATTCTTCTTCATCTTTATCATTGTTTTCTTCTTCATCACCTCTTCTTTATTACTAGTTCCTTCTTCATAATCTCCTTACGATTCTCATCATCAACATCTTCATCAGTGTCTTCTTTATCATCATCCTCATCGTCCTCTTCAGAATCTAAGAATTCAATGACATAGGGTTTCTCAATCCATATTTGCATCCTTATAGTAATAGACAAATTACCTTCAGATAAAGTAGCATTAATGATCTTGAAGGAAAGTGTCACACCCCCAAACCAAGGATGGTGGAAACGTCTGGGGGTGGAGGACTTCATGTACAGTATCACAACAACGTGTATAATAGTGCTCAAAGTAAATACAACCATCATAAATATAATTGAAAAAGTTACACCAAAGTATATGTTTACATGTTTCAAAATCAATTACATTATGATGATAAAATAAATTGTTGACGACTTAACGTCTCATCCTCAAAGCGCTAAAGTTTTCTAGTTTCACTGATTTCCTGAGAATACAAGTAGTTTTGAAAAGGTGTCAACAATTAAGTTGGTGAGTTCATAAGAGTGTTGTTTGAAGTAGAAACCGTTTTCCTTGTAAAATCGATAGAGTTTGATTTCCAGAAAATCCAATATTTTCTTAGTTAAGTGTGAACAGAATATTCCTATATGATGTGTTAATGAACCCTAGAATGACCCGTAGATTTCTCCTATAATCATATAGCGTATATAAGTTATATAAGATTTAAGTTAGATAAAATGTTGATATAGTGGGTCTGCCCTAGGTCCACAACCCAACGAGGAACAGGAGATGAGGCGGGCCCACCAATTCTAAGCCAATCGAGACTAAATTCTTATACAACTCAAGCATATACGCTCAACGATTATAGTTGAAGTCTAACAATTCTAGATGAAATATAGTTTTAATATCATAATAACTAATTTATGTGAACCTGGTACTTTATATATGTACCCCTTTTTGTAATTAAAAACCCGGTACTTTGTATCTGTACCCATTTTTGTATAAAAACCCGGTACTTTGTATCTGTTCCCCTTTTCGTATAAAAACCCCGGTACTTTGTATCTGTACCCCTTTTTGTATAAAAACCCGATACTTTGTATCTATACCTCTTTTCATATAAAAACCCGGTACTTTGTATTTGTACCCCTTTTTGTATAAAAACCCGGTACTTTGTATATGTACCCCTTTTTGTATAAAAACCTGGTACTTTGTATCTGTACCTCTTTTCGTATAAAAACCTGGTACTTTGTATCTGTACCCCTTTTTGTATAAAAATCCAGTACTTTGTATATGTACCCCTTTTTGTATAAAGACCTTTTGTAATGTAAATCATCATAAACTATACCTATTATAGTTTATCAAAATGTTTGAAATGTATATGCAACCTAACTATACTTATTATAGTTTAGTATGTTTATTTGTGGTGTATAAAAACCCTTTTTATGTAAGTCGAATGTATAGTACAATATAGCTATGTTTACCTTGCTTTGTTTCGTACTAATGGTTATGATGGAGGATTCTTATAAATTTAGTGAATGTTTTCTATTATATAATTATACCACTACAAGAAATATTTGTAATATATGAAGTCGTCAAAGATTTAACACTTTGCTCAACATGTTACAAAGTGTTTTGAAAGTTGTAAGCTGATATCTAGTTATTAACCTTTCTGCGTTGTTTTAGAAAAGTCACAGAAAAATCATACGAAGTTGAAAACTAAATCCGTAAACTCCGAGAGTTCCTAAAATGAGTCTAGTTTACTCATAATTTTTATCATGATTTTTGGAAGCCTTTAACTTGTATTAAAATGATCATATTCACAGACTGGTCCGGATTTGGGTTTGAAGAGACAGACTGTTTTGTAAAAATCACCATAAATTGTAGAAAAATCATGTGTAGATGTGCAAGTAGTCATTTTAAAGCTAAGAACTGGAACTACTTACACCTAAAACAGTTTTGAAAAATAAAATGTTTAAGTTGTCCAAAAAAGTCCGTGAATGGAGTCCAACTTTTCTGATGAAAGCTGTTAGAAATTTTTAATTATATTCTTGGTGTTTGGACTTGTATTCCCCCCCCCCCCCCCCCCATAAAAACTTGAGAAAACATGAAAATGTAGGGGTATGAACTCAACTTGAGTGATTTCAGTGGATGAATGTTGGATTAGGGAACTGTTCAACTCAAGAGATGCTTGAAGATTTGAGGAGCAAGAGTGTGAGAAAGCTTGATAATCAGCCTTGAATCTCGAATTTGAGGGAGGAAGTTTGAAAGGAAAAGAGTTTGGTCTTCTTGGTGAAAGAATGAGAAAATGAGAGAAGTGTGAGGAGAGAGGAGGGTTTTCTTACCCTTGACCAAGTGTGTGGATGAAAAATGGTGGGAAAAGTACCATGAAATGACTAGGTATGGGTTGATGGTGAATAGTGACATGGAGTGGGTATGGGAGTGGTTGCTTGTGTCATAGAATAAAGGAAAGTCAACACTCCACCTCTTGTACTTCACCACTCTTCATGGATAAGGTTTTATCCTTAAAAACGTGATTAATCATTAATTAAGGGGTCTTATATGTTAAAATAAAGTTTTGGGTGAAAATCCTGCGTTAAAACAATTAAAAACGAAGCTAAAATGAATTCGTAGTCGAAAACCGGAAGGAAATGGTCTTCCAACGAGGCTTCTCATAAGAGGACCGTAGGTTCGGTCCCTTCTGATGCTAGGCCGAAGCGAGACGAGGCGAAACAGCAAGAAGCGAAATAGACCGAAGGGCGAGCAGGAGCGAAATGGACCGAGGCTCGGGTTCGGGCCTTGTGCGAGGTTCGGGCCTGAGAGCACCCTTCGGGTTCAGTTCAGCAGCCTTCGGGTTCGGCTCAGGAGGGTTCGGTTCAGCAGCCTTCGGGTTCGGCTCAGGAGGGTTTGGTCCCTAAGAGGACTTTCGGCCCTAAGAGGGGTTTCGGGTCCTTAAGCATATTTTACTCGTTTTTACCCCGTTTCAAGCCATTTTTGACCCGGTTATGGGTCGGAATGACCCGAATGACTTCAAAAAGTTACGGGAACTTTTGGGAGATATTTGGGAGAGATTTCACATTCTTGGAGAGATTTCTCATACAAAGAGAGATTTGGGAGAGATTTCACATTCTTGGAGAGATTTCTCATACAAAGAGAGATTTGGGAGAGATTTCACATTCTTGGAGAGATTTATCATACAAAGAGAGTTTTGGGAGAGATTTCACATACTTAGAGAGATTTGGGAGAGATTCTCGATAAAGAGAGATAGCGTGAAAATGATTGAGAGAAGTTTCGTGTGTGACGTTTGTGAGTGTCCGGCTTCACAATTCAGGGTCCGTAAACCCTGTTAAGCCTTGTTTAAGGATCTTACACACTCCCGATGAGTATGAAACATTGTTTTATCGGTTTGGTTTGTTACTTACCACAGTTTTAGGTTAAGGAGATCTGGATGTACGTACTTTTCGATTTATGATCTCTTATTAGAATAACGAGTGGTATAGTATTTACCTAACATAAGCCTTAGTACACAAAGGTTAGTTGGATTGAAAGGTTTGACTTGTTGACTTTATTTGACTTTGAATTGACCAGAATTTGACGGTTGTCACATCATCCCCCCGTTAGAGGGAATTTCGTCCCGAAATTTGCACTTTGAATGGGGATCCAAGATTCGGAGGAAAGATGGGGGAAACTTTTTGCAGTACAAGAAATTGATTATGGTGAGGAATAACCCACCTGATGTCACATGACGGCCTTGGAATTTCTTATTGTTTATGCTCTCAGTTTAATCCTTGGCATTACTACTATGCATGCTTTAATCGATGCTAGATTTAACATATAAAGAAATTTAGAATTTAAACGTCGATGTTAGAAACACGTACTGATATTTGTGGGCAGTTCCGGGGTGGTCTCTCCTTCAGTGATCGCAAGTACCCTTCCACCACCACTGGCATCTCTTGTTCTTGGGCAGTCCCTTTTAAAGTGTCCTGTTTCTCCACACTTGTAACAGGCTGGGCTTACTCCAAAGCCAGGGACCTAGTTGATGGGTCGTGCTGGTGCCTTACAGAAATGAACAGTGTGCCCCTCTCTGTCGCAGTTTTTGCAATGCATTTTCCGGCAAGCCCCAGTGTGATGGAAGTTACACTTGTTGCATTTCGGAAGGGTTCTGGCGTATTGTTTCATGGGAGTTGGTGTGGTGAGGGTTGTGGCAGCATGAACAACAAAGATCTGTTGCTTCATAGCGAGGTCCTGGGCTGATTGGTCCTTATTTTTGTCCCAAAACTTTCTTTTGTTGTTCCCATCCTCTTGCTTGGTTAAGGGTGGTTGTCATAGTGTCATGGTTGGCACGATGGTCGATGAGTTGTTGTGCCAACTCCTTGGCGCTGTCGATGGTAGTTGGTCTTGAGGCTAGCACGCTATCTTGAATTTCAGGAGACAATCCCAGAGGTATTGCTCCAACTTTTTGTCTTCCGGGGTGACCATTGCGGGACAAAGGAGTGCTAGATCACATAATCGGTTGGTGTAAGTTGTAAGGTCGGAGCCTGCCATTATGAGATTCCACAGTTCTTGCTCCAGCTTTTGCACTTCACCTCTTGGGCAATATTCTTTCAGCATCATCTTCTTTAAGTCCTCCCAACTTAACGAGTTAGCCACTTAGACTTAATTTGAAGGGATTTTGGAATGCTGGCGGCTGAATGGTAAATTAAGTACTTAAGTTGAAAAGAATTTTCATAGAGGGGCTGAAAGTGTATTATGGGCAAAAATCTTATATCAGCGGGTATAAACCCATCACCTTCCCAAACTTTAATCCTAGACATCACTATTCATCCGCCATCCTCACATCAACCATTTCCGATGCCGCCAACTCCACCGTTGCTGCTACCGCTAAGTGTCGCAGCTGACCTCCGACGAAAGTGAGTCGACGATGTGATCGTCGAGTGTGTCCGCTGCTACCTTTCCTACGTCCTCCTCCTCCTCCCCCTCCTCCTTCTTTTCTGCCGTTGTGCATAGCCGCACTCGGCTGCTGCTAGTGCCGTTCTGACCACCCCTCGCTTCTGAGCAAGTTCCACAACAACTAGCCATTGTTGCCACCACTAGTACAACCCACAGTTCAGTTTTTCGTGTCGAGATTCACCACCATGAGGAGGGATCAGCAGTGGGTGTGTTTTCACGTGAAGGTTTGTTGCGGTGGTCCTTGGATATGCATGTGTGTGTGCTCGTTGGTTGGAAAGCATGAAAAACCACCTTGGTTGCCAACAATGGTGATTGCCGCCTTCTTTTCCCTTTTCTTCTGCCACTAGCTACTGTGAAGGGTGGTTGTGTATGTGTGTGTGTGAATGTACTATATGGGTCTTTATGGGTGTGAAGTTGTATATGCAATATTTGGCCGGAACACCCTTCACCACCACCACTGTGAGGTGGTAGCTGCCGCCTTCTGTCACCACCAGTCGGCGTGCTGGGTGGTGGTGTGCATTGCATGTGATTGGATTGTTTTTAGGATTCTTGGACATGATTTGGACTAGAATTATAACCACCACCACGAGGTGGTGGCCACCGCCGTAAGTCGCCGTTGACCACCACTACTCGAGGTAGTATTGGGTGGTGCCCGACCTAATGAAACACAAAATAACCTAATGAAACCCTAATTGATCTAAAAACCTAACAATTAGACTAATTGACTTGTGTTTGGGTTGAACACCCTAACTTAGGTTTAGAAAACCCTAATTGTGGAGATGTTAGTTTTGGATTGTTAGGACCCGCATTGAAGTTGTTAATTAAATTCTAAATAATACATAATAATGCCTTTATAATTATCTTAACACAATATTGGAATTAATGGGTTAAGTCCTTTATGGGTTAAGTAAGAAGACTTAACCCTATCCTCATTTTATGTGAAAACCCTAATTTTGTTTGGGCCTTGAGTTGGGCCTTACTGTTGGGCTTTGGTGATTGGGCTATTGATGGGCGATCTAAGAACAAGTATATGGACTATAATATTTTGATGGGCTTTAGGGTAAGGCCCATGTGAGGGGTTTGGGTGCAATTTGGAAAATTGGGTCATATATGGGCCATAATTGGGCCTTGATGATTATGAGTTATTGGACCATCAGAATGCCAAATGTTTGGACTAGGTTGGGCCTTAAGGTAAGACCATGTATAGGTTTAGGCCCAATTTAGAAAATTGGGACATATGTTGGGCCTTGATTTATTATTTGGCTTTTGGGCCTCTAGGGTTTTAGTTTGGGCTTGGCCTTAGACCAAGCTAGGTTAGGTGTAAAATGGTCTTTTTACCCCAAGTATAGACTTATGGTTATGCACTAGAACCCGATTGTTAATTGGGTTTTGTTTTGATGATTGACAGTTTGGTTATCTGTCAGCCAGTAACCACAACTTTCCGCAAGACTTCAACAGTGCGAGGTGAGTCTCCTCACTGTTTATAAGGTTCAAAGGCACCAATGTCGGCCTATTTGGTTTACGTATTGTAGGAAGACCATGAGGTTATCCCTAGACATTATGAATGAAAGATCAGGAGGTGGCTCCTGGCACAATGTATGCTATTATGTATGTTAGGAAGACCCGGGGGTTAGCCCTAGGCATTATGTATGAAAGACTAGGAGGTGGCTCCTGACACACTATATGTTAATTGGCTAAGTAGAGTAGTATGTATGATAGTTTTCTTTGTGATGCTTGAATGGAAGACCAGGAGGTGGCTCTTGGCACTTGTTTGTAAGACCGAGGGGTGGCCCTCGCCTTGGCAAGAAAGACCATGTGGTGGCCCATGGCATAATGGCAAGACTATGTTCAACACATAGCATCTTTATTGATTATGATATATGTATGGCTCATGGTTATGTATGACAGTATGTGATTTATGTGGTTATATGCGATAGAGTATTCGATTGAAAGAGATAGAAGGGGTAGACTAGCACCCAGATATGCTAGACAGTATGTTGATGTGACATTCCCCAAAATCTCGGCCAGAATAGACCGATTTTCATTTATGCTTTTAAAATAATTTCAGAGTAAATCCTTTTGATTTGAAAGAGTTGCGGAATTTGTTCCCAAAAACAAAACATGATAAAACAATGTTTACCAAAGCATTTCATAAAAGAAATGTATTTTCATTTTATAATCAAAACTCGGGGTGTTATGTTCCGATACAGACCAATAAGCATAAACGATAACATTACAAGTCATTCAACAAATATATACATATACAGACTTGTAAACAAAACAACTTGATGGTTCATCCATCTTACGCCCTTGCGCCACTTCCTGTAATACAAATAAAACTGAGTGGGTCAGGCTTGGGAGCCTGGTGAGCATATAGGGTTTTCAACCCACAATAAATAATTAAATTAATTATTATCAACCAACAATAACCCAGTTACCCATTCCCGTTATTCTCACTTTATGTCCCTAAAATAACTAACACAAGGGACCTAGTATAAGAATATTTCATTGGGGTGACAACACATGCTTCGGGGGTTCCTCAGCAATATAAGTCAAATAAGGCAACCATGATGGGGATAGAATACAGCGAATGAACACCCAAGTTCATTAACACCTACAGGTTATGAGCCTGTTAGCGTTCCACTGGACTGTCTAGAAAAGTCTGTGGTCGTCATCTAAATTCCGCTAGATGACTGGATCAAAACAACATCGAGGTCTCTCATCTGTTTATTACACACCAACTATCTACCCATGTTCTACCCAACATATTAGTAGATAAAAACATACATTTTTATACATATTTTAAAAACCTGTATAGCATGCTCAATCAATACATTTTCCACATAACAGATGAGGATCACACACATAACACGTATTTCATATAGAAATACTCAGATCTGTAAGATAGAAGAAAGTGAATATACATTCACACACATAACAACAAAATATACACATAACACGTATCTCATATAAAATACTTCATAATCATGCGTTAGAAGAAAGTAACAACACATTCACACATATAAACGACAATATACTTAATACACTCAAATCATACATGTATAATTATCGTGTTTATGAAAGGTAGTATACACTCACTTGATCAGAAGATGATCGGACAGCACTACGACTTGCAAAAGTAGTAATCCTCAGCAGATCTGGAAGATCTCTACAAAAATCGAACTTCTCGCGAGCAGAGCTTCGGCTCGGAAACCGCACTTCTCGGGATCTTCGGGATCTCGGGACTTACTTCGGGACTCGGGAATATTACCAGGGCTTCGGGGGTAAAAATGCAGAGCTTCAGCACGAAATGGAGGAGAAATGAGCAATTATGCCCGGACCCCTCGCATCCTATTTATAGGAGGCTGGAACCTCCCAGTACGCGGTGCGTAAGCCTGTACGCGGGGCGTACATGCCTCCGAAATCGTCACTGCATGCGTCATCCGAAGTTTCGACACTCTTCGCTGTATGCGGGGCGTACTCCGAATGAGTCCGGTGACTCGTCCTCGGATAATACCGGAATTAATAATTAGATTTAATTATTAATTATTTAATAAACTTCGCAAATTCATATCTTCTTCATACGAACTCCGTTTTCAACGTTCTTTATATCCACGTGAAGGTGAGACTACGCTCTACGACTTTCGTTTAGACTCCGTCGGCTAATTTTGACTTTATTTTTATTATTTATTTTTAATAATCCGGGACAAAAAATTTCATTATAAATTCATAACTTCTTCGTTTAACGTCCGTTCTCGCCTAACTTTTTATCGCTTTGATACTAACAACGAGATCTTCGATTCTCGTTTAGATCACTAAGGCTAACTATCACTCTAACGTAAATTTCACTTTTTACGTCATTCAGCGTTGCCGGTTCTGTCGCGAAACCTCGACAGGTCATAACCTCATCGTTATAACTCGGATTTCGGCATTCTTTATATCTTCGGAAACCTTGTTTCAACTACCACAACATTATCTAAAGATATCAAGTTTATTTTACACTTAAATTTTGACGCTTATTTTTATTCTTAATTAATCAAACCACATAATTAAGCAATTAAGCACAAAACACATAATACTCAAATAATACACTTCTATTATTTCAAAACGGGTTACAAAGGTTAACCTAGACTATTACATTGCTAAAAATGGCAAGCCCAGAAACACAGGCGTTACAGTTGATATGTATGGTATGTGGTATTTGGGGAACTCACTAAGCTTCGTGCTTACGGTTTTCAGTTTTGGTTTCAGATACTTCTTCTTCGAAAGGAAAGAAGCCGACATGATTGCAGCACATCACACCATGATTTCCACACATTAGATATTTGGGAGTTATATTCTGATGTTTTATTATGACATGTTTTGATTATTGACATTTTGGCTTGATATGGGATGACACCATGGATGTTTTTTTCTATTGTTTTATAATTACTTAATTAAAAATGAAAATTTTGGTCTTAAATTTTAGGATGTTATATATAAATGTGCATTCACCATCACAACACTTAACCAATAACCTTTTACTGTTATTTTTTTTCATAGTACAGTTAATACCCATTGGCTACAACATAACTATAAAGCGAGAATTTCAATTGTTTAGGGTTGGTGAACCTCATACCTAGAATTGTCAACTGCTTCTTCCAAGGTATGTCTTCATTAAACATTGGTTTTCCTTTCACATGTGGGACATTGTCATCTTCATCATCTTTTGGATTTTCACCTTCTATAGCATCCTCATTTCCATTTGCCTGACTTATTCCTTCATATGTTACTCCTTCCATGTTGCTTTGTTGTGGATTCATGAACTTAGTTATGTCAATACCTTCTTCCCTTTCGGTTGAGATGTTTCACATAACTAAACAATTGCCCTCAATTTCATATTCTTTAGTTACGTGCACAGTAGTACCAAAATGGTCTGTGTAAACAGGTAGTTGCGCTCCACACTGATAAGCAATGTCTATAAACTCTTGATATTCAAGTTCATTAAAAATCAATGTTAAACCTTTTGGGATTTCTAAATTAGGTTGATAATAATAGGCTTCTCACACTTCTCTTGTGTGAATCGTTCAAGAAAACCCACAAATTCAGTTTAATACATATCAGCAATATCGATATTCTCAAACACACGATGAATACGATCTAAGTAACAACAAGGTTTGTTGATGAATACACCTTGGAAATGAACTTTGATTAAAACGAATATAGTCATTAACACTCGAAAGGAACTTTGGTGGGAGGTAAGGGTTTTTTTTGTGAATGAAGACAACGGGAGTGAAGAACGACAAACGGAATAGGCTTATTTAAAACAATTCAAATAAAAGGTAAGTACATGTGGCCATTTCAGTAAATGACATGGCACCGACATTTCTTTTGTGGCACGTATATTA
This sequence comes from Lactuca saligna, assembly GCF_052625555.1. Lineage (NCBI taxonomy): Eukaryota > Viridiplantae > Streptophyta > Magnoliopsida > Asterales > Asteraceae > Lactuca > Lactuca saligna. The sequence continues at coordinate 138,024,162 of NC_136418.1, forward strand.
CATTTGAACCCGGTATCAACTCAAATAAGAGTATTTTAAAACAGAAAAATGTATATTCATTCCCTTAATGTGAAAAAAAAATTAGTGATCTTTTAAAACAAACACAAAAAGTTTGATGGGTTAATATGATATTTTACTATGAAAATAAAAAAAGAAAAAAACAGCACTTGTATGGGGCAGTCATCTCGAATCTCATCTCAGTCGATAATCCCTTTTTGATTACTTGTTTTAGAACGAGTTTATGGCAATGACTTGTATGCAAATTGACCCTGATAAACTTAAGTGAATTTTCTATGTAGCAAGATTAGGAGTTTGGTATTGGTTTTATAATTTAATCTTGAATTTTTGCTAGTCGGAAAGTCCTGCTAGAAGTGGAAGATGTAGTTGTGGTGGCGTTACAAAAAATTAAGACTTCACTACATGTAACGTTCGAGATTTGGTATGTTTCCCTTTGAACCTCCTTGATGCAAAGTCTTCATCATTTTGGTCCCTAGCTAGTATGTGCGGCATACTCTATGAGTACGCTTAGCGTACTAGCTCAATTCAGGAACGCACCACCTACGCGGGGCGTACGTGGGAGTATGTTGATGGTACACTAAGCAGGGCAAGCCCTAATTTTTAGGGTTTGTGCCCTATCTAAGCAACTTATGTTGCATTGGTTGTATCATTTGGTCAACCTCCACTCCCCAATACCCTAAGCTCGAAACCTTAGTCTCCCATAGTTTGTTTTTGAGTTGTGGAAGTAAATTTGTGTTGTTTTGTGTAAATTAAAGAAGGTGGGCCTGATGACCGACAGATCTGTTCCGAGTGGGGCTTGATGTCGGGCGGGGCCTGATGACGGGTGGAGGCCATTATATGTTTGATATGTTTCGTATGTGGTATTCTTGGGAACTCACTAAGCTTTATTTAAGGTTTTCAGTTTATGTTTCAGGTACTTCTGGTTCGAAGGCGAATAGCTCGGAATGATTGCAGTGCACACACCACATTGTTTTGTATTTTACATGACTCTGATGTTTTGGGATGTTATTTGATATACTCTGATTGTTTATTTTTTTTTCATGATGTTGTTTTGAAGATGGTTTCATTAATTTAAAAATCGAAATTTTGAGTGTTATTTTTTTGGGACGTTTCAAGTTGGTATCAGAGCCTTAGTTTGAGGGATTCATGCATACTCTTGGGTGTGTCTGAACTTAAATTGAGGGTTTGATAGAATTTCCAAAATGAAATGTTTTACAAAAGGGATTTCTAATAAAAGAAAAAGGGTGTGGTGCATACAATCGATCGAGCTCAAGTAAATTTTCCCAAAATACCCATACATGTTTTATGATATGCTTTGATTTGTGAATCTGTGAATTGCATGCTAGTTAGGGCTAAGGATCTGCTTAGGATTTGCATGATAGAATGCTAGGAGATATGCCTTTATATGCCTACTATATGAGCTTGTAGACTTGCATGCTAGTACTGATTAGTCTGTGATAAGATGGTTTGTTTAGGTTATGCTTGTTCCGATTACTTGATGCTCAAATGCTGCTTGCTTTTTGCTTTTAGGAGTTCACATTAACTTCAACTAACTAGTAAGAGAATATACTAAGTTACATATTGTTGAGACTAAATAAGTTTAGAAGGTAAGGTTTTAACTGTATTGCACAACTTTTTTTTAAGTCCAACCATTGTAGTCTAAGACCTTTCATTCGAAGAATTATTTGGTGTTGGCGATATGTAATTGTATTTGTGCGCTAGTTAGATGATGTTAGGGGTAGTTCCTTCTACGGCTGATAGAGGGGAGTAGTGTGGTGGTTGCCCTAGGAAAACCTAGGAAGAAATTTAATGTTAGGAGCCTTATCTTGTGAGGATTGTATATGTGGATAAGGAGTGACTTAGAGGATTCAAAGCGATCCTTGAAGAAAGTACAGATATATGTGGAAGGTAGTATGGTCCCGTACTACTGGAAGCAGAGGATCCTTACTCGAGTCAAGGAAAGTTGTGATGATACTAGGAAGTTTGTCGAGTATGAGACTCCTTGATATTACTTATTCATGTTTTGATGGTTCGTATGGTCTATTTTCAGTACGGTGACTTTTCGAGGAAGGTTGTTTAGTGGTTTTGGTGTTGGTGAGGGTTTAGGCTTGGGATTTGGAGCTGGACAGTTGGATAATAAGATGCGGGAGTTCATTTCGTCTAAAATTAGCCACAACATATTTAAGCAGACTCAAGTGATATTTGGTACAGTCAAGGAGGGCATTCTGCAGATTTTGGATGAGCCTTTAAGAAGTTTTCAGACTGAGATAGTGACATTGATGGGAACTCGCACGTTGACCTTTTGTGAGTTCCGAGCATATGGGGCTTCGAAGTACTTCGGGAAGAAGTACCTGATCGCGAGCAAATGATGGTTAGCGCATGTCACTAAGACCTTCTACACTAGCAATTGTCCCGATGTGGAATAGGTCAAACTTGCTTCCTGTCATCTGAAAGACAGAGCTCGAGATTAGTTGGAGGAGGTTGGGCGCTCGGTGGGTGATGCAGTGGTTGATTCGATGATATGGGATGATTTTGTAGCTAGATTTCTAGTTGAGTTCGCATCGGTGATTGAGGTGCATCAGCTATCGAGGGGGTTCCAGGACCTTCGCTAGACTACTAAGACGGTGGCCGAGATCACTGCTATGTTCCACGAGAGGGAATTGTTGGTTCCGCAGTATGTGGCGGATAAGGATATGAAAGAGGAGAGATACCATGGGATGTTGAGGGGTGATATATGGTAGTTTGTGATCAGATCCAGTTGCAAGACATTGGATGATATGATTATGAGAGATAGAGAGAGGGAGATAGATCTAGAGATGGAGAGGAAGAGGAAGTCGGATCAGGCTCAGGGTTCATAGGATTTGGGCAAGAGGCCCAAGGTATTTGATTCAAGATCGAGAGGCCAGCAGGGCCATAACCGATGTAGCAAGTACAACAAGAAGCACAATGAGGTGTGTATGGTGGGTGGTTCTGGTAGCTTCAAGTGTGGTCGGACATGTCATATTAGTAAGGATTGAACTACTACTACCACAACCACCCCAATATCTGAATTGATTTACTTCTATTGCAGTCAAAGGGTCCACAAGAAGGCCCATTGCTCGAGTTTAGGAGTAGCAGGACCAGTGGTAGCACCCAATCCAACGACTCTACGGATTATTGATGGCCGCCAGGGCAAGGCGGATGCACTTGTGGTAAGGAGCAGGGATTTTCGGTTTACAACCGAGGAGACTCGTGCAACACCTGTTCTGGTGACGGGTATGTATCTTCTCCTCATCTCTTTATTTATGTTGATTTCTCTGCTTATATTGTGTGTTTTTTTAGGATCATTCCTTGTGATTGGTATCTCCATATTGGTATTGTTTGATTCAGGGGCTACCTGATCTTTTATATCGCTTGTGCTTAGCAAAAGGTTTGCTGGAGCTCCGGGGGAGCTGGACTATCTCTTAGAGGTCGAGATTATGGATTATCGATATGTCCAAGTATCAAGGGTTCATCATGGTTGAGTTCTTGAGATGTTCAGTGAGTAGTACCCGATTGATTTGGTTTCCATTCCTTTTCCGGGAACAATTTTATTGTAAGGATGGACTGGTTGAGCTCCAATGGTGAGGTGATTGATTGCGAACATTATTTCGTGTGTATTTGGACCCCAAGTGGGGGAGAGTTAGTGGTTTAAGGAGAGAGAGACCAGTGTGGGTTGATTCTTTGTTCAGTTGCTAGGACCTAATGCTATCTTCATCATGGTTGTTCCGGAATTGTCGCCTATGTTATGGATACCTGGGATAAGGGTAATGCGAGTGTGGATAACGTTGATTGTGCAGGAGTACCCATATATGTTTCCGGGGGATTTGTCTGGGGTGCCTCCGGAGAGGCAGGTGGAGTTTAGGATTGACTTGGTTCTGTGTGTGGCTCCGATAGCTAAAGCATCATATCGGTTAGCTCTTCCATAGATGCAAGAGTTGTCTACATAGCTGTAGGAGATTTTAAACAAAGGGTTCGTTCAACTAAGTAGTTTGCCATAGGGAGCACAGATCCTGTTTATGAAGAAGAATGATGGGTCTCATCGGATGACTATAGACTACCGGGAGCTGAATAAGTTAACAGTGAAGAACCGTAATCCACTCCTAGTATTCCAAGATTGATCTTCGTTCGGGTTATCATCAGATGAGGGCCAGATAGGGGGATATGTAGAAGACGGCCTTTCAGACATACTATGGTCATTACGAGTTCGTGGTGATGCCCTTCTGGCTCACTAATGCTCCAGCAAAGTTCATGGACCTAAAAAACCGTGTATGTAGGCCGATATCAGCCATGGACCTAAAAAACCTCCTAGATGGAAAGTGAGCACCCTTGCATAATTTGGGTCAACCATGTTTTCCTTAAAGCTAACCGTAGCAAAGAACTCCATGGATAACTCTCGGTAGATGGAATTTTGGATAGTGAATAAATTGCACCATGCATTACACGTGAAAGAAAATCCATGCTCGACATAGCGCTTAGTAAAGTCTGGATTCACTTGTTCCATAATCCCAACTCCTCTCAACCATGCATAATTTATTACCGAAGCAACAACAAAGTCCCTGTTGCGAAGCCTCTTAACAATTTGTTCGAATCCCACATCATGACAATTGATTTGTCACGTCGTGGGTGCAGTTTAATTTTCACCTCCCCCCCCCCCCCCCCCCCCCCCCCAAAAAAAAAAAAAAAAAAACTTTTTAAATCGATAAAAAATTTCATCACTAAACTCTTATGACCCTCACTTGATTAAAATATTGAACAAGTGAGTGACTAATCCTAGGAATTAAAAAAAAAAAATTAAATCTAAAAGTAAAAGGGAAGAAAAATGCAAAACAAACTCGGGTTGCCTCCCGAGAAGTGCTTCTTTTGTTGGAGTCATGAGTCGAACTCCTTCGCGCTCTATGTTGTGTCGGTTGGGAGCGGAATTGTCACACCCTACTAAAGCGAAAACATAGGGGGTGACAACACAAAGGCTCTCATAGCAAAAGTTAAAAGACAACACCAACCATAATATCAAAAGCTTTACAATTTACAATAAGTTTAACCAACTTTTAAAAGTAATTACAGCTTATAAAAAATCACACATGCGAATGCTCCTACAAGTGATCTGTCCCTACGTGCCATTTACTCGATGATTCCTGAAAAACAATGTAAAACGAGTGTAAACTATAAAAATAGTTTGTGAGTTCACAGGTTTACAAAAAATATTGGTTTCATGAATTGTACTCAAAGCTTTGATAGAAGTTTTTATAAATAAAAGTACATTGTTAAAATGAGTAAATAAGTTTGCATATAAAAATTTGTTGCCTTCATGAGAAATAAAGTAAATTACCAACATGAGATGCAAAGTTCATATTCTCATGGGAAATAAAGTTTGTTGCCAAAACGAGTAAACAAGTTCCGTATGTGCAAAATGATTCCATCCAAGAGTTCACAACCCAAACCTAATGACCGAATTGTGCCATATTGATTACAATGTGTATCGCTAACATAGTGAATAAAATAGTGAAATGCACTGTGCGAATCGTGCGAGTGAGGAGTTGTATACCTCCTAATAACACTATCCATAATGACCATGGGCTTAAAAGAGTTAATGAGTGATGTCAAATGATTCCATGGACCTAACCATGATACAGGCCTCATGAATTAAAGTAACATATACATACATGTAAACTATAGCATCCAAGTTTGATACAAATCAAATTAAATACAACGAACATAAATAATTTAGGACATGCTTTTCCACTCCAAAATGTAAAAACCGAAAATAGGGGCTGTGAAACTCATATTGCTTTGAGATAATGCAAATGGTGCCTTGAACTATGCTTCACTCATACAACTACCGATTGCTACAATGATGTTACACACTAATGAGTCTCTAATCAAAATCACATACTAGTGTACTTACTACTACAATAGAATTATGCCAATATTGTGTCAAAATTTTGATGTTGATAAGTTACAAACATTTTTTTGAGAAATTTAGATTCTATGAATCAATTTGTTATATAACAAATCCAAATGGAAATTTCGATTATTGAAATGTTAAAATTTAACATTTTAGAATGTGTTCCAATGATTAGATATTTAACAACTAAATAAAATTTGTTCTAAAAATTTCCATACTTTAATTTTCAATTAATACTATACTTTAGAATCTTCTTGTAATTTTTCATGATTTTTAAATATGTCTAACTATTTTTCCACTATTTAATTCCTTGAAAAAATCATAAAATTATGAAAAATAATAAAAAGTTTAGGAAAATTACCAATATTTTTGTAAAACTTTTATACAACATATATAAGATGAAACAAATATCAAAAGTCATTTTTAAAAAGTTGAAAACCATATTTGGATTTATGGATGTTTAATCTTAAGAAATTGGAAATAAATAGAAAATAGTTGAAATAAATCTTCAAATGTTTTGTAAAATTGTTATTTAATGTATAAAAACTAATAAAAATATTGAAATTGGTTTTTAAATATTTTAACCTTTTTTTGTGGGTTTATTATAGCAACAATGGAAATAAATATTAATCAGTTTAGAAAATCTCCCAAAATTTTTATTTGTAGATAGACTATAACATACGATGTTATAATAATTTCTTGTAGTTTGTAGAAAAATAATAAGTTGTCATGGAAAAATAGGTAAATTTTTTCATGGTGTCTTTATTATGTTTGTAAGGTGAGAAAATTATCAAAAATGGTTTTCAACATTCATAACTATATTTTACCATTTATTTGTTCTCATCAAACATAAAATCGAAATAAATATACATTCGCTATAAAAATGTTTGAGACTTCATAAAATGTCATAATTAATTTATAGGTAATTCTAAAATTGTCCTAGAATTTATTAGCTTTTAAAAATTTTATGTGGATTATTTCCCTATTTTCTTGCAAAAATTATAGTAAATCTAGAAATATGAGTTATTTTCTGAAAATTTCTTGATCATCTTATTTTATTGTATGGATTTTGGAAAAACTCGGATTTGATGAGAAAAGGAGTTTTAGATAATTATTTGTGAATAAATCCTTTATAATCATTCTTACTAATGTATTTTGATCATCAAGCCTTTAAGCTTGATGTTCATCACATGCATTATGATTTGAAGACCATGAACAAACTTATTTTGTTCAAATGATGTTTCTAAATGAAAAAGTTGAATGTATGTGGTTTTGGATTTTTTAAAGTTGTAAAAACTCAAGTTGATGGATTTAATTTAGGTTTTGGTAATTGAATTTCACCTTCTAACAACATGCATGTTGTTTTTAGGTGAAATCCTACCACCATCATCATAAAATTTGACACTAATGAACATGCATATGAATGTTCATAAAGAATGGTGTAGAAGAGGGAGAAAATTGCAAGAAAACTTGAAATTTTTGACAGAAAATATAAGAAAATTGATTTTACCTTTAATATCAACTTCAAACGATGAAGATTCTTGAGTAAGATGAGGGATATGTAGCTGTAAGTTCATGGGTTTTGGGGCTAATTCATAGAGGTAAAGAACGGGGGTTTGAAAAAGAAGAAAAGAGAGAAAAAATAGATTTTGTCTCTCTGTATAGCCAATCTCTATCGTCACCTCTTTGTGGTTTCTCTCCACAAAAATTGGTCATAATATATAGAAGTATGTGCAAACTCATGAATAATCGAATGTGAAAATCTCTCCTGGTTATTCTGCTTCTAAATTTGTCGTTGTTTGAGAGAAGGAAGAGAGAAGTTTTTAGAGAGAGAAGTGAGAAAGGAGAAGAGTGTGGAAGTGATCAAAATGATTTACTTTGGGAGGAAAAATGAGGGGATAGAGAGGGATCCAAAATTTGAGGAAGATGGGGGAGGGTCTTATATTTGATTTTTCTTGTATTTTGTTTATAAATATAAGATTTGGGAATTTAGTTTTTATAAAATATAAGCTTTTATGGTCAATTCTATAAAAAATTGACACTTATGTTCATAAATAAGGCTAACATTTACAATTTATTATTCCTTGATCTAATTTATGTTCCATGACTTGGATTTAATTAAAGATATTACATATATGGAATAAAACTTTCGAGGAAATTCAAATTTTATGAAACTTGCATTCATTTTATAAAATTTTGACAATGTTTCTAAAATTTGGATATTTTAAACTGTCATAATCGATATAGAATATCTTGGATTGTTTTAAACCCAATAAAATTGTTAACACCATAATGGATTGAGTTTAGTAGTTGAAATAATCAAGTAGCTCTATATTAAAAGACTTTTATATATAAGTTACTTGGTTCGATTGAAATCAGATTATTGGTATTCTATGTAGTGGTTTTGAGATTCAAGTGAAATTGAGGGATCAAGTATACAAGTCCTAGTTTCAAATTTAACTTAAGTTCCTATGAGATTCTGACCTAATTTTTACTTTTAGGTCAAGTACATAATGTGTCTACATGAATGTACAAAGATGCTCGAGTCAATGAATGACTCGGATTTAGATAGTTGTTATAGTTAAAGTAGTTGTAGAATTCACATATCAATGTGAAATCTAAGTACGCTATCCTTCGATTCTACTTGTTTCCAAGTTTCTAGTAGGTTATGAATTAGTCTTGAGCTACCAAATCTAGCATGTAGCATGCCTATACGTGCAACTAAGTTTATTCATATCTAGATCTGACTCGAATTTTGATAGTTGTCACAAGAATCTCCTTGTTCTCCTTCAATTCGAGTCATTTCCTTTTGTACGCTGCAACCTGTATTTTGTATGCTTTCTTCGAGTTCTCCTTCTTTTTTGGTTTGTCACTTGTATCATGTTTTCTATTGACTCATTTACTCTTATTTTTCTCCTTATCGGGTTCCTTTATGTCCACGTCCATCTTGTCAAGTGTGGACTCTCTTCTATTTTTCTCATCATCCTTTTCACTAAGCCCTTCTTTATTATGGGTTACCCTAAACTCTACCTTTGGGGTTTTAAATGCAAACACTTCAAATATTATTGGGGTTGAGGCTCTAAGCTTTGTACGCTTCATATATTCTTGTGGTTTAGGCATCTCCCAAACTAGAATCACATTCTCCATCATTATTTCTATTTCCTCAAGTTATTTGACACCTTCCACATCATCTTCTTCTTCCATACATAATACTTAATTCCTAGATTGATGTTGTCTTTCTTTTTGATTTACTCCATATGTATTTTATTGATCTTCGACTCTTAGTGTGAGCTTGGAGTCATGGATGTCGACAAGATCGTGAGAGGTACTTAGAAAAGGTCTTCCGAAGATTATGGAACCTTATTTATCTTCCTTCAACAATCCTACTAGGATAGATAATTCATCGATTTTCCATATGGATGGTCATCCTTGTGGTCTCCAACCTTGGTAACTCGAGCTTCCTGTAAAATGAAAAAGGCATTAGATTGATACTAGCCCTTGAATCAGCCAAAACATTTGTCTTAGTAGAGTTTCCAAATTTGCAAGGCAAAGTTTAACACCCATGATCTCCAATTTTTGTTGGAATCTCTCCCATGATTTATGTAGAAAATTGCACATTAAGTACTATGGTAGATGCTTTCTCTAACTCCTTATAATTTCCTATCACATCTTTAGCGAATTAGAATTTTAGCAATGGCTTTGATAAAAGATGTGTTAATGGAAAGAGATTGTACTTGCTCCATGAACTTTCTTTGTTCCTGCTCCAGTGGGTTCTTCTTAGCCTGAGACTGTTGGTGATTTAATATCATCATTATTATTTAAGTGTAACAGGATTAAATATCTTGACCAAAAAGTGATCTTGTTAAATATTGAACAAGTTAGGATGGTGCAGGAGTATACACTTATTCAAGTTTTAAGATTCAAAGTACACTGTTATTTAGGGGCGAACCCCCTAAACGAATGGGGGTTCCAGGGTAGCGCCCCTGGGAGCAGGGTTGAAGGGACGACAGCCGCTAGTAGGTTCCAAGGGTTAGAGCCCCTATCGGAGGTGGACAATCCGATTTTTAGAAAATGGACTCATTTTGACCATTTCCCCTAAAATCCATTTTATGACAGGTTTTGGCATTTTTATGACAGTTTGTAACTGTCTTGTGATAGTGTTCAGACAAGAATCTTATTGCCATTTTTTGGTTATTTTATGGTACACTTCTTTTCAGAACATTTCACATACATTCTCTGATTTTGTAATCTCTGAATTTCATCCAATTGAGTGTTCGATATGTACCATCGAAATACTTCAATTTGATAGTGAATCAAGACTTTTAGAGAATCCAAGCAATTTTTTCATCCCCCATTGTTAATAGAAACAAGTAAGAAATAGATGGATGATAAGGTTTAACAGGAGGAATATTAGAACATTCTTATATTCGCCACGACATGAAACCTTTCTCATCACGTCGTGAAGTATGGTCATAAAATTTTGTTTTCTTCCTTCACTTCTTTCAGTTGTGGATTGAGATGCTTCTTGGCTGCTTCAAGGATCACCAGAAGCTCAGAAATAGTATCTTATTCAGTAGATATCACCATGACATGTGATTGTGGATTTGCGTCAGAATTGCTAGGAAGTAAACGTTCGTGCACTAGTTTGGATAATTTCCCGACTTGAGTCTTGATGTTTTATATAAAGGCTTTTTGATTTCTTAATGTCGCATCAGTAGCGTTGTGCTTCTTTTCACTAGCTTCCTTAAACCTAGTTAACATTGATTCGAGATCGGGTTTTTTCTCTAATGGTGCTTGCTCTTTATGAAAATAAACCTCACCCTTATCAATATTTCTCTTCTTTTTCTTTTCGATACTCCTCGTAGGGCTTCTATTCCTTTTTATGTATTCTCCAGTCTTCATCATATCAGTTACCACTTGAGTAAAAAACTTGTGCGTTTCGATTCCAGTTTTCATCTAAATCTTAGTCGTTTGTTAAATGTAGCCCATGAAAATTTTCATACTCAACTTATGTTATGTGTATGGATTGTCCCATTTTTTTGATCCTCCTATCAATATTATCGAGGTTTTCCATCACTACCGTTAAGCCTTCCGAAGCTCCAACTCCATTTTCTCTTCCTTTTGTCACATCATCTCGAGAGTTGTGATATTCTGTTGAATGTTTTGTGGATTCCTCTAAAAGAGATTTGTTAGTAGCTTGATCTCTTTTAGTCATTGGTCCATGAGAGTGAAGAAGTTGTCGAGTGCTCACATTAATCCCATCATAGAAAATGGAGATTTATTGTTGCACGTTAAGATCATGTTATGGGAAATTATGAAGTAGTCCCTTGTAATGTTACCATGCTTCATTTAACGATTTTCCATCCAGTTGTTGGAAATTTTGGATTTTCCTTTTAAGCTTTTCTATATTCGAAGGAGGAGTGAATTATTAGATGAATTCATTTCGAAGTTTGGTCCAGGTCGTGATCTCTCCGGGTGTAATGGATTTTAACTAATCCTTTGATGCTTATCTATATGTGATTGGAAGCATCCTCAGTAGCAATTTATCTCGTAAAACATTTGGAAGATTAAAGTAGTTTGCATTCTCTAAAACCTCATCAATATGTCTATAGGCATCATCATTATCCTTCCCCGATAATGGAATATCCTTGAACATAGTGAGGATATGTCCCTTGAGCTGAAAATTTGTTGCGGCTAAAGTTGTTGGTGCTACAAGACTCAACCCATTGTCATTAAAATCCGCCTATTGTATTCTTCCATGGTCATTAAGTTCTCTTTCCCAATCGATGTAGGATTAGATGAAACCCACCTCATGGATGGGTGACCTCCTAGGAAATTTTCGAACGGGAAGCCCAAAACGTACAATATTGTGATACATGCTAGAAATGGATGTTACACGCAAAACCCAGAAATATTAGGGTTTTGCATATTGGCTGCTACCATGTCGTGGCCAGGCACTTGCCAAAAAGTGGTGAGCACAAATGATTTGTGTTTCCTTTGACTATGACCATGTCCTGGAGCATCATTCATCATGTCATGGACACCACAAAACCCACACTTTTAATTATTTAATATCAATAGACATAAGTGATTTATTTACCTGTAATTGGTGTTACATCTTCATAAGCATGTATAATCTCCGCAATATTTTTTTTACAACCATCCATGCTATAAACTATTGCTAGCCCAATTTCAATAAAAACATTAGGTTCTTCCAACAAAGAAAACCATTTCATTTTTTTTGGTCAACTTACCGGAGTCACCTTCCAAAGAATGGGAATCCCCATACCCTTCACTATTAAGATTATTAACTGAAGCCTCTTGAAGAATTTTTTCCAATTGCTCTAAATTTCTTGATCATCACGAGTCTGATCCCTCTAGAATTATTGACAACATTATTTTTAACCGGTTCATTGCAGGTTCGAGATTGATGAACAACCCCTGCCTAACCTGTTCTCATTGCTACCAATATCTATGTTGCTGAGAAGACTGAACCTGTTGGTAGTTTTTTTAATGCTGCTGGAACTATTCAGAAAAATTCTTGTTTTGATGCCTAACCTGCTGTTATGAAGAAGGTTAATTTGATGGAGGCTGTTTTGATGGATGCTGATGTGAAGAACATGGTTGTTAAGGAGGTTATTTCAAGGGCTGATCAGCAACATAAGACACCTGACGGAAAAACAGGTTTAGGTCTTGAGATCTGTTGAACTTTTTGAGTCTCCTTTTGGAGAAGATTATACACATTAAATGGATCCTCGTAATATCCATCTTGTTTATCCCCTTTCTTATTAATTACACCATCTTCTAAAAAATCACCATCATCCTTCCAAGTTTTAGCAACTACTCAATTCCCATTCTCACCATCATCCATAGCACGGGCATTCTGCACATTGTCAAACAATCTATCGTTATCCTCCTCTTTCTTGGATTCATCTTCAATAAAATTTGGAACCGAACACATAATTTCTTTTACCCGAAAAATGAACAATCTTCCCTACAAAATGACTTTAAAAGACTCCATTATCAAATCCTTAAGTGAAATTTTTATGAATAGTCGTTTAGTATATATATTGCTACCTTTTGGATTTTCCGTATATAGCACCTTTCCTCATATATGTGTGATTTTCAGAAACATCTTATTGGTGAATGGAATAGGTGGAACTCCTTCCACATCCACCCAAACAATACGTTCATGCAATACAAAATTCCCTCGCTAAGGTCCTATATCTTTAAACCACGATTTAATTCCCATATAATTATGAAACTTGTCATGGGTTTGCTTTGAATTAAATTCCATTTGACACCCTTGTTCCTCCCAGTTAACCATATGTGACATCATAAAACCCTCATTAGCTCATTAGAACATATGCCACGTAAATTTATCGTGGAACAAAAATCTTTAATAGAACCAGTAAGAGTTACAGAGTAATCCTTAGTTATCAAACAATCATCACTAAGAACAATCGCATGATCACTTTGTGTATTAGCCTTCTTATCAAGAGAACCAAATATTTTATCACCTCCCCTAAAGCATCAACATAAGAAGAGAATTTCCCATGAAAATGAATATTGGTAGCATTATTTTTTTGAATAACCTTTGTCTTGAAATCTAGAAAAATTTACAAATAATCTTAATTTGCTAGTCCACATAATAATTTTAGAGAAGAAGAATCAATAAGAAGAAAATTCTCTGTTATTACTATTGAATGAAGTGTTTACAACCCTTGTATATATAGGAAAAAAGAGACGTAGACGTCATAAGCTAATAAACATGAATAAGGAAACTAATTCTTGGATAATAAGTAATTCTAAGATAACTAGGAAACGTGATAACATCTTAACACTCCCTCTCAAGTTGGACTGTGAAGATCACGAACTCCCAACTTGTTACACAGAAAATGAAATCGATCTACACGAAGAGCTTTCGTAAATACGTCAACGGTTTGATGATAGGTACAAATAGGACAAGGCTTTACATCACCACTGTAACCCTTTCACGAATAAAATAACAATCCATCTCTACATGTTTTGTTCTTTCATGGAAAATTGGATTCACAACAATATGACGAACTGCTTCATAGTCACAAATTAGAGGAGTAGCACCATGTTGAGAAGCATCAAGATCTTCCAAAAGCCATCTTAGCTATAAAACTTCACAAACATTATTTTTCATTGCTTTGTATCCCGCTTCTACAGAGGACCTAGCTACCACATATTTTTTCTTAGTTCTCCATGATATAAGTGATCCTCCTAAACTGATGAAATATCCAGTACAAGAACGTATAATTGTGGACAAGTTAACCGGATTGCATCACAGTAAGCTAAAAGATTATGGGCCCCACCCAAACTCTCATAATGGGCCTCGTCCAAACTCGCATAACGGGCCCTACCCACATACCATTCGTATATGCATAACAGGTAATAGCATACAGAATAACAATTGAGCCTCGCCCAGTAAGCATACAAGTACATACACATACAAGTGTCACACAGACAATGAGTATTCTAACATAACAGATCATGGGTGATCATTGGTGCCTTCGACCCACTAAACATGGTGAGGAAACTCACTTCCAACTAATGAATCACATTGATAAATCCCTAGTTGCTGGTTCGCCAAATCCATGAGCTATCAATCTTAAAAACATCCAATTAATAATTGGATCCCAACTCATACTAAGGTGTTGTTTGTTTTTTTGAAGTGAAAATGTCTGCAGTCCGCGGACCACATCTGCAAACCTCTGTGGCAGAAGAGGTGGACCAAATGTCTGCAGTCTGCAATAAAAACACTGTTTGTTTTTAACGTCTGTGGCTGTTGAAATAAATTGAATTTTCAAACTTAATTTCATGTCATAAACATTAAAAATGCATTTTCAGCAAAAAATAAAAAAAAAAAGAAAAAAAACTACACGATGGCCCAGGTTTTTTTTTGTTTAGGTTAAAATGAGGTCTTAAGACCTTTGAAGACAGGGGCCCATGTCTGCACCAGGAAGACCTCACACAGACGTCTTTTGATCTGCGCACTTCCAAAAAACAAACAGTCCGCGAGGGCATATATCTGCACGTTGTCTGCGCGACACAGACAAAAGTGGTTGCGAAGATCTTCACACAAAAAACAAAAAGGCCCTAAGAGTCTAGATTAGGCTAAAAGACCCTTTTAACCTTTACCCAACTTGGCCCAAAAGCCTAGGCCCAAACCAATAATCTAAAAGGCCCAAATTCCAATTAAATACTCAAGGCCCAAATATGGCCCAATTTTCCAAATTGGACCCAAACACTTTCATGGTCCTTAATCAAAGGTCTAAAAATATTCCTAGCCCAAACACTTGAATTCGAATTGCCCAACAAGTCCCTAATCATCTAAGCTCAAAATATGACCCAAACCGAAGACCCAAGATTTTGAGGCCCAACCTGCTGAGTACGCGGGGTGTACTCAGCTCATATGCACAACGTACTCCCCTTAGGGCTTGTACACTAACGGTACCTGCTTGTATGCCCAACGTGCTCCCTCATTCAGCCAACTCTCATTTCCAACTTTTAATCTATTAAGACTTCACTCAAAACCATAGATCTGACTTCCTTGATATGGTTTATCATGTAAATGTAACATCCCGATTCCTAAATATAAGAATTTTTAATATAAAAAGCCAATTTTCCTTGGAACTCATCGAGTTGATGGCCTCAACTCGACGTGTTGAAAGTCTTTAGGTCATAGATCTTTTTGGACCAACTCGATGAGATAGAGAGGAAAACTCGACGAGTTGGTGGCTGATTAAGAAAACCTAATTTTTAGGGTCTTGCACCCTATTTAAAGGCCATATACCCTTTGGGTGGCCTCCTTACACGTCTTCCCTGTCCTGAAACCCTAGTCTCATGTTCTCTCTCCCATATTTGAGTGTGTGTGTGTGTGTGTGAGCTTGAAGAGTGTTTTCTTGGTGTTTTCTTGAAGAGCTTGAAGTTGGTGGTGCATAGCTTGAAGGGGGAAGCTTTAGATCCATAATCTTCTTGAGTTTAGCTACTCTTTTGAGGTAAAAACTCAAAAACCTTCTCATCTATTTCTTAGATCTCTTCCTTGAAAGTTTATTGTCATTTTTGGTGGCCTCTTTGAGTTTAAAGTTTCAAACTTTATCAAGTTCTAGGCCTTCTTCATGCATTAGATCCCTTATTAAGTCTTCTTTGAGTTTTGAAGCCTCTTGGTGACATAAATGGACGTAAAGTTAGCAACTTTATGTGGTTTTTTAGCTCTTGGGTATCAGATCTACATTATTAAGCTTTAGAAGGGATGAAAAAGGACTAAATGAGTTAAGTTAGGAAAACTGGACGAGGTGTCTTGACAACTCGACGAGTTGGCTCGGGTTTTCCCGTTTTTTCTGGATACTGTAGGAACTGGACGAGTTGTCCTGACAACTCAACGAGTTGGCTTAGATTTTTCCACTTCTCTGAGTACTTTAGTAACTCAACAAGTTGGTATGTGTATTCGACGAGTTGGGTCAACATGGAATGTTGTCCATGACTGTTAACTTTAACCTTGACCATGGTTGATCAAGTTTGACTTTTAGGGAATTTTGGGTATGTCGGGGTTTTGATAGAAATGGTCAGATGGTGTTTGTAAGCTTTTGAGTCCAAAGGTGAGTTTTGAAGTTGGATTTTACTGGTTCAGCGCTACTTGTGAGGTGAGTTTTCCTCACTATACTTATGGGTCGAAGGCATCAATGTCGACCCTTTTGGATTGTTGTCTTGGTTATTATAGGGTTGGATGTTGTTATGATCTATTAGATCAGTATCCTTGTAAGTAGGATGTGGCTATTGTAACACCCATAAAAATCATGCCAAATTTGAACTTTAAAAAAACATTTCAAACCAATAAAGTCATTACAACTTTGTTTTCAAAATGTATAGTATCAGAGTTTTCCCATAAACATAAAAAAACATGAGGAGATGTACGAACATGCCTTCGCCTTGCTGCAATCCCCTGATGTACCTGAAACAATTAACTGAAACTGTAAGCCCGAGAGCTTAGTAAGTTCCCCTAAAATACTATGACATAATAACAATACACATAATAACAACATGTAATGGGTCCACAGTTCTACAGATTGGATTACCCCTGGGGCCCACAGTGTGAGTCTAGCTTGCCTTTCGTGCCTACAGCTCACATCTGGCTTGCCTCTTACAGCCCTAAGACTGAAATATAACGGATCAGCCCTCAGTGCAAGTCTGGCATGCTCCTCTGGCCCTCTGCTCGCATTTGGAATGCTCTAATACCCTCAGGCCCTCAATACGTGTCTGGTATACCACCCGGTCCTCATTTCGTATCTGGTATGCTAACAAGTCCTCAGTTGGAGTCTGGTATGCCTTCCCGAACCTCAGATCATATCTGGCATACTGCAGGGTTTATTGGTCACCACACGAAGCAGTGCAACCTCAACCCTACCCACACAACATGTCTACATATACAGCTAATGGCACAAATGGCTAATCAAATAATAATACAGGTAGTCCTACAGATCTACCTAACTGGCATAGAAAACTAGCATGTATAACTAACTCATACTCATGACATCATCAACTACTGGGATATTAAATCCAATGGGCCGGCCTTGGTGCCTTAGACCCCTTAGCATAGTGAGGATAACTTACCTCATATTGTCGACTCGAAGATAAACTCAAGCTCCCGGATTGCCAGTACAAACTCCACCACCTAAATTCACCATAGAGCCATGTTTGTAAACTTCCAATTTCCCAAAATGTCCCCAAAAGTCCACTTGTCAACCCTTGGTCAAAGTCAAAGTCATCGGTCAAGGTCAACAGTCCATGTTGACCTCAACCCCTCAAGTACCCTCAGCTACTCGTCGAGTTCCTTGCATAACTTGCCACCTTGTCGAGTTACTAGAGTGACTCGCCGAGTTCCTAAGGTTTGCAGTCGTAAACTCCTTGGCCGACTCATCGAGTCTCCCTTGCCACTCACCTAGTTCATCCATGTCCAAATTTCTGGAAAACCCTAGCCGACTCACCGAGTTACTCATCTGACTCGTCGAGCCCACGACAATCTTCATCGGACTCGCCGAGTCGACCAGGCAACTCGTCGAGTCCCTTTATCCCTTCATCCATACAGATACTTTTTAACCCATGCTAAGGCTCTAAATTGTAGATCCAACTTCCCAAGGCATATTTATCAGGTAAAGTTGCAAACTTTACGTGCATGCAAAGCTCTAAAGTCTTACAATGACAACACTAAGCTTCTAAAGAAGTCTCACACTTGAGGGAAGGTTCATGCTTAAAAAAGATAATAAATTTATGGACCTAGAGACCACGGAGAGTTCATATCTGAAGTTGCAACTTTAGATCTTAGCTCCCACAGAAGAAAAGATTCCAAAAATCCACCCAAATGAGATCTAAGATGAAATGTGGCCATGATAACATCTTAATACTTTCAAAAGGGTGCCCACTGAAGTAGATCTCTGATTCCCACAAGTTCCTTGCTTTAAATCACTTGTTCCCCAAGTTTTTCTCACCAAAATCCTTCTTCAAAGCTTAAACACACCAATGTAGCATACACACACACATGAATTAGGGTTTTGGAATAAAAAGAGGCTATAAAGGGGAGGCTGGGGAGGCCAATGATCCTTTAAATAGGGTGCAAAACCCTAAAAATTAGGGTTTCATCTACCAGCTCCTAATCATCGAGTCCCTTTTTAGACTCGGTGAGTAGGTCACTTAATCACGTGGACCAACCCGTTGCTACTCGACGAGTAGGGCAAACAACTCGTCAAGTAGACCTTGAAATCAAGAAAAATCTTATATCAAAATCAATACCTGAAAATTGGGGTGTTATAGCTATGCTATTATGATCTGTTAGATCGGAATCCTAGTAGATAGGATGGTGCTATGCTTATTGATCTGTATGATCTGTGCTTGGCTCATGATCGATTATGTGTTTATGAGTTATGTATGTATCGACATGTGTATGTGTGTTTGGGTTGAGGCGATCCTGCTTTGTAATGAAGGCCAACATACACAGGGTGGCTTGGATAGACTCAAGGCCCACGAGGCACTCCAGTCAGGCCGAATGCCCGATAAATGGTTCGAATGGGTTGTAGGCCTTATGAGGTGGTACAGTCATGCCAAAGGCTCGTGAGCAGTCCAAATTAACTAAAGGCTCATTTATGCATGATGTTGTTTGTTATGTTATGTGGTGGTATTTTATGGATGATCTTTCTACACGTTATCGTGCCATGCTAACCAGAAGGTTAGGTACACTCTGAACCTTCTAAGGTCCGGAGTGAAGAATTGGTGGAGACTTGTTACAGGATCGTACTCTGATGAGAAGAGAGCTGGAGTATCTTGGAAACAGTTCAGAGGGATGTTTCGTACTCACTACATTCTTCGGGTCAGGTGGGAGAGGTTGGCTCAGGAGTTTTTAGACCTAAGATAGGTATCTAGGACGGTGACGGAGATCATTCAGATGTTTACTGAGAAGGCGATGTGTAACTTCCGAAAAATACAACCCAAAAGTTTTTGTTTTAATATTACTAAAAACGACAACATCAAATGTTATATAATCAAACCATGAATCGTATGTCTCAAAATGCCTTAGTAAATGTATCAATTCAAAACTGAAGTAAATATCATATCAAAATATCTGAATAAAACTCCCAGGATAAAACCGCAACTGTGGTGTGTGCCATGCCATCAACCCAATCTTTTCCCTTTGCTAGCAGAAAGCACATATTGGGTCTTGCCCACTGCATCAGAACAAAATCCAGAAACTGCATCGAACCGAAGTCGGAAAACTGACCAGGGCATTACCCTCTGCATCGGACCGAAGTCCAGAAACTGCATCAGACCGAATTCCAGAACTGATTAGGGCCTTGCCCTATGCATCGGACCGAAGTCCGAAAACTTCATCGGACCGAAGTCCAGAACTAACCAGGGCCTTGCCCTCTGCATCGGATCGAAGTCCAGAATTTAACTGAACATAGCATAGCATAATCATAACACATATACAACATAATGCATCAGACTGAAGTCTGGAACACACAACACAAACACAGGCTTGAATCACAAAGACATCAAGCACACTAACTACTGCATCGGACCAAAGTCCGAAACTACTGCTAACTAAACGGGTCGGCATTGTGGCCGTTGACCCCTTCCTACTCGAAGGAAACTCACCTCGTAACGCTGGCTGCTGAGATGCTAAATCTGAAACTGGTTGACTGTTGCTCCGGAACTCCCCGGCTACAAATCCCAAAAACACTAGATCAGGTACTGATAACTGTCCTCAGGGTAAAATGACTATTTTACCCCTGGTCAAAGTCAACTTTCAGTGGACCGGACTCGCCGAGTTGGGTCGCCAACTCGCTGATCCCCTAACACCTTTTCTAATCCATTACTCGCTTCAACTCGTCGAGTTAAGCAAAGACTCGACGAGTTCTTCTTCGATACAAACATCAAGTCCATCTTCATCTGACTCACCGAGTTGTATGAACAACTCGTCGAGTTCTCCTTCATCCTATGAATGTGTCCAGTCTACGACTCGCCGAGTTGTATGAAAAACTCGTTGAGTCTGTTCTTCAGGCAAGCAGATTGCCTTGGACTCGCCGAGTCAGAGCATAGACTCACCGAGTCCCTCCATTTCTAGATCTGTGCTCTAACTCACCCAATCCATTTCCCGCTCACTGATTCCACCCTAAACTCTCAGATGGGGGAAAATCGGGGACTCACGACTCGACTCATCGAGTCTGAGGAACAACTCGCCGAGTCCCATGCATGCCATTACTATACAGTCGATTTTGCTCGATTTCAGTGCATCCAATTCATAGATTTGGGTTCCTAGGTCTAGTTTCACACGTAAAGTTTCTAACTTTACATGCATGCATGCTCATAAGATGCTCAAATACCCAATAATGAGCTAAAAGAGGAGATCTAGGTTTGGAATGAGAATTTAGCTCAATAAAGGTGGCTACCTTGAGCTTAAGGAGTTCTGAAATGCTTTGATCTGAAGCCCATTCATCTTAACTACTCTTAAATCAACATCAATGTCTAGAAATGGATCAAAAACAACACTAGCAAGCTTTTAAGGTGATCTACATGATAATAAGCAAAGATTCGAGCTTTATACATCAATAGGAACTGGAATGACACAAGAAACTCGGATCTTCTTTGCTCCTTTTGAAAACCCCTCTCCTCTCTTCTTCTTCTAACTCCAAAATGCACCAAAATCCTTCACAATTTGAGAAATACTCCATGAATGCTTAAAGGAAAACTAGGGTTTAGTAAGGGACATTCTGTGGGGGATGGAGGTTGATTTTGGGTGCATAGATTTGTTTAAATAGGGTGAAAACCCTTGAAATTATGGTTTCATCTAGACTGGCAGACTCGCCGAGTCCAAGAATATGGGCTCGTCGACGATTCGGGCTACTGACTCATCGAGTACCCCCTTAAGAAAAGAAAATTACTTTACTTAAATCACATACCAGAAATGGTGCGTTATAACTCTCCCCCACTTATCTTAGACTTCGTCCTCGAAGTCTGCTGCTGCTGAATCTGCAAATAACTTTGGATAATGCGCCACCATCTCCATCTCGGTCTCCCACATCCACTCTAAACCCTTTCGGTGCTTCCACTGCACCTTCACTAACTGAACCACCTTGTTCCTCAAGGTCTTCGTCTTTCAATCTAATATCGCAACTGGTCTCTCGATATAATTCAGGATGCTATCAACCTGAATATCTTCCAATGGAACTAATGCTGACTCATCCACCAAATACTTTTGCAACTGAGAAACGTGGAAAGTGTTGTGGAACTGGCTAAGCTCTATTGGGAGATTCAATCGGTAAGCAACCCGACCCACCCGGGACAAAACCCTAAAGGGACCAATGAACCTGGGGCCCAACTTGCCCCACATTCGAAACCTGATAACACCCTTCCAGGGTGATACTTTCAAGAGGACCACATCGCCCATCTGAAACTCCATGTTCGAACGCCTCCTATTGGCGTAACTCTTCTGCAGACTCTGCGTAGTTTGCAGTCTGCTGCGGACCTGTTGGAGCAACTATGTGGTCTTGAGTACCACCTCAGTACTCCCGATGACTCGCTGACCGACCTCACCCCAACAAATTAGGGTCCTACACTTCCTCCCGTAGAGCATCTCGAAAGCAGGGCGGTCAATACTAGCATGGTAACTGTTGTTATACGAAAATTCCGCTAATGGAAGATACGTCTCCTAACTGCCACCAAAATCTAGGACACATGCCCGAAGCATGTCCTCGAGAGTCTAAATCATCCTCTTGCTTTGCCTGTCCGTCTGGGGGTGGAAAGCGGTGTTGAAGTGAAGGCTAGTCCTCGTCTCATCATGAAACCGCTTTCAAACCTGGAAGTGAACCGGACGTATCGATCTGATACTACTGATACAGGCACTCCATGTCGTGCCACTACCTCGTGCACATAAATATAGGCTAGCTTCTCGACCGAGATACTCTCCAAAATCGGTATGAAATGTGCACTTTTGGTCAACCGATCCACTATGACCCAAATCAAATCAACTCCACGTGCAGTCCTGGGAAGCTTAATGATGAAATCCATAGTGATATCTTCCCATTTCCACACGGGAATGTCTAATGGCTGCATCTTGCCATGGGGCCTCTTGTGCTCCGCCTTGAGTTTCCTGCAGGTTACGCATCTCTCCACGTACAAAGCTATGTACCGCTTCATGCAGGGTCACCAATAATCAAGTCGAAGATCTCTGTACATCTTCGTCGCCCCTAGGTGGATGGACAAACGAGACTTATGAGCATCTTCCATTACACACCTGTCATAATCCGCCCCATTACGGTACCCATAATCTCCCATGAAGGGTCAAAGATCCTTGACTGTCATAGTCAAAGAAAGCTACTCAGCCCACAATCCTCTCACACTTTTGCCTCTCCTCCTTCAGGCCCTCAACTTGTGCCTCTCTAATCTGCTCCAACAAGGGAGTAATCACTATCATCCTCAAACAAATATCTCTTATCAGGGATGCTACTGCCTTGCAGATCAGGGCGTCGGCTACTACGTTGGCCTTACCTGGATGATAAAGGATCTCAAAATCATAATCCTTTACCACATCTAACCATCGACGTTGCCTCATGTTCAAATTCGGCTGATCCATGAGGTACCTCAAACTTTTGTGATCCGTGTAAATGGTATAACGGACCCCATAGAGGTAATGTCTCCAAATCTTGAGGGCAAACACCACTGCCCCCAGCTGTAAATCTTGTGTCGGATAGTTAGCCTCATGAGGCTTCAACTATCTAGAGGCATAAGCTATCACATGCCCTCGTTGCATCAACACTGCTCCCATCCCTGTGATTGAAGCATCAAAATAGACTACAAAGTCATCCACTCCCTCTGTCAGGGTAAGAATCGGTGCCTCACACAATCACTGTATGAGGATCTTAAATGATGCCTGGTGCTCAGGCCCTCAGCGAAACACTATCGACTTCCTAGTCAGTCAGGTGAGCGAAACTGCTATCTTGGAGAAATCCTGGATGAATCTCCTATAGTACCCTGCCAAACCTAGGAAGCTCTGATCTCAGATGGAGTCCTCGGGACCTCCCACTACATCGCGGCCTCTATCTTGGTCGGACCTACTCCTATACCCTTTTGGTTGACGAGGTGCCCAAGGAACTGCACTTCGCACAACCATAACTCATACTTGGAGAACTTCGTGAAAAGTCTCTCCCTCCTCAAAGTCTCTAGCACCTCCCTCAGGTGCTGCTCACGCTGCTCATGAGTCTTGGAATAAACCAAGATGTCGTCGATAAACACTATCACAGACCGATCGATCCAACATTGACCTGCATACGCGGTTTATGAGATCCATGAACGCGGCTAGAGCATTGGTGAGCCCAAACAACATCTATAAGTCCCTAAAATTTCTTGTGTATCAATCAGATCCAATTGGTGGTGCGGAATCCCAATCAATTGGTTGATGTCAGATCAAATAGAAGAGAAGTAGAAGAAGAATTAAGATGAATCTAATGATGTATTCAATAAATTGAGTGATGCTCCATATACATAGATTCTCTCACAAACACTCACTTCTTCTCTTTAGTTTCTCTCTCTACAAGATGCTTTCCTTTCTCTCTCTGGCCATACACTCCTCACCCTATATATATGAGACATAGGCCACCAGCTGCACACGAGTGTACAGCCGCACACGCATGTGCGGCCATACACAAGGTATGCGGCCGCACACACATGTGCAACCATACACAGGGTGTGCGGCCGCACACACATGTGCAGCCGTACACAACCACAAAATTACAAAAAAAATATATTTTCCTAGAAAAGCAAAGTATAAACCGTATTTTTGACCCAACAATCTCCCCCTTGGTTTATAGCTTTCTTTTCTAATTGGCCCAACAAACCCCCCTTAAAAAGTAGTTGGCTTTTCTTGTTAATCTTCTTTGGGAGCTTGGCTTCAACATTAATCTTCAAATTTCTTCACAACATTAAGATGAACATATGAATCATCAATAAATGACTTCATCTTGAGTAGTTGGGATTTCTGCAGAATTTGACATTGAACGCACTTTGGGTGAGGAGGCTTCTTGTAGAGATGTATGAAAGATGGCGCTTTCAGCTTGAGAATCTTCAGAGAGAACAGAGAGAACGCATCTTTTGGATCACTTCTGCAGGTTTGTAGATAGCAACAGATTGGTTGAGGAGGCTTCAATGCAATCTGTCACATAATCTTCAAGCGCAAATTGACCTTGCTTCTGGGGTTGAAGGATTGAATGTTTAAAGAATAATCTTCATTTCTTGCTCCTTCGAATGAAAATTCTTCGATGCTCATGGATGAAGCCTTGGCTCAGAAAATCTTCCACACAGTCTCCACGAGTCTCATCTACGCTTGAAATCACTTTTCAAGACAAAACAAAACTAAAAGAAAAATTAGCACACAAAAAATATTTTTGGATTTTTCATATTTTCTAAAAAAAAAAACAGAAATAACACTAGTTTTAATATATATATATATATATATATATATATATATATATATATATATATATATATTGATTTTCTATTTTTTGGTTTGATTTTTGAATTTTTGTGATTTTTGTTTGATTTTTGAATATTTTGTTTTAATTCTCCCCCTAAATGTGTGCATAGGGGAAAATTATGAACAAATTTAACAAAAACAAAAATATTGGGATCAAATTTGTTAGACAATCTTAATCTGTTTGTTAGTACCTTCCCCTTCATGAATAGATCTGGTCGATCGCTGATATTGTGATCCACTTTAGCACGAAAATTGTGACAAATTTAAGACATGCTATAAGTGACAAGACAAGATGATCCTATGTTCCTAGATAAAACTTCCTAAAGACCATTCATCTGATGACGACCAAGGATATTGTTGCCCACCTAAGTTAAGCAGCGAAATCTACAAAGAATCTAGAATTGTTCAATTTTAGATGTACTAGAACATGTTTCCCGCTTCCTGTTATACCCCAATAATCAAGAACTTCTGAGATACTCCTTACTTTAGGTGAGCAAGCTATTATTCATAGAGAGGATAGATTTAGATTATGATTAATTATAGTTTTAGAGGGATTGAGAAGTACAAGGTTACATATGCTGTGTACCAGGTCAGATTATTAATCACACAAAGGAGACAACATATGGCTAACAGATAGGAAGAATTTCATAGATATAAGATGCAGAGAAATAGATGTGCATATGTTGCAGTCCAGGTCGGATCTCTTCCAATCACGTAGAGGAGGCAACATATGACTAATAGTAAGAAAGAAAGAAAATAATTTTCTATAGACCTACTTTATCGGAATTCCCCAGTCGGCCTATCAATACCAGAATTAAGGACATAATCCCTACATCGAGGAAAAGTTAAACCACAATTCTAGATACGGGTTCTCTTAATGTGACTGTTGGATTCTCATGTAAATCTCCCTGCTCAACCTATCCGAGCGTCATATTGTCAGGCTAAACGGAACTATCTAGGTCAAGATTTATCAAGTCTCTAGATTCCTTAAGTTCATCTACACCTAGTCAAGTCCGTTAAACTCTTCATGCCTACCAGCGCATCGAACACAGAGCCTAAACAATTCAGCTTTGGTACCTTACACAGATTCAGATTGGTTGTTATCACAAGTTTCATATCACTTCCCAATAATAACTATTAATGAAAAATTATTAAGATAACAAAGAATTATCTTTAAAACGAATCAGAGTAAAATAAACTTAGGAGTATAGAGATGAAAACTCATACCGTAAGTCACCGATTGAATTTGCATCCAGAAGGTCTGAGAACAGCACGCACAATCTCAGAACAGATCCGGAAATTCTTCATGTCGTTAAGCACAATCCCCATGAGTGACCACTTCCTTTCTTCCCTTCCCGCAAGGACACATACTCTCAAACAATGTTCTGAGTGTTGTAAAGTTGAGAGATGCCTCCTATCATTTGCCTGGATCAACCACTATCAACAAACCGAACTCTGATGATATGCCTCCATAGTTTCTCCAGCACAGGGCGGGATCAGTTGGTCTTTGGAACCCAGTCCATTTTGAAACTGGGTCGACCTTTGTCATCTTTGCAAGGAACATTCTCCCACGACATGTCCTGATAATCACAAATAGAAGATGTTGAAATACTAGAATCATTAGAAAATTTGGGAGAATGGACCTTCGAAACCCATTTGTAGTTGGTTTTAACCCATTTTTTTCGATCCGATGGGTGGCTCAGTAATTGTTTTTGATCTAGATGTCGGCCGTTGAGATGACTTTAATTTTTACTTCATGGGAGCATCTCTTGGATTTCGCTTCTTGGCTGACATTCCCTTCTTGTTCTTGGGATTTGGATTCTTGGCCTTGTGGGTTTGATTCTTGTCCTTTTGCGCATTCCAGTTACCATTGTCTGAACGTGACCTAGAGGGGTTTCTTGTAGAAAATATCCCTCTTGGTGCGTTATGCCAGCCTTGTGCATAGTAGGGAACGTATGCACAATTTGGACAATTTCTAGCAATGTGTCCAGGTGTTCCACAGTGAAAACATGTCTTTTTCTTCACTGGGACACTACTAGAAAATAGACCTTTAACGACGCGCTTTTTACGACACGCGCTGATTAATGATACGCAAAAGGACGTGCCCTTAAAATAGTGTCATCTCTTCAAAAAAAAATTAGGATTTATGTCACGCATTACTGCGTGCCCTTAATTTAGTGTCTCAAGAAAAAAAATTAAAAACACGGAGAGCGCTTTATCTTAAACGTGCGTTGTCTTTACCTGTTGCTTTATAATTTTAATGAAACACGCTTTTAGTAGACAAGGGGGAAACGAAATCCCCAAAATTTTGAAAACCCGCCTTTTTTTTTCTATCTTCTATCTATCTTTCATCCTTGCAATCCGCTCTCCTCTCTCTGATACTCTCTCCTCTAGAACTCCCTTCATTCTCTACCTCCCGTCTCTCTGTAAACCCTAAGCCATCGCCACCTCCCTTCTCTCTAGCACGTGCTAGGCCAGGGTTTTAGTAGATACCGGGGAAAATGAAATCCCCAAGCATTTTGAAAACCCGCTTCTTTTTTATCCTCCATTTTTGTTTCCTTCTTGCTCTAGTTACGATGCTTCCTTCCTTCCCCCTCCTAAAGTTCAAGCTCTAGAAATCATGGTTTTCGATTAGGAATCGGTAGGGAAGCATGATACAATGGAGATGAATCGTGTACCTTTGAAGGCGAAGATCTTGAAGGAAAACATCATACACATCCTTCCGTTTGTGTGCTTTTCCATGGCGAAGAAAAAAGAACTAAGGTTTGTTTCCCCAATTCAAAATTAACGCTAATTGCTTCTTAAACTGCATGTTATTTTACAGTTTTTTTGGGTGATTTACAGCCGACGAATTCTAACGATTTTCATTTATTGTGCACATGTTTTCGAATTCTAACGATTTTCATTTATTGTGCAGATGTTGAGCGATTTTATCGACTGTGCGATCCAGGCGTGTATTAGGGTTTCGTTTTTTCCTACCGCTTCCGTGAATCTCCACTGGGGATCGATCGGCACTTGTTATCTAACAACACACCGACAAACACCACCGAAGATGGCTTCAATTCCACCGCTTATCGATCCTCTATCTTCTTCCCTACTCTGTTCTACAACCACTTCCGTCCCCGCCACCGCCTTCTTCCACCGTTCGTGTCTAACCTCATTTCCTCCATTGCTCGCCGCTACGCTTTCTTCTCCTTTCCGCCTTACAGATCCTCGCAGACCATTGCTCATTGTCGCTGCAACTACCACTTTGATGTCCAATTTCGTGCAGGTACAACTCTTCTCAGTGTAATTTGTGAGTTTAGTTTCGGATAAATTTCTTTGTAGATCAGTCCGTAATACGTGTTGTTACCCTTTTCGGACATTTGAAAATAGACGTGATCATGAAACAGGAGCTAAATTTGTTGTTACCCTAAGCATCGCCTCGATAGAAATGGAAGAACAAAGTGATTCGCTAAATTTGTTTTTCAGTTCGTATTGATCGCTAATTTTGTCCCAATCCTTCTAATTCGATGTTCCAGATCAATTTTATATTCGAATTGGTAACTAGTATGGTAAGAATTTCGTCGCAATCCTTCCAATTCGATGTTCTAGATCACCCCTGCTTCTGATTTTTTAGCTTCCTGGTCAGGCCGACTCATAGAATTATTCCCAACAAACCCTTTAACTTCCGAAACATCACCCCCATCCTTGTTCTTTCCCATAACCTTACTTTTCCAACTTTTCCCCTGTTCAATCTTTGAATCATTAGACTTTCCTTTCATTGGCTGACTATTCCCATAATACCCTTGCCCATTTTTACCTCCTGTCTTCCCACCTCTATCAAAACTAAATTCCAAATTTTCCTGATTATTCCCATTATACCCCTGATAGCGAATTCCAGCAGAAGCCCCAGAATTTCCAATTTTCGGATAATTCCCTTTTTGCCCCTGCTTGCGGTTTCCAGCAAAAACCCCTGAACCTTCATTTTTCGAGAAATTCCCTTGATGCCCCTAACTCGAAAACTGTTTTCCCCCCTGTAGCTTCTTTTGAAAACAATTTTCCATTATTTCCTTTGGTTTTCTTCACCACATCAACGCCTAACTAAATTGGCTATGTTTCTTGTTCTTTTTCATAACCAAAGTTTATCAACTTTGTGAATATTATTCTGACTTGTTTTGATATTTATTTTTGATATTTTGTTCTTAATGTTGGTTCTAACTTCTATTTTTTTTTAAACAGTTACAAGGGACCTGAATAGGGGTTTTCTGAATTTGTAGTGATGGCTGCAGACACTGAAGATTTTGAAACATTGATAACTTGATACTAATTTTATCCTTTTGAATGCAGTATTGCGAAAGATAAAGTTATATTCCCTACTGTAGATGTTAAGTTATCATTCTCCCAAGAACACATAGAAGAAGAGAGTGACTTTGACAAATTTAGATGTTTGATTGAAAGCATAAAGAAAGATGGAGCAAATTCATCTTCATCTGAATTTTGTTCAAAGTTATGCTCACATGTTGATCATATCATGTCCATCATTGAGAAACATTTCAAAATGAAGAACTTCAGGTGAATGAGTGAAATAGTGAATCACAAGTCTTTCTTTTTATTAATTTTATTTACCATAACGCCCTTATGTGATTTCAATTTCAGGTTCTCCCACTTGCAAACAAGCATTTTACTCCTAAAAAACAATGAGAGCTCTTATACCAAAGTTTATGTGTAATGCCTTTGAGAGTAATTGAATGTGTTTTACCATGGTTAGTTAGATCACTTACTGAAGAGGAATCAAAATCATTTCTCCACAATATGCATATGGCAGGTTTGTCTATTTTTCTCAAATTTTTCTCAAACCATTGTTTATTTATTTCTTCATTGTGAAGTCTAAGTTTCTAACTCTTAACACATGGTTTTTGTTAGCTCCTCCTTCCGATATTACCCTTGTCACCATGTTCTCTGGTTGGTCTTGCAAAGGGTGTCCAAGGGAAATATGCTTGTCTTCAGGCACAACACGTTCTTTCTTTCTTTCTTTCTTTCTTTCTCTCTCTCTCTCTCTCTCTCTCTCTCTCTCTATATATATATATATATATATATATATATATATATATATGATGGAGTTTCACTTGATTGCTTTCTATTTCAAATTAACACTACACGACACACGCAATAGTCTTTAAAATTAATAGCCAATTGGCAGTATGTTCACTCATGATGTACCCTTTTTAACGTTGTTTAATTATATGTATAGCTAAATAAGCTAGCTAGGTGCATAATAAGATTCATTTGAATCTTGAGTTTTCTACTGAATATTGCTTTGGACTCATAACAGCAGGTTGGGCGCAAGTTTTACACCAATGGGCTATAAGGTGGACTGAGGTGATAGATCAACCAGAGGGGTCATCCTTTTAAAATATTGATTTTATCCCCTTTATATGTTAAAGGACTTGGTAGATCATCATCTGCTGGAATCTTGAGTTCCATTAGTTATGGAGCCAATGAGATTATTATTATTATTATTATTATTATTATTATTATTATTATTATTATTATTATTATTATTATTATTATTATTATTTTATTTACTTTTAATAATGTTTGCAGATAAAAGTGGAAAGAAAGAAAAGGGGGAGAAGTCCGGTGTTGGTGAAAAAGCAAAAACAAAGGGAGTTGTTGTGGAAAAGGAAGTAACAAAGGGAGAGAATTCTTTTCCATTATTAACTAAAATTACATGAAGTTAAAGTTAGGTCCTCTTATTTGTATTGAGTGCTTATTGCTCTGATTTTGATGTATGTGTTGAGTGCTTTTCTTTTGGTTCTGAGGTTTATCCTCATAAAAGCAATCATCCATATAGAGTTACAGTTAGTAATTTCTTGTTGGTATACAATTGTTGAAGTTTGTTGTTGTGTTCCAGTATATCCCCGATGACCACAAGCCACCACCGGAGGACCACCGTTGAACACCCCAAAATCCGGTGGCCACTGCCCACAGAACAGGTTAGGATTCTTTGATTTGTTTTTTACTGATTTGTTGTTTTTTGGTGACCACCAGCCACCACCAGAAGACCACCTTTGAAGCCAACCCGGAGAAATCTCGCTGCCACTGCCATATAACAGGTATGTTTTTTTTATGTTATTTTATTTTGGTTAGATAATCTTATAAATTTTTCGATATCTTGTATGCCTCCTATGATTATTTGTATAATTGTTTGAAATTGATTGTGTGAAAGTCATCTACTAAAGCAAGGTTGGTGTAAGAGTTGATGATGAGAACATTGTTCCAAGACCTTCAGGGAGTTATGATGATGTCCTTTAATAGCAATGTATTATTAGGTTATATAGTTAGCAATGATTATTTGTATTTGACATTTTAATGCAATGAATTATCTTTCTAATTTATTGTATTTTATTTTGTACTTTTTATGGCATTAACTTTTGTGTAATGGATTGTATTTTTTGTATATGGTATTTTAATTATTTTCAATTATGAGACATGAAATGCAAATTTAATTTGAAAATTAGTAAATATATAAATAATTTTTTTAAAAGAAAAATAAAAATTACGATACGCAAAAATGTGTGTCATATTCATTTATGACATGGCCTTTCTTGACAGGGGTTTTAGTGATACACATTGTGTGTCATTAACACACGCGTCGTAAGGTTACGACACGCGGATGCGTGTCATCTTCCTTTATGACAGGACCTTCCTTGATACGCATTGCGTGTCGTAAACGCGCGTCGTAATTGAGCGTCGTAAATGCACGTCGTCTCACTTTATGACAAGGCCTTCCTTGACGCGCATTTGCACGTCGTCTGAGCCTTTTACAACGCGCAATGAGCGTCGTAAAAGGCTGTTTTTCTAGTAGTGGGAAGTTGTTTCTTCCTGCCCCTGGTGGCGTGTCCATGCCTTGTCTCTGGTTGTTCCCACATGCACACTTGCAACAGGCAGTTTGTTTCGCTTGTGTTGTGGCCTGTATTTCTCAACACCAAAAGCAACTGAGTTCGAAGCAACAGATTCAGAGTTCAAGGAGTCATTGGATTGTTCAATAGTTTTCTCCTTCTTCTCATCTTCTGCTACTTTACCTGCACATGTAACAGAATCATTAGAAATGTTCACTTCATCATTTTCTGGCACAACCGCAACAGGTTTCCCATATTGGAGATGTGTCTCCTTGTCAATTTCTTCCCGTGTTATAGGGATGGATGTGTAGTTATGATTGAAAGGTGGAGGAACACAATCATACCCTAAACCCTTGTTTTGATTATCTTTGAATTTTAATTGGTTTTCAAATAAGTACCCAACTGTCTTACTTGACGTAGTGTAATTTTTGAAACTAATATATGTTTTTCCACACTTAATTTTCAAAGTGTCAAGTTCTTCAGTTACAACATCAAGTTTTTTCTCAATGTAATCATAATTTTCACACTTGTTGCTGTAATCTTCTTGGAGTTTTCGGAAATCCTTGATTTTGGTTTCTAATTGAGCTCTTAGGGGTTTCTGTCCTTTCTTGAGTTGATATCCTTCTAATTTTAAGTCCTCATTCTTTCTCTTGATTAGATCTAATGATTCTCGTAAAAATTTAATAGTTTTAACACAAGATGGAGAGCAACCGGATTCATTTACCTAAATTGATGCGGAACTCATTTTCTTTTATTTTTTTTATTTATTATTTTTTAATTTTAATTTTTGTTTTTGTTAATTACCCTTTGACTTAAAAAAAACGAGAAAGTCAACCTTAAAAGTCAAATTTAAAAAGTAAAACTCAAAAGTCAAACTTAAAAGTCAAACCTAAAAGCTAAATTTGAAAATTTAAAAGTTAAACGAGAAAGTCAAAGTTTAAAGTCAAAGGTCAAATTTTAAAAGTCAAAGTCAAAATTTTAAGGGCAAAAGATAAAAATAAAATCAAAATTTAAAAACTAAAATTTTTGGGTTGAAAATGGAATTTAAAAATAAAAGAAATTGATTTTTGGGGTTAAAAATGCCAATTTTCGAAAGTTATAACTAAGAAGGGAGTCTTTAAGAATTAAAACGGGAGGAGAAGAACATCAGGGTTGCTAGAGCAGTTAGTAGGGCGGTGTGTTGTTGAACCAAGGGACCCGATTTTGAATCCCGACAGCCCCAATTCCCCTTCCTTTTTTTTAATACGAAGGTGTGCTACCTAGCCGCTCACCGAGCTGCACACTTCGAGGCCGCACACTCTGAGCCGTACACCAAGGCGCACACCCAAGCCGCACACTCCCTAGCTGTACACCCTAGCCGCACACCTTTAATCGGGCCGCACACCTTCAACAGATTCACGAAAAAACGACGTTTTTCACACTTTTTTGCTCCAAAACTCGTCAAAAACTTGTTTTTATGAAAAATGCAAAGAACAAACCACCCTTATTTTTCAGAGATCTATCAAAAAATGCAATTATCTTTAAAAAATAAGACCAAATAAGCTCCAGATCTGACAAAATTGACCGATACAATCCAAGCTCTGATACCAATTGTAAGTCCCCAAAATTGCTTGTGTATCAATCAGATCCAATTGATGTTGCGGAATCCCAATCAATTGGATGATGTAAGATCAAATAGAAGAGAATGAGAAGAAGAATTTAGATGAATCTAATGATGTATTCAATAAATTGAGTGATGCTCCATATACATAGATTCTCTCACACACACACACACTCACTTTTTCTCTCTAGTTTCTCTCTATACAAGATGCTCTCCTTTCTCTCTCTAGCCATACACTCCTCACCCTATATATATGAGACATGGACCACCAGCTGCACACAAGGGTACAGTCGCACACGCGTGTGCGGGCGCACACACATGTGCAACCGTTTACAACCACAAAATTACAGAAAAATATATTTTCCTAGAAAAGCAAAGTATAAACCATATTTTTAACCCAACAACATCACCAAAAACTCGTAGTGACCATAGCGGGTCCTAAAAGCAATCTTCTGCACATCTTCACCTCTAACCCGCATCTGATGATACCCGGAGCGCAAATCAATCTTTGAGAACCAAGATGTTGCCTGAAGCTGATCAAATAAGTCGTCTATCATCAGAAGTGGGTAACGATTCTGCACCATTACCTTATTCAACTCCCGGTAATCTACGCACATACGGTGCGATCCGTCCTTCTTCTTCACAAACAGGATCGGGGCTCCCTAAGGTGAACTTCTTGGTCTGATAAAACCCTTGTCTAGCAGCTGCGTAGACAACTCCTGCATCTATGGAGGAGCCAACCGATATGGTGTCTTGGCTATCGGAGCCGCACCAGGAACCATATCAATCCTAAACTCAACCTGTCTCTCCGGAGGTATCCTAGGCAAATCCTCCGGGAAAACGTCCGAGTAGTCTCGCATTACCGGTACACCATCGACTGTCGACTTTCCCTTCTCCAGGCATCTAAAACATAGGCGACGAACTTCGCACAACCTGTTGAAAGTAGTGCCTCGCTCTCGCTGCTGAACAAAGAATCGGTCCGCGTTGTGGCCTCTCGCCCTGAATCACTAACTCTCCCCTACTGGGAGTGCAAACCCTCACTAACTGCAGTTCGCAATCAATCATTACCCCATTAAGGCTCAGGCAATCCATGCCTACTATAACCTTGTTTCCTCGCAGAGGAATAGGAACCAGGTCTACCAAAAACTACTCATCGAATAACCAAAGCGAACACCCCTTATGCACTCTCGCGACCTTGACTGTCCTGTCATTGGCTATCTCAACCTCAAGTGGACAATCCAGGTCCCCCGGAGCTTTGCTAAACCTCTTGCCAAGCGCAAGCGAAAAAAATGATCGGGTAGCCCCCGAATCAAACAAGACTGTAGCTGAAATGTTGTTCACTAAGAACAACCCTATATAAAACATATAACCATAAGAAAAAATTCATACCAAATAAAGAGATGAAATGAAGATATATACCCGTCACCACATTAGTGTTAGGGTGCAAAGTTATTCATTCATGACTTTGTAAATGTTTGACTTTTGTAAAACCCACTTGCATGTGGTGCTTTAGCCTTTAAACCCATTTGTTAGTTAGAGTGAGAGAGAGACATGTAAACACCTCTATAAATAGTGGGTTCATACCACTTGTAGAGGTGTGCTTTGAGAGATGTAGAAGTGAGTGTGTAAGTGTGTGTTAATTATGTAGTCTAGATCTAGATCCTTTTTGTAACACCATATACATTCAATATATCTCTTAAACACCCAAATCACCATGTTCAATTGTGCAAGCTTTAATTCCGCATGTCAAACCATGTTCTTTGTCTCTACAATTGGTATCACAGCGGGTCTTCAAGATCAAGGTGATTTTTGAAGAACGATTCTTGGTTTGGCAACTTTTGTCACAATTTTGAGCAATTTTGGTGAGTCTCTCTCTCTATGATCTCTCGTAATTTTTGAAATCGTGCGCAACGTTTTTGATTTGTGATCATTTGACTCGTTGGATCTAAATTTTTGTTGAAAAATCCATTTGTTGTGATCCAATAATTTTTCATTGATCAAAGCCCGATCAAATCCAATATTCATGTATTCGATTCGATTCTCAAATTTTTACAATTTCTCATTAGAATTCAAATTTAATTCTAAACGAATTAATTCATATGTTTGTTACTGTTCATCAAATTAATTCGAAGCCCAATTCAAAGAAAAAGTTTTGTTTATCAATTCATAAGGCCGATCCAAAAGTTTGTCCTTACCGATTTATTGATCCAATTCATATGTTCGTTTACTGTTCATTCCAAAATTTATATTGATTCATGCCGTTTCGTTCTTTCATCATATATCATTCAATCTGTGAATTGAAATTCATGAATACTAATTTTTTTTTCGCTATGTCTTGCGATACAAATTAAGATTGAATCTCCGATTCATAATCAATCGATTTGTGCTCAATATGATTTTATCATATTTTTCTCCATCCATGATGATCGATTTCTTAATTTTAAAGTCGAAATTGAATATTGATTTGAAGTCGATCGGTGATTTCACTTTCAGATTTTAGTCTTTTAATGATTTTGATTTCAACATATCTTGGAGTCGATGTTCGATCGTGTTACTAGTTCTTGGGGTTAAATTTGTTCGACAATCAGGTTGAATTAAAACGGTTATTGAATGGAAATCATCAAACAATTGAACTGGAATCGAATGACTTTGATATGTATATCAGGTTATTTGATATCTTGAGGATGATTGTGAATCAAATCTGAAGGTTAATTTTGGAATCGATAGTTGGATTGACTTTCCAAAGTCAAAAGACGATCGATGATGAACAGTTCGATCTAATGATTGAAATTAAATTTGATTTGTTGTTTCGTTTCATTTTTGAGTTCGTAAGCTTGATTTTTGCTGACTCATGATATCGATTAAAGTAATGAACGAACATATGATGTTTGATTTTGGATTCGCAATCGATGGCCGATGGTTGATTAATTTTGGATTCGTAATCAAAATGCGAAGATATTCATACTTGATTCGCAATCAAAATTGATGTTGATTCGCACGTTTGGAGTCGATTTCGTGCTTGTATGATTGCGGGTTAGTTCGCATCTACTGAGAAGAGTCGATATCGTAATTTTCAAAATCGACTTTTGATTTTGGAACTGTGAATTGAAGCACAGGAACGAACTTGGAAAGGTTGAATCTGGATTTTGATTATGATAACACGATTTGATTTTGATTTTGGATTCGAAATTGAAATGCGAAACTGGAAAATGGTTTGGGTTCGCATTTGTCAGAAACACTTTAAAGACCAAAACATATGTTCGCATCTGTTTGTTCAATTCGAAAATTGGAAGTCAGAAAAATATTCACATATGGGTGATATTCGCATTTGTGTCTCAATATCAAGTTCGCATTTGTTTAATGCGAAGGAATGAAGAAGAAAACAAAATTTTTTCGCATTTGGTCCCTCCTCTTTTCAAGAAATAATATAAGTGGTCCAACTTCGCAAAATGGGGTAATAAAAAGATAAAAGTGCAGAATTTTCATTTCGCATCCCTGCAGTCTTCGCAAGATGGAAAATTTTACCCAGTTTCGCATTTAGGGTAAAAATTTTGAGAAATGGGAATATTTTCGAATCAGGTCCCTGCAGTTTGTGCAAATTGATACTTTCTACCCAGCTTTGGAAAAGGGGGAGAGTTTTGCATATTTTGCTGTTTTGGGCGCAACGGGTCACTGCAGAATTTTAAAATTGACAATTTCTACCCATTTTTGAGAAATTTTGTCAAAGGCAATCCGTGAACGGCAATAAAAATTGATTATTTTTTGGGTTTTCCGGATTGAAGCACAAAGTTTATGCCACATGTTAAGGGGGAGTTTTGACATGAAAAATTTCCGAATAGAGCACGTTCTTTTTCCATGAAGTTTTATAATCAACTTTCGATTATAAAAAGGGGGAGAAGTTTTATATGGAAATTCGAACTTGAATTTTTCATATTACGCGGATTTGAAGACTGAAGTGATCTTGAAGTTTTGAAGCCACGAGATGATGCAATTGGAAGTTTCGAAGTGATTTATTTGAAATGGGTTTGGTTTTATTGAAGATTTTTGGGGTGTGTTTTTATGCGCAACTTTGGGTGATTATTTGGAGTTTGGAATACTCTTAATCATTCGTTGCTGCTCGGATTGTAATGTCTCACATCCTAGAGCCCAAATTGAAGAGTCATGGAAGAATTGAAGATTGAAGTTCGTTTCGACATGTGTCATCCTTGAGGCTCGAACCGCGTAGTGCTTGATTTTGGAAGATTTGAAGTGGGTCATTCATTCCTAACTTTGAGGGGGAGAATGTTAGGGTGCAAAGTTATTCAT
Organism: Lactuca saligna; assembly: GCF_052625555.1. NCBI lineage: Eukaryota > Viridiplantae > Streptophyta > Magnoliopsida > Asterales > Asteraceae > Lactuca > Lactuca saligna. The sequence goes on from NC_136418.1 coordinate 138,061,940, forward strand.
TCATGACTTTGTAAATGTTTGACTTTTGTAAAACCCACTTGCATGTGGTGCTTTAGCCTTTAGACCCATTTGTTAGTTAGAGTGAGAGAGAGAGAGAGATGTAAACACCTCTATAAATAGTGGGTTCATACCACTTGTAGAGGTGTGCTTTGAGAGATGTAGAAGTGAGTGTGTAAGTGTGTGTTAATTATGTAGTCTAGATCTAAATCCTTTTTGTAACACCATATACATTCAATATATCTCTTAAACACCCAAATCACCATGTTCAATTGTGCAAGATTTAATTCTGCATGTCAAACCATGTTCTTTGTCTCTACAATTAGGAGTCATTCGCGCCTCCTCCGCTATCATCTGAAAAGCTCTACTCTTCACCACTGGCGCCTCACTCCGGCCCTGACGGCCGTATGTAATCCTTAATGTTACAGGGGCAGGTGCTACCACCTTCCCTGTTGTTGTCAAACTCGGACAATGGGGCTTTTTATGTCCCCTCTGATTGCAATGGAATCAAATCAGATCAGATGATGTGGTTGTGTTAGTAGTTGTACAATCTCTGCTCATATGCCCAATCCGGCCGCACTTGTAGCAACCGGCACTTCGTGCTTTGCACGCCCCATCGTGCAATCTCCCACACTTGCACACCGACTGTGACTCTTCTGACCCCTGGATCTATGATCGGATACCTTGGGCTTTTTTCACGAACTCTCGGTGCCAGATGCCTCCTCTGGCTTCCTCTTCTTCTCCATCTCCAAATCTCTCTCTCTCTCTCTCTCTCTCTCTCATGATCCCTAGCAATCATGTCATCCAGCGTTTTACAACTGGACCGGCTCACAAACTGGCGGATATCACTCCGCAATATCTCATGATAACGATCCTTCTTCATTTCCTCATCAGCTGTGTACTGAGGAACAAGAAGAGGCCTCTCCCTGAACTTGGCAATAATCTTCGCCACTATCTTTGTAGTCTGAGTAAGATCCTAAAACTCCTTGGCTAACTGTTGCACCTCAATAAATGGTGCAAATTCGGCTCTGAACCTGGAAGTAAAATCAGCCCAAGTCATCGCAAAAAGTATTGTGTCATCCCCAATGACATGCCCGATCTCCTCCCACCAATCGCATGCCCTGTCCTTCAGAAGATAGGATGCTAGTCTGACCTTGTCCCCCTCGGGACATCTGCTGGTGCGAAATGCATTGGCAACATCTTCCAACCACCTAGTAGTCGTAATGGGATCCTGCGCCCTATGATAGCCAAGAGCTCCACAAGCTCTGAACTCCCTGAAAGTGAGTGTGCGCTACCCCATCATGGTTGCCACCTCAGCACGGAATGTGCTCAACCTCTCATTCATCAGCTCCAAAATACCCTCCTTTATCGAACCAAAGATCGCAGGAGTCTGCTCAAGTATGATACGAGTAATCTATGAAGAGAAAAACTCCCTCATCTTCTCATCCAAGTGCTCGGGCCCCGAGCATGATCCTGATCCCTCACCGGCACCTGAACTGCCGCCTATTGGTCTAGGGTGTAAAACCACCATTCTGAAAACACATCATATCAAACGTCAGAAACACTGATATATCTTGAGGGATCTCTACTACTATAGGTTTCCTGGTCTCGCCTCAGCCTTCCTTGATTCAAGTACAAATCCTCTTCTTTCAGTAGTACGGGCCCATACTACCTTCCATATCTATCCGTACTTTCCTCAAGAACTGCCTCGACTCCACCAAGTCACTACTACTGCTACTGATCTCTGCTACTCTCATCCTAGGCTTACCTTAGGGAAATCTCAGACCAAAACCAGTCCTCAGCTACTGAAGGCCTCCTTGTAATGCCAATTAGACATCACCTGAATACCGTTACATGTGACGAGGCTCAGATAATCCTTCGAGTAAAAGACTTGTCCCCATAATGGTTAGACTTAGACAAGACCTGCGCAGTAGGGCCAAATCCAGCACTCTGAGATTATTCAACCCTGATCACATGTCACGTGACGTATGTTGGGTTTTAGCCATAAGAACTTTCCTATGTGCGCATGCAAAACCCTAATGCTTGGATCTAGGCTTTCTAATAAACATGCTTGTGAATCCAAGACTTCTAATGGCTAATTAGGTTAAACAACAACATTAAAACAGATCTAGAATCATACCTTTGAGTTCCTTGTTGATCTTCTTGTCTTGAAGCTTCTAGAGTCACAATTGTCACTCCTCTAATGGCTTACAAACACCAATAGCAAGCAAGATGATTTAGGAGAGAGGAGAGGGGGTGGAATTCGACCAGAGGTTCCTTGCTTTAGGTTCTGAAAGGTTGTACACGAATTCCACATCCCAAGGGCCTATTTATACCTTTAGACTCCTTAAGGGTTTCACCCTAAACCCTAATTGGATAATCTTCACTTAAGGCTATCCAAATCCATTCCATAGATAACCATATGGACGATTTGAGCTATCCTAAAGCTCTTAGAATCCGTCCAAAGTCCATCCTAATGGATTTATAGTCTAAAGTCTAACTATCAAACAATTGACAGTTTATACCCTCTTATTTAATTAATCTCTTTAAGTCACCAAATTAATACCAATTAATTTATGACTTATATTAATCAAATAGCTAAATATTATTCCTTATAATATTTACTCTCTTTTAACAAATCATCCTTCAAGTTGCTATGGTGAAGGCAACCCAAAAGGACCATGCACCACCGAATATAGTTATAGCCTTAGACACTATTCCAACAGTCTCCCACTTGGATAAGTCTAGTAACTATACACGTATAATACGGTTTGCAATCGTAGCTCTCAAAGACGCTGTCAACTCTGATCTAATCAATCTTGTCCTTTAGATAAGGGATCGTACAGTCCTCTGTTAGATATCATGCTGACAATCCTATGGAATGGTTAGTCTAGCATTTAGATTTCTCGATCTTCGATTTATTTGACATAGAACTTAATCGAACACATCAATTCAGTTCTGACCGGGCCCGGCACATAAGTCAAATCAAATCATCGAGTGGCCAAGATATCTCTTCTACCCTCTTAGGATAAAATTTACAGATAAACTTCGACTTATATGCATTTACTTATTCATTAACCAACTATACACAACAATGCGTTTTATAACATCAAGTTACTGATGCGTTTTTCGCATTATCAATGCACAATCAATTAACAAATAATAAACCATATATCTAGGTTTTAAGACCATATGATATTATCGTCTCGCGATCACCTTTTATATCGTATTCCACAAGGTGATTCCAGCAAGCGCGGGTTTATTCCAATGCTCAAAACCAGTTCATAAGCACTCATGAACGTTGCAGCAACTCTTGCTATGTCTAACACCATTTAGACACTCTACACACCAATTCACGACAATCTTCATTCATATCTACTCCCAACATATGAACGATTGTGGACCATTTGAATAATTCGATTATTCCTAATAAACTCAATTATTCTGGAAGTCAAAACATGCAAAGTGAAACAATAGTTAAACAACTAACATGTGATAGTAACTTTACTCATAAATAAAACTTCTTTATTTAATCATCAAATGTTAATTACATTTATCTATTATACGTTTCTAACACTATCTAATCTATGCTAATATCATCCTTCAGCCCAATACTCCTAGCATGCTGTAAGTGCTTAACCCTACTCAGTCCCTTCGTAAGCGGATCTGCTGGGTTATCTTCTGATGATATCCTCTTCACTACGAGTTGTCCTTCTTCTACAAGATGTCTAATGAAGTGATATTTTCTGTCGATATGTCGAGATCTACCATGATCCCTCGGTTCCTTGGTCAAGGCAACCGCACCTTCGTTATCACAGAAAATCTCCATGGGCTCCTTTATGGCCGGTACAACTCCAAGATCACCGATGAAGTTCTTCAGCCATATTGCCTCCTTCGACGCTTCGCTTGCTGCGATGTACTCTGATTCGCACGTTGAATCAGCTACGGTTTCTTGCTTGGAACTTTTCCATGTCACTGCTCCTCCATTTAGGGTAAAGACCCAGCCCGACTGCGAACGATAGTTGTCCCTGTCGGTTTGAAAGTTGGCGTCACTATACCCTCGCACCTTCAAGTCATCACTCCTTCCAAGGACTAAGAACCATTCTTTCGTTCTCCGAAGGTACTTAAGGATGTTCTTCACCGCAATCCAATGTGCTTTGCCAGGGTTCCCTTGATATCTGCTAACCATGCTCAAAGCGAAGGCTATATCAGGGTGAGTACAAGTCATAGCGTACATGATTGAGCCAACTGCGGAAGCGTATGGTACTCGGCTCATTTCTGCTATCTCGGCTTCGGTACTCGGACTTTGAGTCTTACTCAACTTGGCATTTCCTTGTATCGGTAGTTCTCCCTTCTTTGAGTTTTCCATACTAAAACGTTTTAGTACCTTCTCCAAATAAGTATTCTGACTAAGTCCAATTAGTCTCCTACTTCTTTCTCTTACTATCCTTATTCCCAAAATGTAAGAATCCTCTCCGAGGTCCTTCATAGCGAAGCACTTCCCGAGCCAGGACTTAACTTCCTGCAGAGTCGGGATGTCGTTTCCTATGAGTAATATGTCATCGACATATAGAACGAGGAAGCTTACTACACTCCCACTGGCTTTGACATATACACAAGATTCGTCTTCGCTTCGTACAAATCCAAACTCTTTGACTTTCTCATCGAAGCAAAGATTCCATCTGCGAGACGCTTGCTTAAGTCCATAAATGGACTTCTCAAGCTTACACACTCTATTCGGATGCTTCGGATCCACAAACCCCTCTGGCTGAGCCATGTAAACATCCTCAGCCAACTTTCCGTTAAGGAAAGCGGTCTTGACATCCATTTGCCAAATCTCATAATCAAGAAATGCGGCAATTGCTAGCATCACTCTAATAGATTTAATTTTCGCAACTGGTGAGAAGGTCTCATCATAGTCAACTCCGGGAGTTTGAGTAAAGCCCTTCGCAACCAATCGCGCTTTGTATGTGTGTACGTTCCCATCCACGTCGGTCTTCTTCTTGAAGATCCACTTGCACCCTACGGTCTTACGTTCGGGCACGTAATCAACCAAATTCCAAACTTGGTTATCGTACATGGATTGGATCTCGCTATCCATCGCCTCTTTCCATTTTGCAGACTCCGGGCCTGCCATGGCTTCCTTATAGCTATTAGGTTCATCAAGATTTACTAGTGTACCATCACTAATATACGTGTCCCCTTCGGTAGTAATATGAAAGCCATAAAACTGGGGTTGAACTCTAAATCTATCGGAACGTCTAAGAGGTAAGGATTCGTCAATCGGTTCAACCGGAGTTTCCTCCTCGGGTTGAACGCCAGCGGTAGAGGTTCCTTCATCTATCGATTCTTGAATCTCTTCAAGTTCGATTTGCCTCCCACTGTCTCCTTGGCTTATGAGTTCTCGCTCTCGGAAAACTCCTCTCCTCGCAACAAAGATAACATTATCTTTCGGTCTATAGAAGAGATATCCAAAGGAAGTTTGCGGGTAGCCGATGAAAATACATCGCTCACTTCGAGGTTCAAGCTTGTCGTGAGTATCTCGTCTTACGAAAGCCTCGCAACCCCAAACCTTGATATGTGCCAACGAGGGAACTTTCCCCGTCCACATCTCGTGAGGTGTTTTGGCAACCTTCTTGGTAGGGACTCGGTTAAGGATATGGGCGGCAGTCTCTAAGGCATACCCCCAAAAGAAGATAGGTAGTGAAGCACGACTCGTCATAGAGCGAACCATATCCAATAAGGTTCGATTACGCCTTTCTGCCACACCATTCAATTGTGGTGTCCTAGGAGGCGTCAATTGCGAAACTATTCCACACTCCTTGAGATAATCGTGGAATTCAAGACTTAGGTACTCTCCTCCTCGATCGGATCGAAGCAACTTGATTTTCCTGCCCAATTGATTCTCCACTTCATTCTTGAACTCTTTGAACTTTTCAAAGGTTTCTGACTTTTGCTTGATTAAATAGATATACCCATATCTACTATAATCATCGGTAAAGGTCACATAGAAGCGGCTCCCATCCTTCGTGGTTGATCTAAAAGGTCCACATACATCGGTATGTATTAGGTCTAATAGTCCCTCACCCCTTTCACAAGTACTCGTGAAGGGTGACTTAGTCATCTTTCCAAGTAAACAAGACTCGCATGTGTCATCTTCCCTAAGGTCGAATGACTCCAACACTCCATCCTTTTGGAGTTGGGCTATGCGTTTCTTGTTGACATGTCCAAGACGACAATGCCACAAGGATGCTTTATCCATACTAGTGGAAGAATCAATATTCAAAACATCATTTCCTAAGTTATCAACAATCATAACAGTTTCATATATTCCATTACATGGTATAGCTTCAAAATAAAAGACACCATTTAGATAAGCCAAAATAGAACCATTCTCATTATTAAAAGAAAATCTAAAACCTTGTCTATATAAACCATGAAATGAAATGATTTTTCTAGCCATTTCTGGCGAATAGCAACAATTGTTCAAATCTAAAACTAAACTATTCTTAAGCACCAAAGAATACACTCCAATCTTGGTCACAGGCGACGATCTTCTGTTCCCCACGATTAGATTGATCCTTCCTTGCTCCACATCCCTACTTCCTTTTAGTCCCTGCACATTAGAACAAATGTGATAACCACAACCAGTGTCAAGAACCCAAGAAATAGCATGATTAGAATCGTTAGATTTTATTGCATATATACCTGCGAAAGATGGCTTGATCTTTCCTTCCTTGATGGCTTGCAGGTAATCCGGGCAGCTTCTCTTCCAATGTCCTATCTTGTGGCAGTGGTGGCACTCTGCCTCCTTCGGGTTAGAGCAGGGCTTAGAGGGATCAACTTTGGTCCCACTAGAAGAGGAACCATCTCGGGCTTTCACCTTTCGATAGTTATTTGAAGAAGCTTTCCTCTTCTTTCCCTTCCCTTGACCAATAGCCAAGACAGGAGCAGCAGACGGATTGGGAGTTGGTGCAACAGACTTGTCCTTGAAATTGCTCTCAGCAACCCTCAAGAGACCTTGGAGTTTACTTAGAGTGACCTCCTCTTTGTTCATGTGGTAGGTCATCCTAAATTGACTATACATCGGAGGCAAAGAGTGAAGCACCATGTCGATCGCCAAGTCTTCGCCGAAGTCAACATTTAACTTGCGAAGGCGGTCGACATACCTTTGCATCTTTTGCAAGTGCACGGTAAGAGATTCTCCATGACCCATCTTAGCGGAAATCATGTTAGTGAAGATCTCGTAACGCTCTTGTCTCGCGTTTTGGTGGTACCTCTCCAACAAGTCTTGATGCATCTCGTATGGATACATGTCCTCGTAGGACTTTTGGAACTCGGAGTTCATGGTGGCGATCATGATGCAATGTACTTTCGTCGCATCTCGCTCATGGGTTTCAAAGGCGGTGATTTCGGCGGGAGTAGCAACTTCGGGGTTGATTTTCTCGAGCTTCTCGTCGAGGACATACTCTTTATCCTCATAGCGAGCAATGGTGCGAATGTATCTTATCCATTCACCAAAGTTCGTTCCATCGAAGGTGACCTTTTGGCAAAGGCTCATCAACGTGAAAGAACTAGCAGCAGCGTTGTTTGCGTTTGACATCTATAGAAAGGACAAAGATAGATTAGAACAAGAATCACTAATTATCACCCAATAAGAAAATTAGGGCTAGGATCCAACAATAACATTTACATACTAGAAAAGGGATGCCGTAATCCAACATGCAAATAAATTGAAGGTAAGTGAATGACGATTCACTAATTCTCCATCACAAAGCTTAAACTTTTAGTCCCAAGTGTTTTTGAGAATTCCTAGGATCGGATGAGATTCATTGAACTATTCAATGGCATGTTTAAATCTCGATATGCCCCTCTTGTTTGTGACTGGGATGCCGAGGATCACAAAGCGGGTGTGAATTACCATGCAAATTTACATGGTGCCTTCATTGTTACGATCACCTATTCGATGTGCCGGTAAACCACACACGCTCCATCGAACTATGATAAACAATGAATCACCCTTTGCCACCTTCGCTTAGAACCAATTAGTGTGCCGGTAAACCACACACGCTCCACTAACATCTTAGCAAGGTGCAAAGTGTAATTTCATGGGATTGCATCAATTCACTTTTCCTAAAGTAACTAAGATTGGGAAATTTTTAAAGGTTTAGTTACTTCGTATTTCTTATTATACTTTTAATGAGAGGATGAGGTTGCCCTATCCTACCCGTTCGGCTAACGACCCTCCACCAATCAAGCAAGCGGTGGGTGTGAGTGTACACCCATTAAGCGCCATTTTATAGGCCGCAACCTTATACCCACCTTATAGATCGGCTTCGTGAATGAGGCCTACTAGCGGTAAGACTAGCATTTAGTTATACATATATATATTATTCTAATAATATCATATAAGTATAGGGTTGTATTTTAAACTTTTCAAAATCTAGGGTTTGAAATTTAAGTTGTCTAAATTAAAGCTTTTAATCACAAATTTAAATTTCAAAACTATAGGGTAGGTTTTAAACATTTAAAAACATGGAGGATCAAATAACAAATAATTTCAATTAACAATTAATATCTTAATTATTTTTATTTGATTTATCTTTGATTTCTTTGAGGATAATTACCAAAAATAATCAAAACAATTAATTAATTATCATATAAAGAAACTAAATATTTAATTAGTTGATAATTACCTTTAACTAGGTCAAGATAACACTTATATTTATCAAGAAATCGGATTCATATTGATCTAATTAGTTTATGGAAAGTTTGGATAAGATAAACACAAAGAAATCCCGAATCTGGCCTTTCCTGACGCTTGGACTCGCCGAGTGCACAAGGGGACTCGACGAGTCAGGCCTACTCGACGAGTCCACCATGGAACTCGATGAGTCAGTGACTCATAACCCAAAAAATCGAATTTTGCAGGTTTGTTTCAGTTATACAAGCAACAATTTGTAGAAAACCAATCTAGGCTCTGATACCACTGTTGGGTTTTAGCCATAAGAACTTTCCTATGTGCGCATGCAAAACCCTAATGCTTGGATCTAGGCTTTCTAATAAACATGCTTGTGAATCCAAGACTTCTAATGGCTAATTAGGTTAAACAACAACATTAAAACAGATCTAGAATCATACCTTTGAGTTCCTTGTTGATCTTCTTGTCTTGGAGCTTCTAGAGTCACAATTGTCACTCCTCTAATGGCTTACAAACACCAATAGCAAGCAAGATGATTTAGGAGAGAGGAGAGGGGGTGGAATTCGACCAGAGGTTCCTTGCTTTAGGTTCTGAAAGGTTGTACACGAATTCCACATCCCAAGGGCCTATTTATACCTTTAGACTCCTTAAGGGTTTCACCCTAAACCCTAATTGGATAATCTTCACTTAAGGCTATCCAAATCCATTCCATAGATAACCATATGGACGATTTGAGCTATCCTAAAGCTCTTAGAATCCGTCCAAAGTCCATCCTAATGGATTTATAGTCTAAAGTCTAACTATCAAACAATTGACAGTTTATACCCTCTTATTTAATTAATCTCTTTAAGTCACCAAATTAATACCAATTAATTTATGACTTATATTAATCAAATAGCTAAATATTATTCCTTATAATATTTACACTCTTTTAACAAATCATCCTTCAAGTTGCTATGGTGAAGGCAACCCAAAAGGACCATGCACCACCGAATATAGTTATAGCCTTAGACACTATTCCAACAACGTATTCACCTAATGGCTAACTCCCATCACTCATAGTCCTACAAAGCACAAAGTAAGCAGCATTCGGACACATGAACTACTCAAGGAAATCTATTCTCAAAATGAGAAATTATACTATCATACAATGCTAAGCTCATACTATCAGGCATAACCTAAACAGGCTATCATACTACTGTCTATTCAATACTAGCATGCAATTCTCATAAATCTGAAACACATATAGCAGGCACATAAGGCATCCTCCTAGATCCTTAGTCCTGTTCTAGCATGCTGATCTACTGAAACTAAATCTGAAAATCATAACATAAACTTGTATGGGTAATTTGGGAGTACTTACTTGAGCTCGGCTGATCGCATGCACCACACCCTTTTCTCTTTTTAAGAAAACTCTTTTTCTTTCTAAGTTATTTTTTAAAAAGTCTTTTCATAAATGTTTCTCCTTTGAAAATATTATACCATTTCCTTTGTTTGAGTTCAGACACACCCGAAAGTGTGCCCGAATCCCTCAAACCAAGGCTCTGATACCAACTTGTAACATCCGAAAAATAAAACCTATAAATTTTTGTTTTAATATTATTAAAAACCACAACATCAAATGTTATATGATAAAACCATGAATCGTATGTCTCAAAATGCCTTAGTAAATGTATCAATTCAGAACTGAAGTCAATATCATATCAAAATATCTTAATAAAACTCCCAAGGTAAAACCGCAACTGTGGTGTGTGCCATGCCATCAACCCAAGCTCTTCCCCTTGCTAGCGGAAGTACCTGAAACCAAAACTGAAACTGTAAGCACGAAGCTTAGTGAGCTCCCCCCAAACTACCACATACCATACAATAACACATAAAGCACATACTGGGCCTTGCCCACTGCATCGGAACAAAATCCGGAAACTGCATCGGACTGAAGTCCAAAAACTACATCAGTCCGAAGTCCAGAAACTGCATCAGACCAAAGTCCGAAAATTAACAAGGGCCTTGCCCTCTGCATCGGACCGAAGTCCGAAAACTGCATCGGAACGAAGTCTAGAAACTGACTAGGGCCTTGCCCTCTGCATCAGACCAAAGTCCGGAAACTGCATCAGACCGAAGTTCGGACTAACCAGGGCATTGCCCTCTGCATCGGACCGAAGTCCGGAATTTGAATGAACATAGCATAGCATAATCATAACACATATACGACATACTGCATCGAACTGAAGTCCGGAACACACAACACAAATACATGCTTGAATCACAAAGACATCAACCACACTAACTACTGCATCGGACCAAAGTCCAGAACTACTGCTAACTAAACGGGTCGGCATTGTGGCCATAGACCCCTTCCTACTGGAAGGAAACTCACCTCGTAATGCTGGCTGCTGAGATGCTAAATCTGAAACTGGTTGACTGCTGCTTCGAAACTCCCCGACTACAAATCCCAAAAACACTAGATCAGGTACTGATAATTGTCCTCAAGGTAAAATGACTATTTTACCCCTGCTCAAAGTCAACTTTTAGTGGACCGGACTCCCCGAGTTGGGTCGCCAACTCGCCGAGTCCCTAACACCTTTTCTAATCCATTACTCGCTTCAACTCGTCGAGTTTAGCAAAGACTCGACGAGTTCTTCTTCGATACAAACATCGAGTCCATCTTCATCTGACTCACCGAGTTGTATGAATTACTCGTCGAGTCCTCCTTCATCCTCCAGTATAGCCATCTCGTCGTCGAAATTAGGTGGCAAACACCTGTTTTAGTGGCTGGCCGTTGGTTAAAGGCAAAGAAGAGAAGAACGATGTAGTAGGGAACGATCGCCAGACGTTGAAGCTCAACAAACAAGAAGCGAATCAAAAGGAACAACAGGAAGCAGGAACGAAAGAAAGGGATACCTGATAGCGTCTTATTTCATCAACATTTATCGACGACACTCAATAGGGTGACGAGAGGTTGTTAGCGGCATCATGATTGTTTTAGTGGCGACAACAAAGAAGGGAACTTATCCTTCTTCTTTTTTTCACAAACTTTAGCAGCGACACTTTTAACTTTTAGTGGTGACAAAATGTCACGGATATTGTGTTTGTCCGAGAAGGGCCCCAAGCCATTGGATTAGAATGTTGATCCGATGGTTGAGATTTATCGGAATGGGTAACTGCAGATTTGGTTCGTAGAGCATTACCGACGATGCTGTTAGTGGTGACACAGAGCTTTACCGACAACTCAAGCTTGACTTGTGTAACGCCCGCAGATCCGGGCTAGTCAATTTAGAGGCAATAGGGGTCGAAAATGACTTTTCGACAAAAGATTATTTAGGATAAATAATCTTAACCAAGTTTCAGAATATGTCACAAGCTTTCCGTACATATAAAGAACGCCAAAATCCGAGTTATAACGAAGAAGTTATGGCCCGCCGAAGTTTTACGGCAAAACAGGCACGGCACCGGGAGACGTAAATAGTGAGTTTACGATAGAAGACTTTTTAGCCTTAGCAATCTAAACAAAAGTCGTATAATATGTTAAACTAAGAACATCGATAAACAGATCACCCAAATCTGACTTCGTATGAAGAAGTTATGATTTTTCTAAGATTCGGCTTAGCAGTGCACGACCCGAAACTCGAATTTTAGTTCGAGCGGTTTTTGGCTTACGCGACCTAAATGAGAGTTGAATATCTCATTCATAGGAACTCAACGGTAAAAAGACAGACGAAAACGGAGTCCGTATGAAGGAGTTATGAACTCTTCGCGGTCATTTAACAGTCTAAACGCCTCCTACTGTTAAATTTGAGATCGGTCAAGAATTAGCCGACGGAGTCTAAATGAAAGTTGTAGATCTTGATTTTACCTACGCGTGGATATAAAGAACGTCGAAAACGGAGCTCGTATGCGAAAGTTATGATTTTTCTAAGTTTGAACGCTGATACGCGATAGGGGGTGACGTGGCACCACCAGAATTGGACACGTGGCACCACCAGAAGGCCACCACATGGACCAACAAGACGAGTCATGACTCAGACTCGGCGAGTCCACCAGTCAGGCCTCCTATAAATAGAGGTGTCGGGCATTCACTTCTCTTCACACCTTCAAAACCTTCTTTCTCTCTCTAGTTTCTCTCTCTAGCCTCCCAAACCCTCCCTAAAGTCTAGGTAAACCCCCTAGCACCCGAAGGAAGCCCCGAGGCTCCCGGATTCCCGAGAAAAAGGGTCTTTCGGCTCGGAAACGCTGCTCCAGTGAAGCCCGGTTTTGCGAAAAAACCCGCTGTAAGTGAGCTATGCCTACGCTATCTTTAGTATAACTTATGTTTTAATATAGTAACATTATTAGGAACTTATAATGAGTATTTGGGCTATTATTATGAGTTATATTGAGTGTTATTTAACGCTTATATAATAATAATAATAGTCAGACTATTAATTAGTCACGGTTATCGTTAGACTAAACCCTAGTGGTACTGGTACTAGGTTTTATCGAAGGAATATCGTTTTGAGAGTATCGAAGCGCTGTCCGAGTGCTGAGTCACCACCTATTCAGGTGAGTGCATGGTCTCTTTCATCTTACACATAGATATGAAGTATTTTAATATAAATTACGTGCTATGTGTGCATATTGTTTGAATACTTGTTGTCTATGCTGGATGAATGATTTATACATGTTTTAAATGATTTAAACTGTATATTTATTTTATATCTACAAATATGTTGGGATAAAACATGGGTAGATGAAATAGTTGGTGAGTGATGAAATAAAATAATGAGAGATAGGTGATGATAGGAAGGTGATGATAGATAGGTGATTATGAATCGGTGATGTAGGATACTAAAACCTTGTCCGACAATTTGGAGATGTAGTCATCTACCAGAGTATAGATGGCGACCGCAGACTATTATAGGCAACCCCGTGTAAACACCAGCAGGCTAGTAACCTGTAGGTGATGAATTACGAGTCCAGGCGATGTTGTGGCTACGTATTCATGCGATGATAGTCTAACCCATATTATGAATTACGAGTCCAGGCGATGTTGTGGCTACGTATTCATGCGATGATAGTCTAACCCATATTATGAATTACGAGTCCAGGCGATGTTGTGGCGACGTATATATGCGATGATAGTCTAACCCATATTACGAATTACGAGTCCAGGCGATGTTGTGGCTACGTATTCATGTGATGATAGACTAACCCTTATCATGATTTACAAGTCCAGGTGATGTTTTGGCTGTGTAATCATGCGATGATACCCTAAATCTTGCTAGACACATATTGAGGGAGTAATCCCCGGAATAGTATTGTCTATGCAATGTAGGCGATGATCCTTAGATAAAGTTCGTAGGAACAATCATATAAGGAAATACGATGTAAGGAGATGAGAAGTAAATATGATATAGGAGTTGACCCTTGAGATAATATCTTTAGGGAAGACTAAAAGAAGATAATGGGGATAGGTAATTGGGTTGAGTGTTTGATTGTTTAAACATAATAACTATATTATTGTGGGTTGAAAACCCTATGTACTCACCAGGTTTCCCAACCTGACCCACTCAGTTTATTTATATCACAGGTGGCGATATGAAGTGACATTACACTGAGAGATTTAAAGAGTTGTAGATCACTAGTGTAAATAATTGTAAGTTCTGTTTATGCTTATGTTTCTGTATTACCGATGACATCCCAAACGTTTTAAGATGAATAAAAAAAATACGTTTCTTCGAAAATGTTTTAATAACGTATTTATCGTGTTTTTTTGGGAACAAATTCCGCAACCTTTTTATAAAATGAAGTACTCTGATTTTTATAAAGCATAAACAAAAATCGGTCTTTTCTGGCCGTGATTTTGGGGATGTCACAGTTGGTATCAGAGCATTAGTTTAAGCGAACTAGGAATATGGATTTATTTCTAGACTTAAACTTAGAATGCTAAGCGATGGTTGTGAGGAGTGTGTCAAATAGATTTAGGTAATGCACCTGAATAGACACAAGCACTAGCTTATTTAGGCAAAATTCCTAACATGCTTTTATGTGCTAAATGATTTATGATATGCATTATATGATCGGATCTATGGTCTGTTGCCGACCGGATTTGGAAATTTTATGTGCTCAGGTTTCTAAACGTTTAATTACGATATTAGAACTGGCATGTAACTTTTTGGAGTAATAAGGAGGAATACGTGTCTAATTCTTCCTTTATCTATATTCTCGTCTCGATACACCAATTGCTTGCTTTGGAGAATAGAATGTCATGATAAGGACTCATAGAGAATTGAGTAAGTGGAGGAAATGAAAAGGCTTACGATAGTGAATGACACCTATCGGAAGATATCATAAGAGTGGTATCTTGCCTTTAGAATATGTCATGCTGTACGTTTAGAGGAGTAAAGTACGTCCGATGTACACCTTCGATTGGCAGGATGATGGAATGATTGGCGTAATTCATGAAGTTGACCCATCGTATGGTATTTCCACTGAGCTGAAGCAGAATTGATGATTGAAGATACGCATAGAAGAAGTCCTAGTAGAGTCTAGGGAAAATTTTGTGATTGTTTGGACACATTTTTATGTGTTAAAAAAAAATTGTTTTGTGATAATAACTTGGGAAAACTGCGAGACAATACTTGGGACGAGTATGAGTAGGTGTGAAAGGTAGTAGATGCATATACTACCGGAAGCACAGGACTCACGCTTGGATCAGGGAAAGTCACAAGGTTACCAAGAAACTAGTAATTGATTTCGATTTATTCAAATGTGTTGTTACCATTGTTTCGGTAATGACTAAGACGATTGTTGATATTCCGACCCTAGTGGTCATATCGAATTGAGTTCGACTACGATGAGTATGTTACGTGGTTCAGAGAACCAAGTTTGATGTAGCGTCCGACTTAAACCAAACGATTGAAATCAAAGCGATCAATAGAAGTATCACGCTCGTTGTTAAAAGAAAATGGTTGCTAAAGACGCTACCTTTTTAGATGTGACTAGAACATGAAGGAAGGTATAGACTGTTCTGGAATTTGACTCTAAGAGACGTGAGTCTGAGCATTGCAACATACGATGAGAGGTCATTAGAGTATGACACATCGGTCCATTGTATTAATAAAAGAACTTATCTTAAGTTCATATCCAGTGAGGATTGAGATTGTGACTTGAAGGTCATAATTTGAAGTCTAACGTGAGATAGAGAGCGTATGCAAGATCGAGCATCGCCTGTAGTCAAGGAGTCTAAGAGTTAGATACACGTTCGAAGAAACATCGAAGTTATGACTTAGGATGAATAGATAACAAATGGAGTCATCATGTGAGCCCCATTTCGTTGATGATTCCGGGACGTAATCATCCTAAGGGGGAGATAATTGTAACGCCCGCAGATCCGGGCTAGTCAATTTAGAGGCAATAGGGGTCGAAAATGACTTTTCTACAAAAGATTATTTAGGATAAATAATATTAACCAAGTTTTAGAATATGTCACAAGCTTTCCGTACATATAAAGAACACCAAAATCCGAGTTATAACGAAGAAGTTATGGCCCGCCGAAGTTTTACGGCAAAACCGGCACGGCACCAAGAGACGTAAATAGTGAATTTACGATAGAAGACTTTTTAGCCTTAGCAATCTAAACAAAAGTCGTAGAATATGTTAAACTAAGAACATCGATAAAAAGAACGCCCAAATCTGACTTCGTATGAAGAAGTTATGATTTTTCTAAGATTCGGCTTAGCAGTGCACGGCCCGAAACTCGAATTTTAGTTCGAGCGGTTTTTGGCTTACGCGACCTAAATGAGAGTTGAAGATCTCATTCATAGGAACTCAACGGTAAAAATACAGATGAAAACGGAGTCCGTATGAAGGAGTTATGAACTCTTCGCGGTCATTTAACAGTCTAAACGCCTCCTACTGTTAAATTTGAGATCGGTCGATAATTAGCCGACGGAGTCTAAACGAAAGTTGTAGATCTTGATTTTACCTACGCGTGGATATAAAGAACGTCGAAAACGGAGCTCGTATGCGAAAGTTATGATTTTTCTAAGTTTGAAGGCTGATACGCGATGGGGGGTGACGTGGCACCACCAGAATTGGACACGTGGCACCACCAGAAGGCCACCACATGGACCAACTCGACGAGTCATGACTCAGACTCGCGAGTCCACCAGTCAGGCCTCCTATAAATAGAGGTGCCGGGCATTCACTTCTCTTCACACCTTCAAACCCTTCTTTCTCTCTCTAGTTTCTCTCTCTAGCCTCCCAAACCCTCCCTAAAGTCTAGGTAAACCCCCTAGCACCCGAAGGAAGCCCCGAGGCTCCCGGAGTCCCGAGAAAAAGGGTCTTTCGGCTCGGAAACGCTGCTCCAGCGAAGCCCGGTTTTGCGAAAAAACCCGCTGTAAGTGAGCTATGCCTACGCTATCTTTAGTATAGCTTATGTTTTAATATAGTAACATTATTAGGAACTTATAATGAGTATTTGGGCTATTATTATGAGTTATATTGAGTGTTATTTAACGCTTATATAATAATAATAATAGTCAGACTATTAATTAGTCACGGTTATCGTTAGACTAAACCCTAGTGGTACTGGTACTAGGTTTTATCGAAGGAATATCGTTTTGAGAGTATCGAAGCGCTGTCCGAGTGCTGAGTCACCACCTATTCAGGTGAGTGCATGGTCCCTTTCATCTTACACATAGATATGAAGTATTTTAATATAAATTACATGCTATGTGTGCATATTGTTTGAATACTTGTTGTCTATGCTGGATGAATGATTTATACATGTTTTAAATGATTTAAACTGTATATTTATTTTATATCTACAAATATGTTGGGATAAAACATGGGTAGATGAAATAGTTGGTGAGTGATGAAATAAAATAATGAGAGATAGGTGATGATAGGAAGGTGATGATAGATAGGTGATTATGAATCGGTGATGTAGGATACTAAAACCTTGTCCGACAATTTGGAGATGTAGTCATCTACCAGAGTATAGATGGCGACCGCAGACTATTATAGGCAACCCCGTGTAAACACCAGCAGGCTAGTAACCTGTAGGTGATGAATTACGAGTCCAGGCGATGTTGTGGCTACGTATTCATGCGATGATAGTCTAACCCATATTATGAATTACGAGTCCAGGCGATGTTGTGGCTACGTATTCATGCGATGATAGTCTAACCCATATTATGAATTACGAGTCCAGGCGATGTTGTGGCTACGTATATATGCGATGATAGTCTAACCCATATTACGAATTACGAGTCCAGGCGATGTTGTGGCTACGTATTCATGTGATGATAGACTAACCCTTATCATGATTTACAAGTCCAGGTGATGTTTTGGCTGTGTAATCATGCGATGATACCCTAAATCTTGCTAGACACATATTGAGGGAGTAATCCCCGGAATAGTATTGTCTATGCAATGTAGGCGATGATCCTTAGGTAAAGTTCGTAGGAACAATCATATAAGGAAATACGATGTAAGGAGATGAGAAGTAAATATGATATAGGAGATGACCCTTGAGATAATATCTTTAGGGAAGACTAAAAGAAGATAATGGGGATGGGTAATTGGGTTGAGTGTTTGATTGTTTAAACATAATAACTATATTATTGTGGGTTGAAAACCCTATGTACTCACCAGGTTTCCCAACCTGACCCACTCAGTTTATTTACATCATAGGTGGCGATATGAAGTGACATTACACTGAGAGATTTAAAGAGTTGTAGATCACTAGTGTAAATAATTGTAAGTTCTGTTTATGCTTATGTTTCTGTATTACCGATGACATCCCAAACGTTTTAAGATGAATAAAAAAAATACGTTTCTTCGAAAATGTTTTAATAACGTATTTATCGTGTTTTTTTGGGAACAAATTCCGCAACCTTTTTATAAAATGAAGTACTCTGATTTTTATAAAGCATAAACAAAAATCGGTCTTTTCTGGCCGTGATTTTGGGGATGTCACAGTTGGTATCAGAGCATTAGTTTAAGCGAACTAGGAATATGGATTTATTTCTAGACTTAAACTTAGAATGCTAAGCGATGATTGTGAGGAGTGTGTCAAATAGATTTAGGTAATGCACCTGAATAGACACAAGCACTAGCTTATTTAGGCAAAATTCCTAACATGCTTTTATGTGCTAAATGATTTATGATATGCATTATATGATCGGATCTATGGTCTGTTGCCGACCGGATTTGGAAATTTTATGTGCTCAGGTTTCTAAACGTTTAATTACGATATTAGAACTGGCATGTAACTTTTTGGAGTAATAAGGAGGAATACGTGTCTAATTCTTCCTTTATCTATATTCTCGTCTCGATACACCAAACGCTTGCTTTGGAGAATAGAATGTCATGATAAGGACTCATAGAGAATTGAGTAAGTGGAGGAAATGAAAAGGCTTACGATAGTGAATGACACCTATCGGAAGATATCATAAGAGTGGTATCTTGCCTTTAGAATATGTCATGCTGTACGTTTAGAGGAGTAAAGTACGTCCGAAGTACACCTTCGATTGGCAGGATGATGGAATGATTGGCGTAATTCATGAAGTTGACCCATCGTATGGTATTTCCACTGAGCTGAAGCAGAATTGATGATTGAAGATACGCATAGAAGAAGTCCTAGTAGAGTCTAGGGAAAATTTTGTGATTGTTTGGACACATTTTTATGTGTTAAAAAAAAAATTGTTTTGTGATAATAACTTGGGAAAACTGCGAGACAATACTTGGGACGAGTATGAGTAGGTGTGAAAGGTAGTAGATGCATATACTACCGGAAGCACAGGACTCACGCTTGGATCAGGGAAAGTCACAAGGTTACCAAGAAACTAGTAATTGATTTCGATTTATTCAAATGTGTTGTTACCATTGTTTCGGTAATGACTAAGACGATTGTTGATATTCCGACCCTAGTGGTCATATCGAATTGAGTTCGACTACGATGAGTATGTTACGTGGTTCAGAGAACCAAGTTTGATGTAGCGTCCGACTTAAACCAAACGATTGAAATCAAAGCGATCAATAGAAGTATCACGCTCGTTGTTAAAAGAAAATGGTTGCTAAAGACGCTACCTTTTTAGATGTGACTAGAACATGAAGGAAGGTATAGACTGTTCTGGAATTTGACTCTAAGAGACGTGAGTCTGAGCATTGCAACATACGATGAGAGGTCATTAGAGTATGACACATCGGTCCATTGTATTAATAAAAGAACTTATCTTAAGTTCGTATCCAGTGAGGATCGAGATTGTGACTTGAAGGTCATAATTTGAAGTCTAACGTGAGATAGAGAGCGTATGCAAGATCGAGCATCGCCTGTAGTCAAGGAGTCTAAGAGTTAGATACACGTTCGAAGAAACATCGAAGTTATGACTTAGGATGAATAGATAACAAATGGATTCATCATGTGAGCCCCGTTTCGTTGATGATTCTGGGACGTAATCATCCTAAGGGGGAGATAATTGTAACGCCCGCAGATCCGGGCTAGTCAATTTAGAGGCAATAGGGGTCGAAAATGACTTTTCGACAAAAGATTATTTAGGATAAATAATCTTAACCAAGTTTTAGAATATGTCACAAGCTTTCCGTACATATAAAGAACGCCAAAATCCGAGTTATAACGAAGAAGTTATGGCCCGCCGAAGTTTTACGGCAAAACCGGCACGGCACCGGGAGACGTAAATAGTGAATTTACGATAGAAGACTTTTTAGCCTTAGCAATCTAAACAAAAGTCGTAGAATATGTTAAACTAAGAACATCGATAAAAAGAACGCCCAAATCTGACTTCGTATGAAGAAGTTATGATTTTTCTAAGATTCGGCTTAGCAGTGCACGGCCCGAAACTCGAATTTTAGTTCGAGCGGTTTTTGGCTTACGCGACCTAAATGAGAGTTGAAGATCTCATTCATAGGAACTCAACGGTAAAAATACAGACGAAAACGGAGTCCGTATGAAGGAGTTATGAACTCTTCGCGGTCATTTAACAGTCTAAATGCCTCCTACTATTAAATTTGAGATCGGTCGATAATTAGCCGACGGAGTCTAAACGAAAGTTGTAGATCTTGATTTTACCTACGTGTGGATATAAAGAACATCGAAAACGGAGCTCGTATGCGAAAGTTATGATTTTTCTAAGTTTGAAGGCTGATACGCGATAGGGGGTGACGTGGCACCACCAGAATTGGACACGTGGCACCACCAGAAGGCCACCACATGGACAAAATCGACGAGTCATGACTCAGACTCGGCGAGTCGACTAGTCAGGCCTCCTTTAAATAGAGGTGCCGGGCATTCACTTCTCTTCACACCTTCAAACCCTTCTTTCTCTCTCTAGTTTCTCTCTCTAGCCTCCCAAACCCTCCCTAAAGTCTAGGTAAACCCCCTAGCACCCGAAGGAAGCCCCGAGGCTCCCGGAGTCCCGAGAAAAAGGGTCTTTCGGCTCGGAAACGCTGCTCCAGCGAAGCCCGGTTTTGCGAAAAAACCCGCTGTAAGTGAGCTATGCCTACGCTATCTTTAGTATAGCTTATGTTTTAATATAGTAACATTATTAGGAACTTATAATGAGTATTTGGGATATTATTATGAGTTATATTGAGTGTTATTTAACGCTTATATAATAATAATAATAGTCAGACTATTAATTAGTCACGGTTATCGTTAGACTAAACCCTAGTGGTACTGGTACTAGGTTTTATCGAAGGAATATCGTTTTGAGAGTATCGAAGCGCTGTCCGAGTGCTGAGTCACCACCTATTCAGGTGAGTGCATGGTCCCTTTCATCTTACACATAGATATGAAGTATTTTAATATAAATTACGTGCTATGTGTGCATATTGTTTGAATACTTGTTGTCTATGCTGGATGAATGATTTATACATGTTTTAAATGATTTAAACTGTATATTTATTTTATATCTACAAATATGTTGGGATAAAACATGGGTAGATGAAATAGTTGGTGAGTGATGAAATAAAATAATGAGAGATAGGTGATGATAGGAAGGTGATGATAGATAGGTGATTATGAATCGGTGATGTAGGATACTAAAACCTTGTCCGATAATTTGGAGATGTAGTCATCTACCAGAGTATAGATGGCGACCGCAGACTATTATAGGTAACCCCGTGTAAACACCAGCAGGCTAGTAACCTGTAGGTGATGAATTACGAGTCCAGGCGATGTTGTGGCTACGTATTCATGCGATGATAGTCTAACCCATATTATGAATTACGAGTCCAGGCGATGTTGTGGCTACGTATATATGCGATGATAGTCTAACCCATATTACGAATTACGAGTCCAGGCGATGTTGTGGCTACGTATTCATGTGATGATAGACTAACCCTTATCATGATTTACAAGTCCAGGTGATGTTTTGGCTGTGTAATCATGCGATGATACCCTAAATCTTGCTAGACACATATTGAGGGAGTAATCCCCGGAATAGTATTGTCTATGCAATGTAGGCGATGATCCTTAGGTAAAGTTCGTAGGAACAATCATATAAGGAAATACGATGTAAGGAGATGAGAAGTAAATATGATATAGGAGATGACCCTTGAGATAATATCTTTAGGGAAGACTAAAAGAAGATAATGGGGATGGGTAATTGGGTTGAGTGTTTGATTGTTTAAACATAATAACTATATTATTGTGGGTTGAAAACCCTATGTACTCACCAGGTTTCCCAACCTGACCCACTCAGTTTATTTACATCACAGGTGGCGATATGAAGTGACATTACACTGAGAGATTTAAAGAGTTGTAGATCACTAGTGTAAATAATTGTAAGTTCTGTTTATGCTTATGTTTCTGTATTACCGATGACATCCCAAACGTTTTAAGATGAATAAAAAAAAATACGTTTCTTCGAAAATGTTTTAATAA
Source organism: Lactuca saligna (assembly GCF_052625555.1). Classification (NCBI taxonomy): domain Eukaryota; kingdom Viridiplantae; phylum Streptophyta; class Magnoliopsida; order Asterales; family Asteraceae; genus Lactuca; species Lactuca saligna. Next base: position 138,084,526 of record NC_136418.1, read on the forward strand.
CGTATTTATCGTGTTTTTTTGGGAACAAATTCCGCAACCTTTTTATAAAATGAAGTACTCTGATTTTTATAAAGGATAAACAAAAATCGGTCTTTTCTGGCCGTGATTTTGGGGATGTCACAGTTGGTATCAGAGCATTAGTTTAAGCGAACTAGGAATATGGATTTATTTCTAGACTTAAACTTAGAATGCTAAGCGATGATTGTGAGGAGTGTGTCAAATAGATTTAGGTAATGCACCTGAATAGACACAAGCACTAGCTTATTTAGGCAAAATTCCTAACATGCTTTTATGTGCTAAATGATTTATGATATGCATTATATGATCGGATCTATGGTCTGTTGCCGACCGGATTTGGAAATTTTATGTGCTCAGGTTTCTAAACGTTTAATTACGATATTAGAACTGGCATGTAACTTTTTGGAGTAATAAGGAGGAATACGTGTCTAATTCTTCCTTTATCTATATTCTCGTCTCGATACACCAAACGCTTGCTTTGGAGAATAGAATGTCATGATAAGGACTCATAGAGAATTGAGTAAGTGGAGGAAATGAAAAGGCTTATGATAGTGAATGACACCTATCGGAAGATATCATAAGAGTGGTATCTTGCCTTTAGAATATGTCATGCTGTACGTTTAGAGGAGTAAAGTACGTCCGAAGTACACCTTCGATTGGCAGGATGATGGAATGATTGGCTTAATTCATGAAGTTGACCCATCGTATGGTATTTCCACTGAGCTGAAGCAGAATTGATGATTGAAGATACGCATAGAAGAAGTCCTAGTAGAGTCTAGGGAAAATTTTGTGATTGTTTGGACACATTTTTATGTGTTAAAAAAAAAATTGTTTTGTGATAATAACTTGGGAAAACTGCGAGACAATACTTGGGACGAGTATGAGTAGGTGTGAAAGGTAGTAGATGCATATACTACCGGAAGCACAGGACTCACGCTTGGATCAGGGAAAGTCACAAGGTTACCAAGAAACTAGTAATTGATTTCGATTTATTCAAATGTGTTGTTACCATTGTTTCGGTAATGACTAAGACGATTGTTGATATTCCGACCCTAGTGGTCATATCGAATTGAGTTCGACTACGATGAGTATGTTACGTGGTTCAGAGAACCAAGTTTGATGTAGCGTCCGACTTAAACCAAAAGATTGAAATCAAAGCGATCAATAGAAGTATCACGCTCGTTGTTAAAAGAAAATGGTTGCTAAAGACGCTACCTTTTTAGATGTGACTAGAACATGAAGGAAGGTATAGACTGTTCTGGAATTTGACTCTAAGAGACGTGAGTCTGAGCATTGCAACATACGATGAGAGGTCATTAGAGTATGACACATCGGTCCATTGTATTAATAAAAGAACTTATCTTAAGTTCGTATCCAGTGAGGATCGAGATTGTGACTTGAAGGTCATAATTTGAAGTCTAACGTGATATAGAGAGCGTATGCAAGATCGAGCATCGCCTGTAGTCAAGGAGTCTAAGAGTTAGATACACGTTCGAAGAAACATCGAAGTTATGACTTAGGATGAATAGATAACAAATGGATTCATCATGTGAGCCCCGTTTCGTTGATGATTCCGGGACGTAATCATCCTAAGGGGGAGATAATTGTAACGCCCGCAGATCCGGGCTAGTCAATTTAGAGGCAATAGGGGTCGAAAATGACTTTTCGACAAAAGATTATTTAGGATAAATAATCTTAACCAAGTTTTAGAATATGTCACAAGCTTTCCGTACATATAAAGAACGCCAAAATCCGAGTTATAACGAAGAAGTTATGGCCCGTCGAAGTTTTACGGCAAAACCGCCACGGCACCGGGAGACGTAAATAGTGAATTTAGGATAGAAGACTTTTTAGCCTTAGCAATCTAAACAAAAGTCGTAGAATATGTTAAACTAAGAACATCGATAAAAAGAACGCCCAAATCTGACTTCGTATGAAGAAGTTATGATTTTTCTAAGATTCGGCTTAGCAGTGCACGGCCCGAAACTCGAATTTTAGTTCGAGCGGATTTTGGCTTACGCGACCTAAATGAGAGTTGAAGATCTCATTCATAGGAACTCAACGGTAAAAATACAGACGAAAACGGAGTCCGTATGAAGGAGTTATGAACTCTTCGCGGTCATTTAACAGTCTAAATGCCTCCTACTGTTAAATTTGAGATCGGTCGATAATTAGCCGACGGAGTCTAAACGAAAGTTGTAGATCTTGATTTTACCTACGCGTGGATATAAAGAACGTCGAAAACGGAGCTCGTATGCGAAAGTTATGATTTTTCTAAGTTTGAAGGCTGATACGCGATAGGGGGTGACGTGGCACCACCAGAATTGGACACGTGGCACCACCAGAAGGCCACCACATGGACCAACTCGACGAGTCATGACTCAGACTCGGCGAGTCCACCAGTCAGGCCTCCTATAAATAGAGGTGCCGGGCATTCACTTCTCTTCACACCTTCAAACCCTTCTTTCTCTCTCTAGTTTCTCTCTCTAGCCTCCCAAACCCTCCCTAAAGTCTAGGTAAACCCCCTAGCACCCGAAGGAAGCCCCGAGGCTCCCGGAGTCCCGAGAAAAAGGGTCTTTCGACTTGTAAACGCTGCTCCAGTGAAGCCCGGTTTTGCGAAAAAACCCGCTGTAAGTGAGCTATGCCTACGCTATCTTTAGTATAGCTTATGTTTTAATATAGTAACATTATTAGGAACTTATAATGAGTATTTGGGCTATTATTATGAGTTATATTGAGTGTTATTTAACGCTTATATAATAATAATAATAGTCAGACTATTAATTAGTCACGGTTATCGTTAGACTAAACCCTAGTGGTACTGGTACTAGGTTTTATCGAAGGAATATCGTTTTGAGAGTATCGAAGCGCTGTCCGAGTGCTGAGTCACCACCTATTCAGGTGAGTGCATGGTCCCTTTCATCTTACACATAGATATGAAGTATTTTAATATAAATTACGTGCTATGTGTGCATATTGTTTGAATACTTGTTGTCTATGCTGGATGAATGATTTATACATGTTTTAAATGATTTAAACTGTATATTTATTTTATATCTACAAATATGTTGGGATAAAACATGGGTAGATGAAATAGTTGGTGAGTGATGAAATAAAATAATGAGAGATAGGTGATGATAGGAAGGTGATGATAGATAGGTGATTATGAATCGGTGATGTAGGATACTAAAACCTTGTCCGACAATTTGGAGATGTAGTCATCTACCAGAGTATAGATGGCGACCGCAGACTATTATAGGCAACCCCGTGGAAACACCAGCAGGCTAGTAACCTGTAGGTGATGAATTACGAGTCCAGGCGATGTTGTGGCTACGTATTCATGCGATGATAGTCTAACCCATATTATGAATTACGAGTCCAGGCGATGTTGTGGCTACGTATTCATGCGATGATAGTCTAACCCATATTATGAATTACGAGTCCAGGCGATGTTGTGGCTACGTATTCATGCGATGATAGTCTAACCCATATTACGAATTACGAGTCCAGGCGATGTTGTGGCTACGTATTCATGTGATGATAGACTAACCCTTATCATGATTTACAAGTCCAGGTGATGTTTTGGCTGTGTAATCATGCGATGATACCCTAAATCTTGCTAGACACATATTGAGGGAGTAATCCCTGGAATAGTATTGTCTATGCAATGTAGGCGATGATCCTTAGGTAAAGTTCGTAGGAACAATCATATAAGGAAATACGATGTAAGGAGATGAGAAGTAAATATGATATAGGAGATGACCCTTGAGATAATATCTTTAGGGAAGACTAAAAGAAGATAATGGGGATGGGTAATTGGGTTGAGTGTTTGATTGTTTAAACATAATAACTATATTATTGTGGGTTGAAAACCCTATGTACTCACCAAGTTTCCCAACCTGACCCACTCAGTTTATTTATATCACAGGTGGCGATATGAAGTGACATTACACTGAGAGATTTAAAGAGATGTAGATCACTAGTGTAAATAATTGTAAGTTCTGTTTATGCTTATGTTTCTGTATTACCGATGACATCCCAAACGTTTTAAGATGAATAAAAAAAAATACGTTTCTTCGAAAATGTTTTAATAACGTATTTATCGTGTTTTTCTGGGAACAAATTCCGCAACCTTTTTATAAAATGAAGTACTCTGATTTTTATAAAGCATAAACAAAAATCGGTCTTTTCTGGTCGTGATTTTGGGGATGTCACAACTCGCCGCTAATAGTGTCGTCAGTAATGACTTTATTTCTTGTAGTGATAGGTAATCCGCGTGTAAGATTGTAAACTTTTGTGACACATAGGCAGTGTTGTAAAACTCGCCGAGTTGGCCGATTACTCCTCCGAGTACTCGCTACTCGGCCCCTTACCGAGGCGAGTTACAAAATACCGAGTACTCCCTAATAGGCCTATTTACTAAACTAAGTAGTGTTGTAAAACATGGTCAACTCGGTGATTAATATGTATAATATACTTAATGATTTATTATTTAACACATACATGTGATTATTACTACATATATATCTTAAATTTTCTGTAATTATTCACGAAGTAAGACCATTATGTGATTTTTCAGCTTTTGTGTATTCACATGTATCTAATTTTGTTATATATTTCAATCAACTTATGATTTTAACTTATGATTTTGACATATATAATTTCCCTAAAAATATTTCTACATGAATTACCGAATCCGAGTACTCCCCGAGTACTCCCGGGTACTCGCTACTCGGTAGTCGGCCGAACAGGTACCGAGTAACGAGTTCTGCAACCTTGCACATAGGCATTGTATATATACTACCTAATGTAACCTATGCAATTAAGACGAAATCGTAATTGTCACAATTAAATAAGAAAATTAACCAAGAAATCAAAACCGAAATCTATGATTAATTGCTTTTAATCCGTTTTGTAACTGTTCGTAGAACGTGCGCTCGCACACAAGTTCAATGGCCAAAGCCAAATTGGCTCGCGTTTGCAGCCCTGCCTGTGCGTGCAAAAGAGAGCATTAGTTTTAATAAGTCTTACAAAGATAGTTAGTCTTTGTAATGATAAACCAATTTCTTTTTCATTCTCTCACTAATGTGGAATGAGTTTTAAACCCACTTAACTCTTTTATTTTTCTTTTCTAATTGTCATACTTTGACAAGTAATTTCTCATTTATTTTTAATCCGTTTTAGACATATATCGAAACGTAGATATTACGGAGAAGAACACGAATATATAAACAATAACTTTGATTATATTTATAGTCCAAAATTTGTGCTAAAAATGGAGAAAATCCATTTTTATAAATTAATTAAATTAATTTTCCAACAATGAATGTATATCCATCAACCTACGAACATTAATCACTGCAATAATTCTCCATATTTGTTTCATTTTATGTACAAATTCCAAATTTAGGAGAATAATGCTATGGTAGGGACTTCATCATCATGAAAGGTGGCGAACATACTTCCTCCTCGGTTCCAGCAACCACGTCACCACCACATGCATCCATCATCATCTTCTTATATGCCACATATTTAATAATAATTGTAAACCAAATATGACATATAAAGGAAAAAAATCTAGTAAGTCGCTTTCGAATTCATGTTGGTCTACTATTCTACTCAATTATATGTCCCATGTATCTGTACATATATGAATTATCGCTCTTTGTCATGTGCAATAATTTATCTACATTCGTCCTATTGTGGTGGCGGTTGATATCAGAATTAATCCACACATACAAACTCCACACACATCACTACTAACACCTCATCCATGATCCACCTACATAACTGCCATCATCGCCTTCATAACATGCACATCGATCTGTGAGTTTGTGTCTATGGAGTATTCACACTGCTCGAGCTAGCACATAACGTTCACATCCAGGTTCTCTCTCTCTCTCTCTCTCTCTCTCTCTCTCTCTCTCTCTCTCTCTCATGTAGGAATGGAGATAAATATGAGGAAAATGTTTTTAAGGCATTTCATTTTGCTATATATGTATGTATGCTGCATGCGTTGGAATTTGTATTCGGTAAACGTAATGATCAAAAAGTTAGAACGGAAGAATCGTTTTTGTTTCTTCTGAATGCAACTCCAAAAAAAACATAATTATAACACGTACATTGATACACTCTGCAAAGAAACGGAGCTAGGGCCCCTTCGTTTTTCACTTGGGTTTGTTTGATGTTATTCATTTGGTTTTATAAATGCTGTAAACGAATAGTATTTTAAATGATTTTTAAACCTTATATTTCTAATATTCTAACTCTGTTTATAGAATTTGAAGTTTTGAATCCTGTTTTATCTTTTTTTTTTTTTTTTTTTTTTTTTTTTTTTTTTTTTTTTTTTTATGAATTTATTATGAGTTTGTTTTATTTATATACAACATCAATTTGGTTAAACGTTTATGTATGTTAACTGAGCAATTGAAATCAGTTTGATTTGGTTTGAAAGCCGATTAGATGAACAGATTAATGGTTCCAGCCAAAACAGAGTTAAGTTGAAATAACAATCTAATTAGTTTACAATAAGACCATCTTTATGGTAATTATATTTTTTAAAAGGTTATAAACTATTTCGAGAATAACGTTTGGTATTTGTTATATTTGAAGTAGCGTTTATGGTCTTGACTTGATTTTTAAATATTTCAAGTGCTATATATATATATATATATATATATATATATATATATATATATATATATATATATATATATATAAGTTTAGGTACCTAACCTCATCAAACTACATTATTTTGCATTAAATTTTTATTACAATCATCCAAGGTTCTTAAACTTTATCCCTAAACTTGATTTACTTCAAAAAATGTTGGAAATTCATCATTATATTTCTCCTACATCCTTTCATTTGTAGCGGTAGGATATGAAACCCATCAGGTGGTATTCGATAGAAAGATGTGATGTAAAAGAAAGATATTGGTGAAAGTTCAAAGATTTTGGAAGTAATCAAGTTATGGGGTTGAAGTTTAAGAACCTTAGGAAATTACAATGTAAATATAATACAATCTAGTATTATGGAATTAGGTACCTAAGCTTATATAAGGTTGTTAGATATATTCACTTTACCCATATATATATATATATATATATATATATATATATATATATATATATATATATATATATATATATATATATGGGCTGGTGATTTGTTTCGCTAAGAGAGGAAGGAGTCATTCCCTTATAACCCACTGAACCTATTGTCACATTAATTTGTCTTTTTTTTTTTCCATCATTTTTCCCAACTCATAACATACGGAGATACTATCTTTCTCAAACCACTCAACTCACTCATTAAAAAAAATACAAAACAAATAAGGTATAATTTTTAAAACACATGGTACAAGAGAAACAGAGAGATAAATTAAAGAGAAATGATGAAGTGAATTAGTGAAATCAGTTAAACAATTCTTTGAAGAGGGAGTAGTACCTAAAGTAACTCTATTGCTAATTAAGATTTTATCTTGATTGTTTGGTATTTTTTTTAATTGAATTGGTTGAATATGTTCAAAAAGATACAGTTTTCGTTAGTTGTGGGTTGAGAAAGATGAAAAAAATAAAAGAGAAAAAATGATGTAACATTGAGTTTAGTGGGTTGGAGGTAATCGATTGATAGAGGTAATTTATCAATTTTCCAATAAATTAATATATTATCCCAAAATAAGAAACAAATAATTTCTTATTAAAAAAATGAAGCCTATAATAATGGAAATGAAATATAAATCACGTTCATTATGGAAACACCTTCTTCTAGATTTTTTGGCGTACATTTTTGACGATATCTGTTCTGATCGGTTATTACAAACTTCTTTACAAAAATCGAATCCATTTGCGATTGTACTTTATCTATTTAAAATTTTAAAGTGAAGTATTTTGGGGATGCAACAATTATTCTAAATCGATGTAATGCTTGTTTTTGGCAAAACTTGAGTAATAATCGACCGGGGTATTCTTACACGGTGGATTAGTATACAAAACTAGATTTTGATGGATTGTAAAAATTAGTAATATGATGGGAAACACATTTAGAAGTTTTTGGTTGGTAGTTAGAAGTGTTTGCATTATATAATGAATCTAGTTTTGGCATTATAAATAGATACCTTGAATTGACTATTTTATTCATTCCTTCGCACCCTTACTTCCATCGATTTTCTTGTAGCATCCTCACACCCTCATCGATTTTATAAATACAAGTTTAATTGACTTGTGATCTTTTCATAAGGATTTCCACCAAAATATATGTATTTTTGGACACTTGTATATAAGAGTAGTTTGATCCTAAAGACGATATGAGATCCAAGGGGAAGAGCCCCTGACATTGTTTATACTTATTTTGTGCCACTCTCCTTAGTGCTACTCTACTTGAGTGGTCTACTTTACTTGAAAGCCCACTCTATGAGTAGCCAAGTTTGTTTGAGCAATATAATATGTTGAGTATCCAAGTCCGCTAAAGCAGCCATTCTACTTAGTAGCGAAGTCCCCTTAAGAAGCCTACTTCATTGAGTAGCAAGTCTTCTTAGCAACCTACTCTGCTAATATGTTGCTGACTATTTTGAAAAATATGAAAACAATTATAACTTCATGATAATCGTTGGTATCTTTCACAAACCATTTTTTCAGTAATCTTAACCCCTTTGTGAGTATAAATAGCTTATATAATCCATACTTTCGTGATCTTTCAGATTTTAACAATCTAAATATACTTTATGTAAATTGATTTCTTTTGTGCCTAAATAAAAATTATTTTGGTCGAGTATTTAAGGAAAGTGAGTCTAAATATTAATTAAAGAAAGTGAACATACAATATCTATAAATAAAATCCAAATTTTGATTACTGTCCGATCCTATTGTTATACCTATTTTTTGTGAAACGTCTTTGAGAATTTTATCAATTTTACTAGATATGGATTAAAACATAGACTAGTTATATATTATTACCATTTAGCAAGTAGTTCACATATACGAATCCTTGTAAGCCTTTCTTATAACTATAATATTGTATCCACATGGAAATATATAAAAGTAAAAGTGTAATGGGGAAGTAGACATTACATTCTCTGAAGCCAAGGATGAAAAACACATGAAATTTGTTAGTCAATTAAAAGTGATCACTATCTACACCAACATCAACATTTAGTAAAACATTTTCTCAAACACACAAGCATATAAGGAAACCCCAATTAAAGAAAGAAGCATGCTTTCATGAACTATTAGAAGCGTTATAATATTTAAAATCTATGGATAATAGCAGCTACAAAAATATCTAGTCTCCTAGTATGTGACGATCACATATCCATGATTCATTATAACTCTTTACTTTTTTTTGAACAGCTAAATATTATTAAGAAACAAACAACTCTAGTAAGACAGTAGAGGAAGAGAAAGAAGAACAGTTACACTAAAATGCCATTGAGAGGATTTTTCAACCACTCAACAAAAAAAAAAAAAAAAATTATTTTTCAAGTTTCTAGATTTAAACCAAGCAAAAGAAAAATCCCTAATAGAATCAAAAATAATATGTTTCTGGTACTTCTTTCCTCCAAAAACCACATCATTTCGGTATCACCATATAACCCAAAACATAGTAATTATAATCAGATCAACCATCCTCTTCTTGGCACAAGAAAGAGATGTGAATCCAGCCCTACAAATATCTGAGAAACCGAAGTCATACTCACACTTTGTTGGTCTATCCATCTGAAAATATTCTTCCATATGTCGACGACCAAGTCTCAAGTTAAAAACAAGTGAGAAATAGTTTCAACATCACCATGAAAAATAGGATAGGTCACCGAAGGAACATCAATTCCTTTATCAACAAGCGCTTGTCTTAAAGGATGCCTGTTTAACATCAATCACCACGTAAAAATGTTTACTTTTCTCAGCGCAAAACAGTTCCATCTAGATTTAGTATTCGAAGTCAGAAGGAAAAAAATCGTCCAGAGCCTTCCTAACATCAAAAACAATGAAGACTCTAGTATTATTCAAGCCTCATTCCCAAGAATCTGCATGAGAAGTAAAAGTAACATTTTGGATCAAATTATTGAATTATGTGGAATTCTAACCCAACCCTAATGTCGCCTCCACTCCCACCGCCAAACACCATCTTCTCTGAGATCCGAGATGAAACAATCTTTACTCATATGAAGCGAGAAGAGACGCGAAAACCTTTGCTTTAAAGGTAGGCTTCCAATCTAAATGTCAAGCCAAAAGCGGATCCAAGAGCCATCTCCAAGAACTCGAACAACCATGTTATGAGGAATAACACCTTTTACATGAAGATCATTTATCGATTTTAAGATCCCAGCCTACACCCTCGAGCCTCAGACCAAAGTCTCACCAAACCGAAACCCATATTGCTATTTATGAACCGAGTTAATGACTTTTACCCATAACAAACCCTTATCCATAAGACATCTCAAATGACATTTTTAAAGAAGGGCATGATTAAAATTCCCAAGACTACCAATACCTAAACCTCCTTTATCTTTAGAAGTCATAACAAGGTCCCATTTCACCAAAGGAATTTTTCTAACATTAGAATTTGAACCCCAAAAAAATCGAGACCTCAAACTCTCAAAGTAGTTTTTAATAGAAATTGGCATTAGGAAAATGGAGAAAAAGTAAATTCCTAAAAACCCCAAAACAGAATTTAAAAGCATAGATCTCGCTCCAATAGAAAGTAACAAAATTTTCCATTTAGCAAGTCTTTCTTGAAAATTATGGATAATCGAGGTCCTCCCAGCAACATCAACCATGTTTTCAGTCATACAAATCCCGAGATAGACAAAAGGAAGTTTACTTGCCTTGCATCCAATTCCATCAGTCAGAAGAGAAATCTCTTCCCCATTAATCCCGAAACCAAACAGATTAGATCTGTATAAATTTATCCGAATGCCCGAAGTCAGATGAAAAAAAATGAAGGATGTGCACCACATTTTCAACATTAACTTCCCATCACCTAAAAAAAGACGTCGTCTACATGAAACAAGTGAGACATGATAATTTTATGATTACCAACCGAAGCTCCTGAAAAAAGATTAGCTTGCATGGCATCTTTAATAGCTACATGCAAGCCTTCTATGGCCGGAATGAAAAGAAATGGAGAAAGAGGATCTCCTTGACAAACACCTCTCTCTAAAAAAAACTCTTTAGTCGGGCTCCCATTATCCAAAATATAAGATCTAGAAGTCTCGAGACAAATGCTAATAAACAAGCGCCATTTATGAGGAAAGCCCATAAATGTCATGATACGATCTAAAAAAGACCAACTTGACTCAAAAGCCTTTTCAAAATCCACTTTAAAAAGCATCAACAATTTTTTTTTCTTTTTATAGAAATCGTCACCCAATCACCATCTTGTTGTACACCTTGAATATGCAAAACCCTTCTTTTCCCATTAAGCATAACATGGTAAAATTTAGAATTTTTGTCTTCTTCGACGCTCCACCTCAATTTTACTTTTGCATCACATCATTCATATTAATAAGATCTTTTACTTTAAGTTGTATCACCAAATTAAACATTTCATTCGTCAAATCTTGAGTACTCCCTCCATCAATAATCTTACCAATATCATTAATTTTCTCAGCAATGTGAGAACTTTCATTTTTCATATAATTTATTATCTCTCCTTTCCAATTTTGAAGAATCTTTTTGAGTCTTTTGAGTTTTTGTTTTAGAAAAATCTGTTTACTCGTGATATTAGTTCCTGGATTTTCCTCCCAAGCCGAGATCGCCAAATCTTGAAAGACATCATGCTCCATCCAAGAATTAAAAGTTTTAAAAGGAATAGGGCCATAATCAAGAACTTCGTCTTCAAAATAATCAATCTATGATCTAAACTGGGAATGCTAATAGTTTCCAAACACAATGAAGGGAAAGTGACTAACACTTCATCAGTAATAAGAAACCTATCTAATTTAGACATTTTGTCTCCGTGTCTAGAGACTAGTAAAAGAGAACCAGCCCATCGGAACATTAGTAAAACCTTCATCCATAATAGAACGATTAAAATCAGCAGCAGAAGACGAACAAACAACAGAACACATCCTTTCAGATTGATTTCTCACGATGTTGAAATCTCCATAAACAATATAAGGGCCAAAGTTCTGATGCATAAACGAGAGAATGTCAATCCAAACCTGTCGTTTTCTAGAAGTATCTTGCGGGGCATAAACATAAATAACATAACACGAAACTGATAAAAACTCCAAACTCCTTCCACCATAAGGAAATGATCAAAACCCCGCATCTTAATCTTCGTAAAAATAGCCATATCCCACAAAGAAATGATACCACCTAATCTACCCCTGGCAGGATAGCTTGAAAAATCAAAATGAAAATTTCCCTCTAGATTCTTGAGCTTCAATAAATCAACAAAAACCATTCTCGATTCTTGAATACCCATAAAAGTAATATCATGCAAAGAACATAACCTCATTATAAGACAACATTCAAAACAGTCTCCAATTCCACATGAATTAAGCGACATTAAATTCATCGATCTGCCATTTTCTATCCCATTCTTTCAAGTAATGCCTCTAGAATTTCCGAACAACCTGTCATATCATGGCCTAAATCAAGACCAATCTCTATCGAACATGTTAACCCATCGATCAAAGAACCTCCATCCATTCCAAAGGAACCTATATATTATAGCTTTTTACTAATCTTTCCAAAAGCAAACATCACTGAGAAAGAGGAAACATGCTTCTCTACATGAAAAGATATACCCTCACATCTAGCCTTCCCAGAAGATGCTATCTCATTATCTGTTTGAAACTTGATCCCATTAAAACCTGGAGGAGCTAATAAGGAATTAGACCCATGTGTATGCACATAAGATTTTTTTAATCCTCTCAAATGAGCGAACTTGTTGAAGTGCAAGCCCATTGTTCGCACCTGACATGATTGGACCTATATTTGAGGAAATTTCTTCATCTTAAGCATCTTTAACAATCACTTTATCTTTTCTAGTTTGGCTAAGAGGGGTTATAGCAGAAGCAACTTCAATTTGCTGACTTTCACAGTCCTTTCCAGTCCCCATAAAGGGACTAACATGTTCGTCATTCCTACCTTCATCATTCGCTTTGATTATTTCTCCCTCCTCACTCCCTTAGTCACTTACATCATCATCTAAATAGTCACACCATTTTTGTTTTTTCTTGTCATTGTCTTCAACATTCTTAACCCAAGAAGATAATTCTCTTACTCTCACTTCATACTTTTTACCATCTACATATACTTCTACCATTTTAGAAATAATATTCTTTTGTTTTGTTTTAACACATAAGCGTCTATTAATCGCACTTTCTTGAATATCGTCATGAATAAATAACAAAACTCCTTATAGACTCGCCACTTTCTTGAAAACACCAGAGGACCATACACATAAAGTTACATGAAGGTAATCCATCAACTTCCAACCACACCATCCTATCCTCCACTATGAAGCTCCTAGTAACTGGTTTGAGGTCAACAAAGTAACACGTATTATCTTGATCCTTTTTAAACTTATCTCATTTCTTCTTTAATTGAAGATCCAACCATATTCATGTTCCACCAACATAATTAATCAAAACCTCATCATAACCCTATTTCTCAAAAATCGTATACAGATTGGGAAAAGCATGAACCTCACGTAAATTCCCAAGAATAATACATGAATAATCATCCATAACTAGTAAATCTTTATCATCAAGAGTCATTGATTTCTTGATAATTGGTTTATTAGACGTCCCCTTAGTGCCATTAAGAGCATCTGCAAAGGATCGGTGGCCCCCATACCCCATTCATGTATTATTGTGTTTCACCCTATCCACCTTAGAAGGTTTTTCAGAAATAGAGGTATGCCTATTAACTTTAAGATCAAAACGTGCGACCGATGCAAAGATATGAAAGTTACCAATCCAAATATCATTTAAAGTACGTACCAATGCATTACAATCTTAAATTCGCACGAATCTAATGAAAGTGAAATGTTTGCCAATCTTAGAGAGCATCTTTGCAAAGTAAACGTTAGCCACCAATGCATGATCATCACACAAATTCCACAAATCCTTGTTTTCAAACGAATTAGGGAAGTTTGTAATATAGATTGTAGTTGTGATATTCTCCAATTTTTAAAATTGGGGTTCGTTTGATTTGTTTTCATTCTGTGATCATCGTCATTCCGATTCATACATTTTCTTTTTCTAGAAAGAGTCCACTCCCATCCATTATTCGTTCGCTTGTCTCTGTCCATGTCTATCATCTTGACTCAAACCAGAGCAGAAATCTGGAAAAGAAACGTCATAATATCCAATATATGTAAAAAATAAGAATATCCAAGAAAAACTTTCAATCCTATTAACCACATATATAGAAAGACCAAAGTCACACACAACAAGTACCAAAATTAGGCAAATGAGTTCTGACACACATGTAAAATCTTCACATGTTGTATACATTCATATCGAACTCCACAAAATCATTCAATTTGAGACTTAGACACTAACAAACAACAATCATAAAATCAAATTATTGAGTTTTTAACGAAACAAAATCACTTCCATACCGGACATTGAAATAAGTTTATTCCCAAATTTCATATACTCATAGGTTCGGCAACACATTCGGTCATTGAGTTCCTAAGAATTCTAACCCATTACGTATAGAGACTAGGCATTCACTGAACACAATTACAATATTTCAAAGATCAAAATAGGAGATTCGTCGATCAAGGCCCATTAGCATTTCCGTTGATGAGGCAAAAATTGATTTTGCATTATCCTCATGTAAATTGTGAATATATATGTATGTTGAAGCAGGTTTAGAGCTTCAACACAAAATTTGAAGGACCGAAAATATAATATGTATAAGGATCCGTAAGCAGGGGGCTACAACCAAAATTTTATATTTTTTGGTTTAATATGTATAAAATTAAAGTATCGGAGCCTATTTGTAACAAAAAAAAATCAATAGAGGCCACAGCTCCCCCTCGTCTTAATAAAGCTCCGCCCATGTGTTGAAAAACATGGGGCCATAGCCTCCCATTGCCGTTTAAGGGTTCTGTCATTGCTTTTTTATGTTAGTGTAAGCATGTTACTATATACAATAAACAATATACTAATAAAAATTCAATATTAAATAAGTTCGATCCATAAAACATATTTCTAAATTCTCTATATCGATTATATATATAGCCTCAACGATGGTAGCCTTATTATTAAAGTGAATAAAAATTCAAAGTTTGTGTCTGAAATATTAGTAGCCTTAATGATTTTGCTCTGGCATGATGGGCCTAAAACTAATTTGGTATTGACCCTCTAATAAAAAATAAAAAAGATAGTGTACATGTTTCATCTAATTACACATGTACGTTGTCCTAAAGTAACCTGCCACGTGTAATTATGGATGTGTATCAACCTACAAGCATTAATCACTACGAATTCCCCAATTATTTCATTTTACCAACGAATTTTAAATTTAAGACAATAATGCCATGGTAGGGACATTATCATCATAAAAAAGTTGCGAACTCTAACTGGGTCAATAATGAATATAATGCTTCCTCATCGGGCAACTTCCGCAACAGCATAATGCACCCAAGGCCCAAACCGAATTATTCCCTTTGGTGGGTCCTAAACCAGATGCAGACTCCGAGTGTTGCCTCAAGCAATTCGTAATTTCGTACCACATTTTTTTCAGTTTTTCTGGTTCAGTTGTTCCCATACTAAGATAAAGAACAAAATTGAGTGGCTAAGAACTGAAATTATCGTGGTTTATCATACTTACTAAAGACTGACTTAAATTGTTTTAAAAATGAGTTTTACTCAGCTTAAAGTTATTTTTAAAAGATAGTAAACAATATTATATGAGCGGTCCATGTCAACTATTCCAACACTTATTTGGAAGGTTAATTACAGAACACTAATAATAATATTTTAGGTGTATCAGGATTTGAAACCTAAAAAATCTATATGAAATTCAAATCTTCAACCATTAGGCTCTCATCTCAAAAGAATAGTTTAACTGTTTAAGTTTACATAATAATGGACTTTTAATTTAAGAGTTTTATTATAGGGAAAACTACAATAAAGTTCCTACATATTGGTCTTATAATCGATTTAGTTCTTATATATTTTTTTATTCAATTAAATCCTAAATACCGGTAACCGTATTCAATTTAACCCTTTGATTCGGTCAACAGGTTATTAAACTTTCAAAAATTATATTTTTAGCCCAAATTTCAAAATTTAATACAAATTTGGTCAAAATTTTATACTTTCGTCCAGATTTTAAAATTTATTACAAATTTGGTCCAAAATTTATCCTTTTTACCCAAATTTTAGAATTGGATTATGGATTCATCCTAACTTTAGTTTTCTTTACAACATTTTTTCTCAAAGAATTGTTTCTAATATGTTTTTTCAATATAAAATCATATTTATATAAAAAAAAAAACGTTTTTCACTTAAAAATATTATATTTTCTATATAAAAACTTTTTAAAAAAAAGTTTTTATATATGAAATATTTAGTTATAAAATTAAATATTTATTAAGAATATATAAATATATACAAATCGGTTTTTCTAAAAAATGTATACAAACACCTATTATATATATATATATATATATATATATATATATATATATATATATATATATATATATATATATATATATATATATATAATCGTATTTGTATACATTTTATAAAATGTATGCAAACACGATTTTATAAAATATATAGAAACACGTATTATATAAAAATTTATTCAAACACGTTTTTATAAGATGTATACAAACACGATTTTATAAAATGTCTACAAACACGTATTATATATATATATATATATATATATATATATATATATATATATATATATATATATATAAAGGTGATACGCATTTGTATACATTTTTTTTGTAAAATACGTTTTTGTATACATTTTTTTATAAAAATGGATTTTTATATATTTATATACTTAATATATATATATATATATATATATATATATATATATATATATATATATATATATATATATATATATATATATATATATATATGTTTATAACTAGATATTTCATATACAAAAAGCTTTTAAAAAAAGTTTTTATATAGAAAATATAAGTTTTTTAAATGAAAATATGTTTTTTTGTGTATTAATATGATTTTATAAAGAAAATACATATTAGGAACAATTCTTTGAGAAAAAAAGTTGTAAAGAAAACTAAAGTTAAGACGAATTCATAATAAAATTCTAAAATTTGGGGAAAAAATGGTATAGTTTGGACCAAATTTGTAACAAAATTTAAAATCTGGATCAAACGTGTAAATTTTGGACCAAATTTTTGATAAATTTTGAAATATGGGCCAAAAATGTAATTTTTGAAAGTTGGATGACATGTTGACCGGATCAAAGGGTTAAATTGAATACGATTACCGGTATTTGGGATTTAATTGAATAAAAAAAATATATAGGGACTAAATCGATTACAAGACCAATATGTAAGGACTTTATTGCAGTTTTCCCTTTATTATATACATAGAAGTCTATACTATAGGTTTACTTTTTTTCATCTCTCTTTCTAATAATGGTTAAAAAAAAATTATATTTCGATAAACTATCATAACTATAATAAGTATAATACAAATAAATAAGTATTTAAAAAATTATATTTTTGTAAAAAGTCTTATATAATAGAAGGTGATGTTAATGTAATTTGATTCAAAGGACTTCGCCATTCTTTATATATATATATATATATATATATATATATATATATATATATATATATATATATATATATATATATATATATAGAGAGAGAGAGAGAGAGGTTAAAATGTAGATTGATATCTATTGTACGGACGTGTGGACAATGTTATTCTGTGAGAATGACAAAGAAAATATGTTTTTTGATAATCTGAATATGTTTGATCTTACATAACTATTGTCATTATCACACATTTTCACTAATTAAATCGTCTATAAGGTTGTTATAGAATTTATTATTATTATTATTCTCATTCTGTCAGAATATTTATTGAATCAAAATGTATGAAAAACAATGCATGAAAACAAAAATGAATAAGAATTAATGAAAATGCATGGAAGTGACAAGAATTGTGTGAGGTTGAATGTATTCATATTACTAAACAAGTTATTAACTTAGTAATTCTCATAGAATAACACTATCTACACGTCCACACAATACTTGTTCATTCACTTTATAACCAAGCATTATATATATATATATATATATATATATATATATATATATATATATATATATATATATATATATATATATATATATATATATATATATATATATATATATATATATATATGAAAGAGAGAAAATAATTACTTTGTAGAAAAACAATATAATCATTAGCTAATAAATAATTAACTATGATGTATTTGCTGTCTATCTAGATAGGTATTTATGTGTTGGAAAACTAAACTGATGTCTGAAAAACTCTTAATTTAAAAATATTAAATAGTTGGACATATTATGATTACAGAAATCTATGATATAATAGTTGTAAACAATAATACCTAGAAACTCGTAAGACCATATGATATATTTATCATGAAATGGTTTGTGGTCTATGTGGCCATTAACCACAAATATTAACACCATCACATGTGTTTGTGGTGGTTAGTGGTGGAGCAATTTCGTTGTCAATTGTGGTGAACACGGATCACCACATCTAATCAATTTGTTTTTCTCTCTATTTCTCAGCATTTTAGTGGTTGAATGTTGTGATGAGTTGGTACCCATTACTCTAGTGTTTAGTGGTTAGTATAACGGATGACCTAATAAATGACGTAATGAGGATGTAGAGATGTACATTCATACTTCCATTTAAAGGTAGAAACATCGATTAATATTTTGAAGATCAATGTCACACTCAATGAATTTATGATTTTTGTATTCGATATCATATCCAATAATGTTATACCATATGTTTACCACAACATCCTCGTTGTTTCATGATGTTTTTGGACATGATATTCTTAAAGGATATGTATTAATCGTTCTAGAAAATAAATAAAATTCGTAAGAAAATTTTAAATGCTACAGAGAATCAAATGTGTGTTTATTTTAACCACGAACAATGATATCGAGTTGTTATTATCATTTAAATAATCATGCTATAGAACATAGAAGCAAAATTCACATGTTCCACTTCAGTTTGGAGAGTTGATGTTAACCTTCGTTGAGGAATGGAGGGAGAGGAATGGTGTTTTGGTCCTTCATTAAGTGTTTCTTGTATCATTTTTTCCATTTAGTGTTTCTTTAAATTTTCAAGTCACTCTCTTATTATTTTGTTTGAAATCTTCATGAATTTAAGCTCGCGTTGGCTTCATGGTCCAACATTTTCCAGGATCTTTCGTTGATTAGCAACACCCTTGTATAATATAAAAAGAAAAAGGTAGACACAAAGAAAGGAGAAATTGAAAAAAGTTGCATCAGAAACATTTTTAGAACCACCATTTTTAGAGGGAGAGAAATGGGGTTTTGGTCATTGTTTGAGGTGGCATCAATGCCGATTTTGGAGGTATTGCTAGTGAGTGTAATTGGAGCAATCATGGCTACCAATTACTTCAATGTTCTCTCTGGTGATGCCCGCAAGTCACTAAATAAGGTGAGTGCCTGAAAACTTTGACATGTTAAAACTACTACTTCTTACCGATCAAATACACAATTTGAGTTTGTATTACTTTATTTGTTATTTGTTATTTTTAAGGACATCCTGATTGCATTGAACTTTATAGAGTTCAATGGATTACCGCATTATTTTTCTATATTCCTTACAACTCAATCATTTTTCATACAATGCATTGAACTCTATAAAGTTCAACACAAAGTTACAAAAGATAATTTATAGTATGCATTTAAGATTATAAAATTTCCTTTTTTGCATTGAAGAATTCAATCACCATTGAACTACAAATCCATTGAATGACAAGATGACATCTCATTATGATAGAGTTTCATCCATTGAATGACAACTAGACTTGTCACCTCGTTCAACCCTTCCATTGAACTCATCATTATGGATTCTCTAAGTTTCAACCAATCGGTTTAATAGAATGTAACGTTTTGTAGATTGTTTTCGTGGCATTTACTCCCTCACTTATCTTTGCTAGTCTTGCAAAAACCGTCAACCTTGAAGACATTATCTCTTGGTAAGAACTTATATGGTTGTGCATGTGTGTATGCGCGCACAAACATACATAAAGATGATTTGATGTCATTAGTATTCATTTTACACGACAAATATACTAATTAATACTTGTTATGGTGATAACATAATATCTCAAATTATGTAGGTGGTTTATGCCGTTAAATATTGGAATGACATTTATTGTTGGAGGGACATTGGGGTGGATAGCAGCAAAACTAATTAAACCAAAACCACACTTGGAGGGCCTACTGATTGCTATGTGCTCTACAGGTACTTATATTTGTCATTTGTTTATATATGAAGGTAGATTTTAAAAAAAACTTTTTTTATTGAGATTTTCTAATATATACTTTAAAAATACATATAAGAAATATTAATTGAACTATGAAATTTTCTAATAAGTGTCCTAAGAACATATATAAGAAACATTAATTGAACTATTAATTATAATAAACATTATAATAATTAAATGTGATAAACATTAATTATGTGTAATTATCATCATTAAATGTAAAATATATTAATTATAAATAATATTATTTGTAATTAATATTTAATCTAATATAATTATGGTAATATTACTGAAAATTAGCATTTCAATTAATATTTATTATATGTACCATCAGACATATTAGAATTTAGAAAATCTTTTTCATTTTATCAGATTTTGTGAAACTTCATTACCCATTTTTTAAATTTTATATAAAAAACATTTTTTTTGAAAAGTCATTGCCTTTATTTGCAACATGTTCTCTTTATTATCATCCATATATCCTTTATGAAATCACCTACCATTTTTTTATGGCTTATTCATGACGAGAGAGACTTACTTACATTTACGTTGCCCATGACTCCATTAGTGTCTATACATGTCCATCGTAAGAAAATTGTGTTTCGTACCTTGTGTTAAGAGGACTCGCGGAATAAGCAATAAATTACAACCCCATTTCCTAGGAAATGGATATGTAGTGGGATTAGGATATTGACATGTAACTCATCGGCAAACATCACTTCGAAGGATTATCAGTAACAACAATAATAAAATATTAATTAAACATGATTTTCAAAAATTATCTACATAACAACATTCAATCCGGGACATTCGAAAGACAAAAATATTTTAATTAGTCTGAAGTTGGAAGCCACCAAGCTAATCAACCGACTAAAGCTAATATCATAGGTTAAGTTCACACCATAACATGTGTAGTTTGATGCCACATATTGTATAATGTCGTTGATTTGCTCCCATCGCCCTCCACTACAAACAGTGCTTAAAAAAACTTATTATATGAACTCATTTTAAATAACAAAATTGTATATTGAGATACAGATAAATAGTAATACCCTAAACCCACATAAATAATTTTTCTTTTTTTGAATTCACGTCTGACATATGAATATGGAATTAAGGACTTTCCGAAATGTCTCTTATGTCGATCCAAAATGCCATATTTAGATCATGTTATGTCATGTCTCACTGATTTCTAAGTAGTCAAGAATGCAGTGTTTCAGAATAGATAATCATTTTTTCCGTTCTATATAAAGTTAATCATTTCAGAATATTCCTTCATTTCTAATGTTCATCTTTGTGAATATCTCTTCTTTTAATATTTTCATATAACATATCAATAATATGAAAATTCTCTTTAATATTTCCAAATTTGCTACCAAGTGAACTTTTACTAAACATTTTTGCAATGAGACTTTCGGCGATAGACACATGCCAAGATTCTCTAGAGTTATCAAATTCAAACATGCTTTTAAATCATAATGGAAATAACCTTGAAATTTGTGTTTCTTCGTTTTCTCAAAATTATAAGGGTTTTTTATATTGTTATTATTTTTTTTACACGTTAGGAAACCTAGGAAACATTCTATTGATAATTGTCCCTGCAATCTGCACCGAAGCTGGAAGCCCATTTGGAGAACATAGTATCTGCAAGTCAAAAGGATTTGCATATTCATCATTCTCCCTAGCGGTGAGTTAGCTTTTAACTTGTTCATTTAATTTAACTCAATTTTGTTTCATCCTCTATAAGCTACATCAACAATTATATTGTTTCGTATTGTGATGATGTTTAGATTTCACAATTATTGGATCCTAATTCAAAAATTATGATACAGTTGGGCAGCTTCTACATTTGGACATACACTTTCCAATTGATAAAAAACTCAAGTTTAAGGTATTTGAAAGAGGTCGAAGACCAATCACAACAGGAACCCAACAAAGACATGAATGCAACTGAAAAAACATGTCTTCTAAGTGTAGAAAGCCAAGAATATATCGATTTAGTTGTTCCATTATCATACCCGACTAGTGATAAAAAACAAATCCAACTTGTAAGCATGTACAGTTCATGTAACTTATATATTGATAGATATATTATATTATACAGTTAATCTCATTATCCATTGATATGTGCAGACTATACACGAAGGATCTGTAAGCAGTGATGATAAAAAAGAAGAATCCTCATGTAAACTAGCAGAAATACTCCACAAATTCTTGGAGGAACTGCTGTCTCCTCCAAACATTGGTTCTGTAAGTGTTATGAATTAAGCATCCACTTACTATACACTAGTATTCTTGACACATATAATATAATCTAATAATCGTGTGTGTGTATATATATATATATATATATATATATATATATATATATATATATATATATATATATATATATATATATATATATATATATATATATATATATATATATATATATATATATATATGTCCTCAGATTTTAGGAATGATTTTTGGGGCGACCCCATGGCTGAAAAAGCTTGTGATGGGGGTTGATTCTCCTTTACGAGTTATCCAAGATTCTGTCACACTACTTGGGTATGTTTATCCGATTATAGTTTTTTTAAGAAGCACTATTTTGGATTGGCATCTATCTTAACAACATTTTCTTACTTTGTTATATAGTGATGGAACCTTACCTTGTATCACTCTTATACTAGGAGGCAATCTAATACAAGGTAAAACCTAAACAATCATAGAAACACTTGGTCACTTATAATTAATTTATATTCTTGACAAAATTTATTACAGGTTTAAAGAGAGCAAGCATCAGGCCTAATATCATTATTACAATCATCTGTATACGATATGTTATTTCTCCCATTGTTGGAATCTTTGTGATCAAAGCAGCTGATAGTCTACAACTACTTCCTGCAGACCCTCTCTTTAGTTTCCTATTATTGATTCAGTACACCCTGCCACCTGCCATGAATATCAGTAAGTAATTCTTGTTTTAATGTAAATTAAAATGAATTAATGAATTTGGATAGAGAATTAAGATTATAAATTATTTGGATGCAGGTACAATGACACAATTGTTCAGTGTGGGGCAAGAGGAATGTTCGGTGCTTATGATGTGGACTTACTTAGTAGCCACATTTGCACTTACCGGATGGGCGACTGTGTTCATGTGGATCTTGACATCATGATGTTTTGCTTGTGTTTGCAGATATTGTGTGATATTGTTGTGTATATCTTTATATATATATATATATATATATATATATATATATATATATATATATATATATATATATATATATATATATATATATAAGTTTGTATCTATAGTGTTTCAAAAAACACATGTGTACATCCTTGTATAAGTTTTTATTTGTAAATTTGAAGTTTTGATAAGAGTGAAGTTAAAAGGTCTACTAAGGTTACTTGAGTTAGCAGTCAAGTGGGGATACCATGTGCTTATTCTTAAAAATATAATATCAAGCATTAGGCAACATTTCCTTTTAAAATCTTATTAACGTACACATAAAAGTAACCCACAAGACTGAATAAAAAATACACACATCACCATATACTGATAACCTAAGTAGCAAACACATATTCTGAGGAAGATGTACAAGAATTAAGCGATCCAATAAAAGAAAGGGGTTAAAAAATTACATCAAACCGTAGGCGTGAACTTGTACAATGTGTAAATAAATAAACAATAATCTTATATATATATATATATATATATATATATATATATATATATATATATATATATATATATATATATATATATATATATATATATATATATATATATATATATATATATATACATACATACTAGTAGTGTACCCGCGCGATGCAGCGACGGAGAATAATTTTTTCGGGGAGTTGTTTCTTTTCGACGATTATTTTCTTTTTGACATGTTTTGTATCAGCGATTGCGTTCTTTTAGGCACATTGTTTTGTTTCATATATTACGTTCTTTTTGCCGAATATATTCTTTTCGTTTCGCCGATTAAGTTTTTTTTTTTTCGGTGAGTTCTTTCATCCATCTCTTTTTGTTATTTCTCATTAGTTTTTTACAAGTTTTTTTGTTATTTCTCATTAGTTTGCCGAATAATAGTATGAGTTTCTATTACAACAACGATATTTTGGCAAACTGTTTTTGGTTAAATTAAATGTATGTTTTTGTGTTAGGTTAAAAGAAATTATGTTGGATTAAAAGAAAGGTTCATTATAGTTTTTGTTAAATCATAGTTTTGTATATAAACTATATTAATCGTAGTAATCAAGTGTCTAATTAAAGTTTGAATATTGTTAGAAATTTGTCATAACAGATAAAAAAAATAGTATTAATATTGTTATTAATTAATATTGTTAATAATGATATAGAAAATATATAAAACTATCAATTTGTTATTCTAATAATTTTAGTTTTTTATAATTAAAATAATTTATGACAACCAAATTACTAAAGGTGAAACTGATTTACGATATTTTATAATGAATTCGATACATATTTTGTTAGGCTATATAATAAATGAATCTCTATATCATCCGAGCTCAACAATTTACCAAATAAAATGCAAAATTTTAGAACATCAAACAAAGAAATTCCTAAAAAAATCCAAAATTATGTTGTTCTATCCAAAACATGTAAAAAGACATTAAAAAGCCAAAATTATGTTCTCTTTCAAAAACTAATATCTAAGTAAACGATAAGAGTAATATAAGCATAGATGAGAATAATATAAACATGTCACATGATTAGAGGTACATAATGTAAAATGAAATTGGCATAAAGATACAAAAAATACTGATGTAATACAAATACAAACTCGCTAGATGATTTAAAATATGGAAATAATAAAACATATAGTTTATTACATTTATGATTTGTCACATATATACAAAACAATTAAAGATATAATTATTGCATCTATGATCTAAGATATTATAAATTTCTAGATCATGTACTTACTAATATATTTTGTACTTACTATTTTATTATTGTTCCTATATTTATATTATTAATATATTCGTGATTTTACTTTATTTCTAGATTATTTTGTAATCGCTTTTTATTTTGAATATGTTAACAAAATCTTTTACTTTATTATTAACGACAACTTTCAATATATTTCTAACCGTTTCTTTTCATATTTTTAATGATATTATCTCTAATATTCTTAAAATATATCATTGAAAACCAAGATTCTAAAAAGCTCGTCATGCCTCTGCTATGGCTTCAAGGCTTGCACCTGCCGCCAACTTTGCTAAAACGCCGCCTTAACTCATATATGTGTATAAAAATAAATAATAGTTGAAAATACATATAAAAATATTAATTATATAGAAAATTGTCGCCTTAAGTCACGTCTTACAAATGCTGTGACTCACCAAGGCTCGGAAAAACTTGAGGTTTGACATTACCGCCAAGTCACGCCTTACGTTATTTATAACTTTGTTGAAAACTGAATGATATCTTTTATTATATTGCCCTCAACATTATTTAGTTTTTTTCTATCCATTATTTGATATACATGCATTATTTAGGATTTTTTTTTACTATCACATTATTTGATATACAACAGGTATTATTTCATCTTTTAGACCATATTATTGTTTTACTTTCTCTATTAAATTTTAAAAACCAGGTTTGGTAGTCATCTGTTTTAGCTGCTTCTTATTTTATAAAAATTTAGGAATGTATCTGCTTTTTTATTTGATAAAAATTTAGGTATGTAACGTATCTCCCTATTTCTTAATAAACATATGCAATTGAGTATATAATATTAAAATTTATTTATATATGTAATATAAAAAGAATATGTTATAGGGGATTTTTGTTATAGTAGCTATAAATTTAAAAAAAAATGTTTTTTTTTGTTCTTTAAAATCCAACTTTACTAATCTACATAAAACCATTTTGTTGAATAAAAGTTGATTTTTTTTCTTCCAACCTAAAAATCCAGCATGCATATAATAGTATTTAATATTAATTTTTAATACAATATATTTTTTTCAAAATGTTATTACTTCAAGTTACATTCGTTATATGTATTTAAGGATATGTTAAAAGAATCGCATACATTCATAGATCATGAAAATCATAATTGTCACGTTTACTTAATCAAAATCTATAAGATTTCAAGATTTGATATATCCATCAACAAAAAGACAAAATAAAACGTTATATTTTGATTGACCATCTACTTCGACTTCACTTTTATATATAAGCTTATTTAGTCTGTTTTTCTCCTTTTAAAAACTACAAATCACAAATATTAAACACATAGATTAACAAAGATACACGCTAAATATTATATATATATATATATATATATATATATATATATATATATATATATATATATATATATATCATAAATTTCATATTTTTTTGCAAAAATAATACATGAGTACCAAAATATACAAAGATTAGTGAATGGAAATCAAGAAACAAATATATTTTTATAGATCCAATTTTTTAGATTTGTATGACATGAACACATGAAGATTTATAAAAACAAAAAACCATAATAAAATATCAAAAACTCAACAGGTTTATAAATGGGCATGTTATTGCTACATACACAGAGATTCAGACAAACAGATATATACACACTTACAGATATAAAGCACACACATACACATTTACACTGATCATAAAAACCTTACCATCACTCTTATTTACCCCATCAACGAATAGATCCATCAAAAAACGTACATTAGAGGGAAAAAAGTTAAACGAACAACAGTAGACAAAGACCAGGCAAGGAAGTGTAGAGAACAGAGAGGAGGGGACGACAACTTCTTTACACCTTTTTTCTGGCTCAACGTTATTTGTTACTTCAAATAATAGAACCAAAAAAAAGGGGCAGAAGGGGAGAGGCGGCGTCAAACGGAAGACGATATATATAGCGAGTTGGCAGTATAATTTTATATAATGATTCGTAATGTTTCGAAAACTTTTTTATTATTCCGCTGGCGAGTCGGCATTACAATGGCCCGGTTTATTGGAGATGAGGGCTGATGGGGTGCTGGTGGCTGACGGGGGAGACGACAGAAAACTATAGTGGAGACGAAGGAGGTACATTATGGCGGAGGCAGTAGCGATTTATGAAGTTTTAGGGTTTTGGTGAAGGTTGAAATATAAAGATAGAGTCGGGTAGGAAGAGGGAAAGTGAATGGTTGTTAAATTTATAGTGTGTGTTTGTGTTTTCGTTTTGAGTGGCTGAAGCTTCAAAAGATAGGTAAACTTAAGCTATTGAATTTGATTGGCTGATTTTTGATCACTTGGATCACCACATTAATACATCCATACCGTCCAACATAAATTCAATGGATTAGATTTGTTCTCCTTGATTTTTAGGATAATAGTCTTAAAATTGTGAAGGGCCCACACTTATGTATGCTTTATAAGGGTTATAGATATATAACATATTAATCATATCTTGAATTTTAAAAGGTATAAGTTACAAAACTTTTTATACAAATCAATTATGCATAAATAAATTCATTAATATTTACCAAAAGTTTGAAAACTTAAATTAAGTAAAGTAATTAAGCAACTAAAGTTGCAGCAAAACGAAAATATTAAAATATTAAATTTATATATATAAAATAATTTATATTTCTTAAATTGATTAAACACGAATATTAATTAATTTGCATCATTAGTATAACCATATATATTTTATTTAAAAATAGTAATTGTTTATTACATAATAACTAATAGTAAAATCTAATAATTACTTTTCTTAATAAATTATTCGCCAAAAAAATTATTTATCTCCGCCGTTTTGCATTGGCACACATCTAGTGTGTGTGTGTGTCTATATATATATATATATATATATATATATATATATATATATATATATATATATATATATATATATATATATATATATATATATATATTGATTAAAGACCAATCACTTTATTTATTTTAAGAAGATGATTAATAAATATTATTGAATTAAAAATAATTGAAAAATACCATCTAATTTCCCTATAAATGTATTTTTGTCTATTAACATAAATTCAAAAAAAGGAAAATTATAGATTTTATTGAATAATAATTTTCCTAACTTTAAAAATCTGATTTTTTTGAATAATAATTCTATTAATTTACACATTCTAAAAGAACGTGTTTATGATTATTTTGAAAAACAGATTATCATTTGACAAAATACTCATATATTATTAATATTAATTATTAAAGAATACATATTTTATAAGAAATGAATTTTAATATTTTAGAATTAGAATCAGTAATTACATTCATTCTTAAAGAATCAATTGTGCACATAAATCACAATTATGAAAAAAAAAAAGACAACTAACAATGGTTAACAACTATATTTATTATTAAAGATTAGAAAAGAGAATGTTTTAAAATCAAATAAAAATATTGAAATCTAAGTGAAACACTACTACATTATGAGAGAATATTGTTGTTAATCCATTTCATTCAAAGTCTTTCTCTTATATGTGTTTGTGTGTTCTTGAACTTAATTCCAAGTCTTTCTCTTGCCAGAGTGATTCTGTAATATTCTGAAAAAATAATTCTGAAAGTATTCTCCCAGAATAGTCTTTGAGTATTCATATAGAGTTCATATTATCAAGAATATATACAAGGAACAAAACATGTAAAATATAAATGCATGAAAAGACCATGTTAACACAAAAGGTGCCTAATGATTTTAGTTGTTGACATTTAGATAAGGGTCTTTAATCCATAGCAACAAAAGTCATGATATTATATGAGGGTGTCCGAATACTTATACTCACAGAATTCATCACCATCAAGAAATGTGCCATAAAAAGGTGAATTTTATGCATTTTCAATGTACCTGTGATTAGGTACGTTTTTAGTATCAGTAAACCAGGCCACAAAAATTCATTCAAGAGTAGTTGCTACAAATTTAATAGTCTATTTCATATAGACTTCCTTATGGATAGTTATCAGAACACTAAAGGAGTCGAATCATGATACCCTTGGAAACTGGTATAACTTAGCTCAAATAACACTCGTGTAATACCCACTTCTATAGAATACGCTTCAGGAACATTGTCTAATTCAAGTATGCAATGCATGTGGTGAAATGGGACATTTCAAGAGAGACTGTCCAATAGAGATAAATGATGAAGGAGAAGGAGGAGTTAACGATAATACATAAAAAAATAAAGAGGAACATCCCCCCCCCCCTTTTTTTTGAGATTTTGGTGCATCTTCTAAATAAAATTGTAACACCTCGATTCTCAGGTATTAAATTATGTATGAATCCTTTTTGGACTTTGGGTCTACTCGACGAGTTGGTCGCCCTACTCATCGAGTAGTAGCGGGATGGTCCACACGTTTTAGGAACGTACTCGCCAAGTCCAACAAGGGACTCAACGAGTAGGAGCTGGTAGTGGAAACCCTAAGTTTCGGGGTATTGTACCCTATTTAAGGGATCATTGGCCTCCCCACCCCCCAGCCTCCCCTTTACAGCCTCTTGCCTCTATTTAACCAAAATTCGTGTGTATTTTTGGAGAGTTTACGCTTGGAGGAAGGATTTTGGTGAAGGAAACACTTGGGGAAACAAGCTAATTGAAGCAAGAGTTCGTGGGATTCAAGATCTGTATTAGTAAGCACTCTTATTAAGGTACTAAACTGTTTTCCTTGGTTCATTTTCACCTAAACCTTCTTTTGCATGAGTTTTAAGAAAGGTTTCTTGTGCTTAAGCCAAGATCTGAAGTTGTAACTTCAAATCTGGACTCCCCTTGGCCTCTATATTCATAAAGTCATCAGCTTTTCTTAGTATGAGCCTTCCCTCAAGTGTGTAATTTCATTGCAAGCCTAGTTTTGTCATTTTAGGGTCTTAAATGCCTTGCATGCACGTAAATTTTGCAACATTACATGATAAGCATGCCTAAGGAATAACCGCATAATGCACTATCACTCTAAAAATTATTTCTTTCAAACCGGCCTAAAATTTGTTTCTCTAAAGAGTTCCGACGTTTTCGTTCTTCATGGATTAGTGTAGTCCTCACCATACCAATTTCATGTGCTCTAAAAATCTTTCGTTGTAACCGACCGACTAACGTAACACTCTTCATTCATAACGACAAACCCGCCATAGACCTCAGAATCATCTCTCACATTCAAAACTGAAAGCACTAGAAAGTACATGTAGAACGCACTATCGAATAACCGCAGAATGCACTATCACTCTAAAAATTATTTCTTTCAAATCGGCCTAAAATTTGTTTCTCTAAAGAGTTCCGACGTTTTCATTCTTCATGGATTGGTGTGGTCCTCACCATACCAATTTCATGTGCTCTGAAAATCTTTCGTCGTAACCGAATGACTAACGTAACACTCTTCATTCATAACGAAAAACCCGACATAGACCTCAGAATCATCTCTCGCAGTCAAAACTATGAAGTACTCAGGCGAAGACCACTTTACCCTTCGAAACCTCCCGAAGCATCCTCAATAGACTATTCAAAAATATCGCTTACGCAGTAAGTCAAGTTCTAGCGCATAGATTAGGTACGAATACGGATCACCTATCATTATTAAGTGTATACGCGAGGGTGGTATATAATTATGATTATGTGGATTTAGTATGTGTGTTTCCGCCCTATCTTCTATTCCTTGTTTTTGTAGACCTGGAGTAGATTCGCACATCCGACTGTCTTACCAATAATAATTATATATGACTGGTGTACACGAGGTAATGATAGATGAACTAGGTATGAATCTTACCATGAACTTCAAGACAAAGCTGCCCAGGACTACAAGTGGACATTCTACCATTCGGGAGAACATAGACAAGTAAACCGAACCCATACGCTCCCTTCAGATTAGCACATCAAATACAATAGTGAAGATCTGCAAGAACGCTAATAGAGGATAAGAATTCACTAGAGATCGAGGAGATCAAATGGAACAGTAGTACAAACATATTTCCTCAACCCATGAAGTCACGCTCAGAAAGCTAATTTCAGGACGAAATTCCTTCTAACGGGGGGATGATGTCACAACCCGAAATTTTTGTCCTGTAAGGTCAAACATAGCAACCAAAGGTCAAATTTATGGGTTTCTAAGCCTAGTATAAGTCAAGGTTGTGTGTTAGGAAGTGAACCACTAAGGAAACGAGTTAGGAGTATTACATTCGGGCCATAAACCTCATCAAGTGAGGTTCACGGCTGCAAACCATGATCACGACCGCAAAGCATGTTCACGGCCGTGAACCCTTCCTATATATATATATATATATATATATATATATATATATATATATATATATATATGTGTGTGTGTGTGTGTATGGGTCATTCATCCTTCATTTCATCTTTCTTGGCCATGAACAACCCCCATTCTCTCTCAAGTATCATACTCAAGAACACCCTTTTCTTCCCTTAAACACTCCATTTCTTTTGCATCTCTTTGGTATACCATGAAAGACCTTCAAACACTCACCAATCAATAAGATTTCCAAGTGTTCTTCATTTCCTTTGGGCCGTGAGCCCTTCGAACCTTCATAAGGGTCGTGAACCCTTTAAAACTTCAAGGGCCGTGAACCCTTCACGGCCGTGAACACATCAAGCCAGTCGTGAACTCCTCCAGCCCAGCCGTGAACTCCCTTTCAGCCTCCTAAATTGCTTCTAACACTCCTTTGGTGAGTTATTCTTTCATCCTAGGTTGTTTGCTAAACGCATTTGTGATTAGATTCACTAATTTCACGCACATATGTTTCAATTATATGTTATTTAGGACTCGTTTGTGCCTCGGGACTTCACTGGTGAAGCTTATCGTCCTATATCATATCTTTAATCGAATCTCTAACATAAGGTGATTTCATACCCCCATATTTCCCAAGATTTTTAATTGTTTTAGGGCGAAAACGAAAGTAAAACACAAGAAATGTTGTGTTTTTAAAATATAAATTACTTATTATATCTTTATACCATTGAACTGTATTTAAAACATGAAAGTTTTTAGATCATGGAAATAAGCTTATGAACTATTATAAGTATAGTTCATGGAATCAAATAACCTTTTTATAAACTTATTTGTTAAATATAAAAAGGGTTTTCGCATTATTACTTGTAAAGTCGTTAATCTAGTTTGTGAGACACGTCTTTGGGTACTTACATATGTGCTAGTGGAAGACTACCTTTATGGTCCAGAGTCTCCTTGAGGGAGAGCATGAGTTTGTGTATAGATCTATATGAGACTAACAATCGCGCACCTTGCTGCTATTTACAATAGGACCGACAGGTCTACGGGTGATAAAGTCATAAATGATATTGGCGTCTGGTACACGTCATATCTAATAGTATGGTCATAAAACTAAAAGGTAGATAACAACAATATATTTACGTAGTAATATACATTTTATGAACAAAGGGATATTAACTATATGATTACTCACTATATATTATTTGTATGTAATAAGTGATCATAGGAGGGTAGTATCATTTTACCAGATTTTCAAAACAGCCAAGTCTTTAGCCAGTCTAACTTATCAACAAAACTAGATATACTTAAAGTAAGTATAATAATTATGCTTGTGCTTTTCGATATTGGACGAGTAAGGCTACAAATCAGTTTTATAGAAAATATAGGATTTTCTATGGTAAACATCGTTATTTCAAAGATGAACAGCTTTCGATAGAACTTTTCGAAAACAATACCAATTATTGCAGAAAACAATGTTTTACATGCAACTAAGAATCTTTTTACACAAGGTTCAACACTTTTTAACAACTAGTATATCATATAGGATCTTTAGTGGTTAATCTATAATTCCTTAGTTTATACCTCAAGGTTAAGTATAAATAATATTCCATAGGCAGTGGAATGTGTGACTTCCGCCTTACTTCCTGTTCCTTGTTCGGTTGTGGGCTTAGGGAAGATTCACACATTTAACTGTCCGTTCGATATTAGGTTATATATAGCTAGTATAAACTAAGTAATTGTAAAAGGAACTATTGTGGTTACTATTTTTACATTAAAAAATATTGGATTTTCTGGAGAAACAAGCGAAATTTTCCAAAGAACAAAGAGTATACATTTTATAACAAAAATACTTATGAACTCACCAACTTAAATGTCGATACACTTTCAAAATCACTTGTATTCTCCGGAATCTAGTAGGCAGGTACACGCACATGGATTCAGAAAAAGGAGCATAGTAGCTTCATGTCTTATTTTGTTATTTACTTTTGGAGTCAATCTTTTGTGAGTCAAGTATAATGTAAACACTTTTATATTAATGAAATGGTTGTTGTTACTTTAATTACTATGATGCATGTGTTGTGATACTAAGCATGACGTCCTCTGCCCATGAACGTTTCTGCCGTTCTGGTTTGGGGGTGTGACATCCTCTTTGCTGGTTTGGAGCGTTTAACGTTATACGGGTCTATGGTCGAGATCGGTTCAGGGACATGAGGCGGAAGGTCTACAGACGGGATTGGTGACTCAGCTATTATGCTTGGTTCGGCTTTTGGAAGCGCCAGGGAAAGTGGTTTACTATTGAGGCTTTGGTATGGGCATTGGTTAATTGGACTTCAAGATATAGGTGGGGCATCATTTTAAGGCGGCTGAGATTATTAGTCTCGTTGGGATTTGGGAAGTGTTTGTCATATCTTTAGGAGTAGTGTGGTCCATGGGGATTTGAGCCAGTAATAGAACTCTCGCATAGGTAAGAAACAGGTTGTCAGCAGTTGGTTATTAAAGAGTAAGAAGGATTGTGAATCCTTCAAATCTCATGTATTGTGAAGACTTAGTCGAATCTAAGTAAGGGAAAATCGCGTAGGTATTCAGGACAGGGATAGGTATGAGAGCAGGATGGGTTTCTCAACCTCATTGAGGGAAAATGGCCCCCCAAGTGGCTATTTGGTTTGCGGGTTGTGCGAGTTGGAGTCCAGTAAGACTCCCTGTCATGTGAATCGCATATTCTTGGGGGCTTGATAGCAGAATTTGGGGAGACAGGTTGGGGCTCCATTCATGAAGGGAGTTCAGTTCGGGTTTTCGGTGGAGTGCGTGCTCGACTCTGTATGTGTTTCAATACGATAGATTAGGGGTAAGGCATTAAGTTGTGGTTATGTTAGGATGAAAGTGTTGTAAGACTACGGGGGACCCATAGCATTCACTAATAGTCAGTTGGTATGGAAGTGTTGTAAGACTATAAGGAGCCGTAGCATTCACTAATGGTCAATTGGTATGAAAGTGTTGTAAGACTATGGAGGAGACGTAGCATTCAATAATATTCAGTTTGTATGGAAGTGTTGTAAGACTATAGGGAGCCATAGCATTCACTGATGGTCAGTTGGTATGAAAGTGTTATAAGACTACGAGAGAGTCGTAGCATTCACTAATGGTCAGTTGGTATGAAAGTGTTTTAAGACTAAAGGGGAGTCGTAGCATTCAATAATGGTTAGTTGGGGTGAAAGTGTTGTAAGACTATGGGGGAGGCGTAGCATTCACTAATGGTTAGTAAGGATGAAATTGTTGTAAGACTACGGGGGAGTCGTAGCATTCACTCATGGTAAATGGGGGTGAAAGTGTTGTAAGACTACAAGGGAGCCATAACATTCACCAGTAGTCAGATAGTGTGGAAAGTGTAGAAAGACTAAAGGGTATCCGTGACATTCACGCATTCATATAGATGAATTAGGCCATGATGGGCCAGTTTGCAAGGTTGTGAGTAGGTCACAACATAATTAAATCAGGAAACGATAGGTCGAAGGAGACCTGGTATGATGTAGGACTACAATTATTTTGGTAGCATTCACCTTTTGTGTATAATTCAGCAGCGACAGATTGTCAGCCTATCATGATCGGATGGATCCGAAGGATTAGATGAACAATGAGTGGCGGTATGGTTAGGGCAGTTATTGTCGGATGAGGTATCCTTCAGAGGTTGCATGGGACTGTTGAGTGTGTTTTGGCTCAGCAATCAGTTAGATGTATGTTGTTTCGAGAGATTATCTGAGCTTTGGTCAGATATAAGTGTACTATAGGGAAATTTGTTCTGTGACTCTATTTTCTAGTTGGAACCTCAAGTTTTCAGAAGTTATGTAGCCAGTTGGGAGATAAGTGTAATGAATTCGATAATGAGTCAATATGGGCGGTCTGTCAGGGAGACAGACCATCTCGAGACTATAGATTTTAGACAGGGTAGAAGTGATCATGATGCAAGGAATTCATTCATCTTTAGGTTTTAGAATCATGCGAGGGTGTTTCCGGTTGCCTTGGAAGGGCTAAGGAATGCTTATGGTTGCAGTCGCGTTGTTCAAGTTGTCGGGCATGTAAGGGGTGGTAAGGAATGATTTCAAGGAAGAAATCTAATTTAAGTGGGGGAGAGTTGTAACATCTTGGTTATTAAATAAATAAATAGATAAAATTGATGAATGAATAGTCCCCATAAATCCATATTATTTAGCGGAGTGTTGGTTTTGGGGAGCCAAATGTTATAATTTGGATTATTCGGGGGCTAAAATGTATTTCCTGGATTTATTTTGTAAGTATTCGACATGGTATGAAACGATTTTGAAAGTTGGGGGCTGTTGGGTAAATTTTGGGATTAGAGTTGAAAGAAATTTCTAAAGTCAGGGTAAAATAGCTAAATGTTGGACTTACTTTGAAAGAATAAGAGAAGGGAAAGACCGATCTTGTCATTATGGAAGGAATTTATATGGGAGGCGGGTATATAGCCTTGGTAACCCTAACCCTAGAACACTCATCCGTACCACCCTTATACCTCACATTTTCCAGCCGCCACCCTCACAGTGGACCACCTCCACCGTCGCAAACCTTGTATCCCCCATCACCGGGTGCCGCCAAAAGCTGGGACGACCGCTGGAGGCCAACGAACGGGCCATAATCGTTGCTACGTAGGGTCATGAGAGACCGGGAAGCCTCAGGTAAGGCCTTCTACCATCTTTCTCTCTCTCTCT
This sequence comes from Lactuca saligna, assembly GCF_052625555.1. Taxonomy (NCBI): domain Eukaryota; kingdom Viridiplantae; phylum Streptophyta; class Magnoliopsida; order Asterales; family Asteraceae; genus Lactuca; species Lactuca saligna. The sequence goes on from NC_136418.1 coordinate 138,120,984, forward strand.
CTCTCTCTCTCTCACTCTCTTTCCATTCCTTGCTCTTTCCGGCGACTGTGACATGGGTCACGTCATCAACGTTGCTTCCGGCCTCTCCGACGTTGCCACCGGCCACCATGAGGAGGTTTATGTGTGTGAATTAGTATGTGTATGAATGTTCTTCTTGGGTTTAATGTGGCACGAATATATCATGTCCAGGAAAACGGGAGGAAACTCATCACCGCCACATACTGTCGTCGTTATGCTGCTTGTGGTGCTGTTGCCATCGCCAAATGCCACCAAGTGGGTGGATGGATCCATTTGCAAGCAAGAAAATATGTGAGGTGTTTCATTCTGTTGTAGAGCATAGTTTGTTTGGCCAAAAAACTGGGAAAGGCCACCACCATCACCATAAGGTGATGGCTGGCATCATGTACCACCGTCGACCTCCACTAGGGTGGCTGTGTGTGTGTGTGTGTGTGTTTGTATTAGTTAGTGTATGTTATTAGGGTTTTTGGTTTTTAATACTATATCTGATGTGAAAATAATAATAAAAGAAACTCGTAACCACCACCATAAGGTGGTGGCCGCCTCCGTGAACCATCGTTGATCACCACTACCTGAGGTGGTAGTGGGTGGTGCCCGCCTTATGAAACCCTAATGGGCCTTATAAGACCCTAGTAGGCCTAATAAAGCACTAAATGATCTAAGGACTTTGTTTTGGGCCTATTAGGCTATTATTTGGTTGAAACCCCTAATTAGGGTTTAGAAAACCCTCATTTTGCGTGTATTGGTTTAGACTTATCGGGACCCACATTTTGGACCATTGTAGTGGAGTTATGAATCAAGCCCGATTTCATTGTATGTTTTCAATAAATGGATTAATTCCTTAATGGTTTGATTAGTAACACTTAACCCTAATCGTCATTTTATGTGAAAAACCCTAATTAGGTTTGGATTCTTGTTGGGCCATTTATTAGACTAAGCTGTTGTGGGCCTTTGTGGGCCAATGGGGAACATATTTATGGACTAAGGGAAATTATTGGGCTTCAAGATAATAACCATTAGAGAAGCGTGGGTCCAATTTGGAAAATTTGGCCATAAGTGGGCCATAATTTGGCCTTGATGATTATGAGATATTGGGCCATCAAAATACCAAATGGTTGGACTAGATTAAATTGTTGGATCTTAAGATAAGTCCATGTAGAGGTTTGGGCCCAATTTGGAAAATTGGGCCATATGTTGGGCCTTGGTTTATTATTGGTATTTTGGGCCTTCATGGTGTGAGTTTGGGACTTGGTTTTGAACCAAGCTAGGTTAGAGGTAAAAGGGTCCATTTACCCTAAGTGTAAATTATGGTTGTGTTGGAACCCAATTATTAATTGGGTGTCATTTTGATGATTGAAAGTTCAGGAACCTATCAACCAGCAGCTAGAGTTTATTTGCGGGACTTCAGCAGTGCGAGGTGAGTCTTCTTACTATACCAATGGGTCTAAGGCACCAAGGCCTGCCCATTTTACGTTATGTGGTACACAAGCAGTAGTAGACATATATTGTATGATAGTTAGCTTTATGCTAAGGGGTATGCTAGTGATTTTATATGATATTTGCATGGAAGACCCCTGGGGGAGCCCATGTTAATTGGATATAAGACCATATGAGGAAGCCCATGACATTCCTAGGTAAAGACCATGTGGGGTAGCCTATGGCAATTTGATATAAGACCATGTGGGGGAGTCCACAACAATCCTAGGTAAAGACCAATATAAGACCCTAAGGGAGCCCACGACATCCTTATATGTTTATATGCATCGCTTATGTGATGTGAAGTATACTAGTTGTTTATGTGCTATGTGTTATACTAGTTGTTATGAAGCATCCCAAAAATACAAGCCAAAAATTTAGTTTGAAAACATTACTAAAACCATAATATCCAAATATCATATAAGAAAGCCATAAGTTGTGTATCACCAACATGTCATAAAATATGTCTCATATCAAACTGTTGTCAAAATCATGACAAAAATATCAGATTCTAACTCCCAGGGTAAAACTGTGGTGTGTGCCATGCCATCATCCAGAGCCCTTCCCCTTGCTAGCTGATGTACCTGAAACCAAAACTAAAACTGTAAGCACGAAGCTTAGTGAGCTCCCCCAAACTACCACATACCATGAAATAACAAATAAAGCACATATTGGGCCTTTCCCACTGCATCGTAACGAATCTGGAACTAACTAGGGCCTTGCCCACTGCATCGGACCGAAGTCCAGAACTAACTAGGGTCTTGCCCACTGCATCGGACGAAAGTTCAGAACTAACTAGGGCCTCGCACTCTGCATCGGACCGGAGTCCGGAACTAACTAGGGCCTTCCCACTGCATCGGACCGAAGTCCAGAACTAACTAGGGCCTCGCCCACTGCATCGGACCAGAGTCCAGGACTGACTAAACATATCATAACATAATCATAGCATATAACAATAACACATATACTGCATATTGCATCGGACCGCACCCCGGAACACATAACACATACACATGCCTGAATCACAAAGACATCAAGCATACTGAACTACTGCTATCTAAACAGACCGACATTGTGCCCGTAGACTCGTTCCTACTGGAAGGAAACTCACCTCGAAGAATTGATTGCTGAAAGCCTGAGTAAAGAATCCCTGACTGCTATTCCGACAACTCCCCGGCTATAATTTCCATAAAGATACATAGTCAGAAGCGGATAACTAATCCTAGGGTAAAGTGACTATTTTACTCCTGGTCAAAGTCACTATCCTGGTCAAATTCAATTTCCAGTTGACCTGACTCGTCGAGTTGGGCCACCAACTCACCGAGTCCTTACCCTATCTTCTGCTCCCTACCCAAATCTACTCGCCGAGTTAGGCAAAGGCTCGATTAGTTCTCCTCCTTTTAATGACATCAAATCCATCTTCTTCCAACTCGCTGAGTTGTATGAACAACTCGTCGAGTCCTCTCTCATCATACAAACATCTCCAGTCTATGACTCGCCGAGTTGTATGAGCAACTCGTCGAGTCTGTTTTGTGGGTAAGGAGATTTCCTTGGACTCGCCGAGTGTGTTCTTACACTCGTTGAGTCCCATGGTTTCCAGATTATGGCTATATCTTAATACATCGAATCACTCCTCTGGACTTGTCTAAAACCCTACCATCACTCAGCTGGGCTTCTTTGAACCACAACAGATTGGGGGCTGCAGCCCCGAACTCGCCGAGTTCCAACAACAACTCATCGAGTAGCCTATCGTCCAAGTCTATAACTCGATTTCTGGTGTACAACTCTCATCCAAAAGATAAATCTAGGCATCTATGGTTGATCTATCATGTAAAGTTACGAACTTTACATGCATGCATGTATCATTGGTGCTTAGAAGGCCAAAATGGGGGGTTTTAGCATGCATGGGGTCCTTATGGCCCTAAAGATGGCACCTTTATGCCATGAGGACCCTTCAAGGTCCTAGATCTGAAGGTGAATCGACTTGGGACGTCTAAGTCTCAAGAATCCAGCTTGTTGGTCCCCAAAAATGACAATGATAAGATCTATAGAACTACAAGTCAAGTGTTGAGATTGATTACCAAAAAGTGAAGATAAACTGGTGTTGTTCTTGGATCTGCTCCTTCTCCCTTGATCCTTCTTCCTTCCAACTCTTTCACTAGCTACAAGATGCACCTATAACTCTCAAAATCACCAAGTACACTCAAGCTCACTTATGGGGAATTAGGGTTTCGAGATTAATGATCTGGAGGTGATGGAGGCTAAACTTGAAGCCGATAATGTTTCTTAAATAGGGTGCAAACCCCAAATATTAGGGTTTTTCCGAGACTGGCCTACTCATCCAGTCAAGCGCAGACTCGACGAGTAGATCACTTAAAACCCACATCCAATCCTCGCATCTACTCGACGAGTTAGGGTTGCTACTCGTCGAGTTACTCTTAAAAAATGATATAAAATAGATTAAATACGTACGAGGAACGGGACGTTACAATTCTCTCCCACTTATCTTAAATTTCATCCTCGAAGTATGATGCCTCTGAAAACAACTCTTGGTAGTGCTCTCTCATCTGCTCCTCAAGCTCCCACGTCCACTCCGAGCCCATGCGGTGCTACCACTACACCTTAAATAACCCTACCCTTTTGTTCCTCAAGTCCTTCACCTTGTGATCCAAAATCGCCACTGGTCTCTCAATATAGTTCATGCTATCATCAACCTGAATGTCCTCAAGGGGTACCACTGTTGAATCATCCACTAAGCACTTGCGCAACTGAGAAACATGGAAAGTGTTGTGGATTTGGCTAAGCTCTACTGGAAGATCTAACCGATACACAACCCGACCCACCTGGGCCAAAACCCTTAAGGGACCAATGAACCTGGGGCCCAACTGAAACTCCAAATCAGAACGCCTCCTATCGGCGTAACTCTTCTGCCGACTCTGAGTAGTCTGGAGCCGGCTACGGACATGCTGTATCAACTTCGTGGTCTTGAGTACTACTTTCGTACTCCCCATGACTCTCTGACCGACTTCACCCCAACATACTGGGGTCCTGCACTTCCTCCCATAGATCATCTCAAAGGGAGGCCGATCTATACTGGAGTGATAGCTATTATTATACGAAAATTATGCTAATGGAAGATACGTATCCCAAATTCCACCAAAATCTAACACACATGCCCGAAGTATGTTTTCAAGAGTCTGAATCGTCCTCTCGCTCTACCTGTCTGTCTGAGGGTGGAAAGCAGTGATGAAATGAAGACGAGTACCGATCTCGTCGTGAAACTGCTTCCAAAACCTAGAAGTAAACCGGACGTCTCGATCTGACACCACTGAAACAGGTACCCCATGCCTTTCCACTACCTCACACACAAAAATATCGACCAGCTTCTCAGCTGAGATGCTCTCCTAAATCTGTATAAAGTGAGCGCTCTTGGTCAATCGATCCACGATGACCCATATCGAATCAACCCCTTGTGCGGTCATGGAAGCTTAATAATGAAATCCATGGTGATATCCTCCTATTTCCACACTGGTATGTCTAATGGCTACATCTTTCCATGGGGTCTCTGGTGTTATGCCCTGACCTTTCTGCAAGTCAGGCATCTCTCTACATACCAAGCCACGTCCCGCTTCATGCAGGGCCACCAGTAATCGGGTCGAAGATCTCTATACATCTTCTTCGCCCCTGGGTGAATGGAGAACCAAGACTTGTGGGAATCATCCATCAACACTTTCCATACTCCGCCCTAGTACAATACCCAGACACCCCCATGCAGGGTTAACAGTCCTCGGCTATCCTAATCAAAAGAAGACACTCGACCCACAATCCTCTCACACTTCTGATCCTCCTCCTTCAGGCCCTCAGCCTGCGCCTCCCTAATCTACTCCAGCAGTAGGGTAATCACTGTCATCCTTAAAAATATATTTGATCGGGACTGCTACCGTCTTGTGGCTCAGAGCGTCGACCACTACATTGACCTTTCCCGAATTGTAAAGGATCTCACAATCGTAATCCTTTACCACGTCTAACCATCGACGCTGCCTCATGTTCAGATTTGGCTGATCCATGAGGTACCTTAGACTCTTGTGATCCGAGTAAATGGTACAGCGGACCCCATAGACATAATGTCGCCAAATCTTGAGGGCGAACACAACAACCCCCAACTCTAAATCGTGTGTCGGATAGTTAGCCTCGTGTGGCTTCAATTGTCTAGAGGCGTAAGCTATCACATGGCCTCGGTGCATCAATACTGCTCCCATGCATGTGATCGAAGCCTCATAATATACTACAAAGTCATCTACTCCCTCTGGCAGGGTAAGAATCGGTGTCTCGCACAATCGTTGCCTGAGGGTCTCAAATGCTGCTTGCTACTCAGGACCCCAGCGGAACGCCACCGACTTCTTGGTTAGTTGGGTGAGCGGAACTGCTATCTTGGAGAGATCCTGGACGAATCTCCTGTAGTACCTTGCCAGACCTAGGAAGCTCCGAATCTCAGATGGAGACCTCGGGACCTCCCACTGCATCACAGCCTCTATCTTGGCCGGATCTACTAGTATACCCTTCTGGTTGACGAGGTGTCCCAAGAACTGCACCTCGTGCAACCAGAACTCACACTTGGAGAATTTTGTGAAAATTTTATCCCTCCTCAGTGTCTCTAGCACCTCTCTCAGGTGCTCCTCATGCTACTCCTGAATCTTGGAATAAACCAAGATGCTGTCAATGAACACTATCACAGACTGATCCAGCATTGGCCTGCATACGCAGTTCATGCGATCCGTGAACGTGGCTGGAGCATTGGTGAGCCCAAACGGCATCACCACAAACTCGTAATGACCATAGCGGGTCCTAAAAGCAGTCTTCTATACATCCTCATCCCTGACTAGCATCTGATGATATCCCTACCGTAAATCAATCTTGGAAAACCAATATGCTCCCTGAAGCTGGTCAAACAAATCATCTATCCTCGGAAGTGGGTAATGGTTCTTCACTATTACCTTGTTCAGCTACCAGTAGTCTATATACATGCGATGTGACCCATTCTTCTTCTTCACTAACAGGATCGGGGATCCCCATGGTGAACTTCTCAACCTGATAAAACCGTTGTAGAACAGCTTTTGCAGCTACGTATACAACTCCTGCATCTCTGGAGGAGCCAACCGATATGGTACCTTGGCTATCGGAGCCGCACCAGGTACTAGGTCAATCCTAAACTCAACTTGCCTCTTCGGGGGTATCCCAGGTAAATCCTATGGGAATACATCCGGGTACTCTCGCACCACTGGTACATCATCAACTGTTGCCTTACCCTTTTCCCGGGAATCCATAACGTAGGCGACGTACCCTGCACATCCCTGCTAGAAGTATCACCTCGCTCTCGCTGCTGAACAAAGAATCGGTCTGTGCTGTGCTCTCTCGACCTGAATCACTAACTCTCCTCTATTAGGAGTGCTGGCCCTCACAAACTGCAGCTCACAATCAATGACTGCCCCATTGGGGCTCAACCAATCCATACCTACTATAACTTTATTCTCTGGCATGGGAATGGAACCAAATCCACTAAGAACTGCTCGTCAAATAACCATAGCGAACACCCCCTATGCACTCTCGTGACCTTGACGGTCCTATCATCAGCTATCTCAACCTCAAGCAGGCAATCCAGCTCCCCTGGAGATCTGCTAAACCGCTTGCTAAGCACAAGCGATACAAATGATCGGGTAGCCCCCGAATCAAACAATATTGTAGCTGAAATGTTGTTCACTAAGAACGAACCTATACACAAACACATAATCATGAGAAACAATGAATACTAAATACCAAGATAAAAGGGAAATACATACCCGTCACCACGTCAGGAGTCGCTCGCACCTCATCTGCTGTCATCTGGAAGACTCTGCTCTTCTCCACTGGCGCCTCAGCCTGACCCTGACCGTCGTTTATAATCCTCAAAGTAGCAGGGGCAGGTTCCGCCACCTTCCCTGCTCCTGCTAGGCTTAAACACTGGGACTTTTCATGTCCCCTCTGATTACAATAGAAGCAAATCAGATCAGATGTTGTGGTGGTGGTGGTAGTAGCTGTACAATCCCTACTCATATGCCCGGTTTGACAGCACTTGTAGCAGCCGGAACTCCCTGCCTTGCACACTCCAGCGTGCAATCTCCCACACTTGTCACACCAACTGTGGCTTTGTTGTCCCCTAGATCCGTAATCCGATACCTTGGGCATTTTTTGATGGGTTTTAGCCGTAAGAACTTTCCTATGTGCGCATGCAAAACCCTAATGCTTGGATCTAGGCTTTCTAATTAAACATGCTTTGAATCCAAGACTTCTAATGGCTAATTAGGTTAAATAACAACATTGAAATAGATCTAGAATCATACCTTTGGATTCCTTGTTAATCTTGTTGTCTTGGAGCTTCTAGAGTCATAAATGTCACTCCTCTAATGGCTTACAAACACCAATAGCAAGCAAGATGATTTAGGAGAGAGGAGAGGGGAGGAATTCGGCCAGAGTATCTCTACTTTAGATGGTGTCTCGAATTCCCTCACCCCTAGGGTCTATTTATACTTGTAGACTCCTTAAGGGTTACAACCTAAACCCTAATTGGATAATCTTCTCTTAAGGCTATCCAAATCCATTCCATAGATAAACCTTTGGATGATTTTAGCTATCCTATATCTCATAGAATTCGTCCAAAGCATATCCCAATGGATTTATAGTCTAAAGTTTAACTATCAAACAATTGACAGTTTATACCCCTTTATTTAATTAATCTCTTTAAGTCACCAAATTAATTCCAATTAATTTATGACTTATATTAATCAAATAACCATATATTATTCCTTATAATATTTACTCTCTCTTAACAAATCATCCATCAAGTTGCTAAGGTGAAGGCAACCCAAAAGGACCATGCACAACCGGATCAAATACTTGCCTAATATAGTTGCAGCCTTAGACACTATTCCAACAGTCTCCCACTTGGATAAGTCTAGTAACTATACAAGTACAATTCGGTTTGCAATCGTAGCTCTCAAAGACGCTGTCAACTCTGATCTAATCAATCTTGTCCTTGAGATAAGGGATCTTACAGTCCTCTGTTAGATATCATGCTGACAATCCTATGGAATGGTTAGTCAATCATTTGATTTCTCGATCTTCGATTTATTTGACATAGAACTTAATCAAACACATCAATTCAGTTCTGACCAGGCCCGGCACATAAGTCAAATCAAATCATCGAGTGGCCAAGATATCTCTTCTACCCTCTTAGGATAAAATTTACAGATAAACTTCGACTTATATGCATTTACTTATCCATTAACCAACTATACACAACAATGCGTTTTATAACACCAAGTTACTGATGCGTTTTCGCATTATCAATGCACAATCAATTAACAAATAATAAATCATATATCTAGGTTTTAAGACTATATGATATTATCGTCTTGCGATCACCTTTTATATCGTATTCCATAAGGTGATTCCAGCAAGCGCGGGTTTATTCCAATGCTCAAAACCAGTTCATAAGCACTCATGAACGTTGCAGCAACCCTTGCCATGTCTAACACCATTTAGACATTCTACACACCAATTAATGACAATCTTCATTCATATCTACTCCCAACATATGAACGATTGTGGACCATTTGAATAATTCGATTATTCCTGATAAACTCAATTATTCTAGAAGTCAAAACATGCAAAGTGAAACAATAGTTAAACAATTAACATGTGACAGTAACTTTACTCATAAATAAAACTCCTTTATTTAATCATCAAATGTTAATTACATTTATCTATTATACGTTTCTAATACTATCTAATCTATACTAATATCATCCTTCAACCCAATACTCCTAGCATGCTGCAAGTGCTTAACCCTACTCAGTCCCTTCGTAAGCGGATCTGTTGGGTTATCTTCTGATGATATCCTCTTTACTACGAGTTGTCCTTCTTCTACACGATGTCTAATGAAGTGATATTTTATGTCGATATGTCGAGATCTACCATGATCCCTCGGTTCCTTGGTCAAGGCAGCCGCACCTTCGTTATCACAGAAAATCTCCATGGGCTCCTTTATGGCCGGCACAACTCCAAGATCACCAATGAAGTTCTTTAGCCATATTGCCTCCTTCGACGCTTCGCTCGCTGCAATGTACTATGATTCGCACGTTGAATCAGCTACGGTTTCCTGCTTGGAACTCTTCCATGTCACTGCTCCTCCATTTAGGGTAAAGACCCAGCCCGACTGCGAATGGTAGTTGTCCCTGTCGGTCTGAAAGCTGGCGTCACTATACCCTTGCACCTTCAAGTCATCACTCCCTCCAAGGACTAAGAACCATTCTTTCTTCCTCCGAAGGTACTTAAGGATGTTCTTCACCGCAATTCAATGTGCTTTGCCAGGGTTCCCTTGATATCTGCTAACCATGCTCAAAGCGAAGGCTACATCAGGGCGAGTACAAGTCATACCGTACATGTGGTAGGTCATCCTAAATTGGTTGTACATTGGAGGCAAAGAGTGAAGCACCATATCGATCGCCAAGTCTTCACCGAAGTCAACATTTAACTTGCGAAGGTGGTCGACATACCTTTGCATATTTTGCAGGTGCACGGTAAGAGATTCTCCATGACCCATCTTAGCGGAGATCATGTTAGTGAAAATCTCATAACGCTCTTGTCTCGCATTTTGGTGGTATCTCTCCAACAAGTCTTGATGCATCTCGTATGGATACATGTCCTCGTAGGACTTTTGGAATTCGGAATTCATGGTGGTGATCATGATGCAATGTACCTTCGTTGCATCTTGCTTATGAGTTTCAAAGGCGGTGATTTCGGTGGGAGTAGCAACTTCGGGGTTGATTTTCTCGAGCTTCTCATCGAGGACATACTCTTTATCCTCATAGCGAGCAATGGTGTGAATGTATCTTATCCATTCGCTAAAGTTCATTCCATCGAAGGTGACCTTTTGGCAAAGGCTCATCAACGTGAAAGAACTAGCAGCAGCGTTGTTTGCGTTCGACATCTTCAAAAGGACAAAGATAGATTAGAATAATAATCCCTAATTATCACCCAATAAGAAAATTAGGGCTAGGATCCAACAATAACATTTACATACTAGAAAAGGGATGCCGTAATCTAACATGCAAATAAATTGAAGGTAAGTGAATGACGATTCACTAATTCTCCATTACAAAACTTAAACTATTAGTCCTAAGTGTTTTTTTTTTAAGAATTCCTAGGTTCGGATGAGATTCATTGAAACTATTCAATGGCATGTTTAAATCTCGATATGCCCCTCTCGTTTGTGACTGGGATGCCGAGGATCACAAAGCGGGTGTGAATTACCATGCAAATTCACATGGTGCCTTCATTGTAACGATCACCTATTCGATGTGCCGGTAAACCACACACGCTCCATCGAACTATGATAAACAATGAATCACCCTTTGCCACCTTCGCTTAGAACCAATTAGTGTGTTGGTAAACCACACATGCTCCACTAACTTCTTAGCAAGGTGCAAAGTGTAATTTCATGGGATTGCATCAATTCACTTTTCCTAAAGTAACTAAGATTGGGAAATTTTTAAAACGTGTAGTTACTTTGTATTTCTTATTATACTTTTAATGAGAAGATGAGGTTGCCCTATCCTACCCGTTCGGCTAACGACCCTCCACCAATCAAGCAAGCGGTGGGTGTGAGTGCACACCCATTAAGCGCCATTTTATAGGCCGCAACCTTATACCCACCTTATAGATCGGCTTCGTGAATGAGGCCTACTAACGGTAAGACTAGCATTTAGTTATACATATATATATTATTCTAGTAATATCATATTAGTATAGGGTTGTATTTTAAAACTTTTTCAAAATCTAGGGTTTGAAATTTAAGTTGTCTAAATTAAAACTTTTAATCACAAATATAAATTTCAAAACTTTAGGGTAGGTTTTAAACATTTAAAACATGAAGGATAAAATAACAAATAATTCCAATTAACAATTAATATCCTAATTATCTTTATTTGATTTATCCAAGATTTCTTTTAAGATAATTATCAAAATAATTAATCATTTATCACATAAGGAAATTAAATATTTTATTAGATGATAAATATCTTTAATTAGATCAAGATTATAGTCATATATATAAAAAAAACGGATTAGGGTTGATCTAATATGATTAAGGTAAGTTTCCATAAGATAAACATGAAAAAATCCCGGTTTTGCCTAATCTAGACGCCCGGACTCGCCGAGTACAGGCCTACTCGCCGAGTCCACTTTGGAACTTGCCGAGTCCATGACTCATAAACCCAAAATCGAATTTTGCAGGTTTGTTTCAGTTAATCAAGCAACAATTTAAAGAAAACCAAGCTAGGCTCTGATACTACTGATGGGTTTTAGCCATAAGAACTTTCCTATGTGCGCATGCAAAACCCTAATGCTTGGATCTAGGCTTTCTAATTAAACATGCTTTGAATCCAAGACTTCTAATGGCTAATTAGGTTAAATAACAACATTGAAATAGATCTAGAATCATACCTTTGGATTCCTTGTTGATCTTGTTGTCTTGGAGCTTCTAGAGTCATAAATGTCACTCCTCTAATGGCTTACAAACACCAATAGCAAGCAAGATGATTTAGGAGAGAGAAGAGGGGAGGAATTCGGCCAGAGTATCTCTACTTTAGATGGTGTCTCGAATTCCCTCACCCCTAGGGTCTATTTATACTTGTAGACTCCTTAAGGGTTACAACCTAAACCCTAATTGGATAATCTTCTCTTAAGGTTATCCAAATCCATTCCATAGATAAACCTTTGGACGATTTTAGCTATCCTATATCTCATAGAATTCGTCCAAAGCATATCCCAATGGATTTATAGTCTAAAGTATAACTATCAAACAATTGACAGTTTATACCCCTTTATTTAATTAATCTCTTTAAGTCACCAAATTAATTCCAATTAATTTATGACTTATATTAATCAAATAACCATATATTATTCCTTATAATATTTACTCTCTCTTAACAAATCATCCATCAAGTTGCTATGGTGAAGGCAACCCAAAAGGACCATGCACAACCGGATCAAATACTTGCCTAATATAGTTGCAGCCTTAGACACTATTCCAACATTTTTCCTGAACTCCCTGTGCCAGATACCACCTCTGGCTTCCTCTTCCTCTCCATCTCTAAATCAATATCCCTCTCACGATCCCTCACAATCATGTCATCCAGTGTTTTACAGTTGGACTGGCTCACAAACTGTCTGATATCACTCCTCAACATCTCATGGTATCGGGCCTTCTTCATCTCCTTGTCTACCGCATGCTGAGGAACAAGAATAACCTTCTCCCTAAACTTGGCGGTAATCTCTGCCACGGTCTCAGTAGTCTTTATAAGATCCTGGAACTCCCTCGCAAGTTGCTGCACCTCAATGGTCGGTGCAAACTCCGCTATGAAGCTGGTCATGAAATCAGCCTAGGTCATCACATTCAAGGGTTGCATCATCCCCAATGGCATGAATGACCTTTTCCCACCAATCACGTGTCCTGCCCTTCAGAAGACAGGATGCAAGTCGGACCTTGTTCCCCTCGGGACATCTGCTAGTGCGGAAAGTGTTGGCCACATCAGCTAACCATCTGGTACTCGCAATGGGGTCTCAGACCCCCTGGTAATCTGGAGCTCCATAAGCTATGAACTCCTTGAAGATTAAGGTACGTGACCCTATCATGGCCGCCATCTCAGTACGGAAGGCGCTCAACCTCTCATCAAGAATCTTTAGGATGCCCTTATTGACCGTACCAAAGATCACAGGAGTTTGGTATAGTATGATGTGTTTCATCTCTGAGGAGATGAACTCCCTAGTCTGCTCATCCAAATGCTCGACCCCTGAGCCTGAACCTGATCCCTCTCCGGCACCTGAACTGTCGACTGTTGGTCTAGGGCGTAAAACCACCATTCTTAAGACACAATATGACAACGTCAGAAACACTGATATAATTAGAAGGATCACATCTACTACAAGCTTCCTAGTCTCGTATCAGCCTTCCTTGATTAGAGTATGGATCCTCATTTTTAGTAGTACGAGCCCATACTACCTTCCACATCTATCCGTACTTTCCTCAAAAAATGCCTTGACTCCACCAAGTCCCTTCTACTGCTACTCTCATCCTAGGCTTGCCCTAGGGTAATCACCAACTCACTCTCTGCCATCATCTGCATAAGAAGTCCCTGCTTTCTTCCCCTAACTAGCTCGCGAATATTATTACATATTACTCAGACTCGATAACTCTTCGAATGAGAGATCCTACCCTACAACGGTTGGACTCAAACAAGACCTGCGAAATAGAGCTAGACCTAACCTTCTTAAATTATTTAGTCCTTGAAATATGTAACTTAACACATTCGTTTACTAGTTAGTGAAAGACAACTAGAACTCCTAGAAGCACAATGCAAGCAACATTCGGGCATTAGGTACACATAATCAAGCATATACTACTCAGACTATCATCCTGGCTAATTTGTACTAGCATGCAGTTCTCATAAAGCTAAATCACATATAACATGCACATAAGGTATTCTTCCTAGATCCTTAGTCCTATTCTAGCATGCTGTTCTACTGAAACTAATAATCATAACATAAACTTGTATTGATAATTTTGGAGTACTTACTTAAGCTCGGTTGATCGCATGCACCACACCCTTTTCTCTTTTTCAAAAACTCTTTTCTTTTTAAGTTTCTTTTTCAAAATTTCCTTCAAAAATGTTTTTTTTAAAACCTTATACCATTTCCTTAGTTTGAGTTCAGACACACCTAAAAGTGTGTCCGAATCCTTCATACCAAGGCTCTAGTACCAATTTGAAACAACCCGAAAATACAAGCCAAAAATTTCGTTTGAAAACATTACTAAAACCATAATATCCAAATATCATTTAAGAAAGCCATAAGTTGTGTATCACCCAAATGTCATAAAATATGTCTCATATCAAATTGTTGTCAAAATCATGACAAAAATATCAGAGTCTAACTCCCAGGCTAAAACTGTGGTGTGTGCCATACCATCATCCCAAGCCCTTCCCCTTGCTAGCTGATGTACCTAAAACCAAAATTGAAACTCTAAGCACAAAGCTTAGTTAGCTCCTTCAAACTACCACATACCATGCAATAACAAATAAAGCACATACTGGGCCACGGCCTCTACATCGGATCGAGTCCGATACTAACTAGGGCCTTGCCCACTGCATCGGACCGAAGTACGGAACTAACTAGGGCCTCGCCCTCTGCATCAGACCGGAGTCTGGAACTGACTAGGGTCTTGCCCACTGCATCGGACGGAAGTCCGAAACTGACTAGGGCCTCGCCCACTGCATCGGACCGGAGTCCGGAACTGACTGAACATAACATAACATAATCATAGCATATAACAATAACACATATACTGCATTGCATCGGACCGCAGTCCGGAACACATAACACATAGACATGCTTGAATCACAAAGACATCAAGCATACTGAACTATTGCTATCTAAATGGGCCGGTATTGTGGTCGTAGACCCATTCCTACTAGAAGGAAAATCACCTCGAAGAATTGAATGCTGAAAGCCTGAGTAAAGAATCCCTGACTGCTATTCTGGCAACTCCCCGACTACAATTTCCATAAAGATACATAGTCAAAAGCTGATAAGTAATCCTAGGGTAAAGTGACTATTTTACCCCCGGTCAAAGTCACTATCCTGTTCAAAGTCAATTTCCAGTTGACCTGACTTGCCGAGTTGGGCCATCAACTCGTCGAGTCCTTACCCTCTCTTCTGCTCCCTACCCGACTCTACTCGCCAAGTTTAGCAAAGGCTCGACTAGTTCTCCTCCGTTAATGACATCGAATCCATCTTCATCTGACTCGCCGAGTTTTATGAACAAATCGTTGAGTCCTCTCTCATCATATGAACACGTCCATTCTACGACTCACCGAGTTGTATGAATAACTCGTCGAGTCTGTTTTAATGGGTTAGGAGATTGCCTTGGACTCGCCGAGTGTGTTCTTACACTCGTCGAGTCCCATGGTTTCCAGATTATGGCTATGTCTTAATACGTTGAATCACTCCTCTGGACTTGTCTAAAACCCTGCCATTACTCAGCTGGGCTTCTTTGAACCACAACAAATTGGGGAATGCAGCCCCAAACTTACCGAGTTCTAAGAACAACTCATCGAGTAGCCTATCATCCAAGTCTATAACTCGATTTTTGGTGTACAACTCTCATCCAAAAGATAGATCTAGGCTTCTAAGTTCGATCTATCACGCAAAGTTACGAACTTTACGTGCATGCATGTATCATTGGTGCTTAAAAGGCCAAAAATGGGGGTTTTAGCATGCATGGGGTCCTCATGGCCCTAAAGATGGCACCTTTATGCCATGAGGACCCTTCAAGATCCTAGATCTAAAGGTGAGTCAACTTGGGACGTCTAAGTCTCAAGAATCAAGTTTGTTGGTCCCCAAAAATGGCAATAAGAAGATCTATAGAACTACAAGTCAAGTGTTGAGCTTGATTACCAGAAAGTGAAGAGAAACTGATGTTGGTATTGGATCTACTCCTTCTCCCTTGATCCTTTTTCCTTCCAACTCTTTCACTAGCTATAAGATGCACCAACAACTCCCAAAATCACCAAGTAAACTCAAGCTCACTTATGGGGAATTAGGGTTTCGAGATTAATGCTCTGGAGGTGATGGAGGCTAGACTTGAAGCCCATAATGTTGCTTAAATAGGGTGCAAACCCCAAATATTAGGGTTTTGCCCAGACTGGGCTACTCGTCAAGTCAAGCGCGGACTCGACGAGTAAATCACTTAAAACCCGCGTCCAATCCTCGCATCTACTCAACGAGTTAGGGCTGCTACTCGTCGAGTTACTCTTTTAAAATGATATAAAAAAGATTAAATACGTACTAGGAACGAGGCGTTACATGTTATGTGATGTGTGATATGCTAGTTGTCTTTGTGATACTTACATGGAAGACCCCGGGGGTGCCCGTGGCAGTTGGATATAAGACCACATGGGGTAGCCAATGACATTTCTAGGTAAAGACCATGTGGGGTAGTTCATGACACGAAGGTATAAGACCCTTGGGGAAGCCCACGACATCATTACTGGTTTATATATGCATGACTTATGTGATTGATATGGTTTATGTAGATGTTATAGCTAGTATGTATTATGTGGTTATATGGATTGTATGGGGTATGCTCTAGGAAACTCACTAAGTTTTGTGCTTACAGTTTTTTTTATGGTTTCAAGTATCATTGCTTTGGAAAGGAATGACTCGGATTGATCGCAGTGCACACACCCATTAATTCCGCAACGAATGATTTTGAGAAGAACTCTAATAAATGTTTTACTTAATGATGATTTGAAATGTTTGGGATAAATGGTATCAATATTTTAGCTATTCTAAAAATAAAATTTTTACCCTTGGTTTTTGGATCATTACACTCTTCTTTGTAAAGATAGTAGGATACCAAATAGACAATATACTTCCAGAATGTCCGCTGGTAAATCTAAAACATTAACTAAAAAATTTATTTTTAATTTAACTATTTTACATTATAGTATAGCCCTGTAAGTTTATTGCAATATCTCATGTTTACTTACCCAAACATCTCCATATTAGATATGTTTATACATGCACGAATCTCATGAGTCCCATGTAAACTGAAATGCATATTACGTTACATCCAAGTCACAAATTAGCATGGCCTCTAGTTTCATGCATCACCTTCTAATGGTTTCATCCATTATTCCAATGCAAACATCGAATTGGGTGGGCATCTTTCCACCTGACGTTCCACTTCAAGACATTGCATCTTCCTCGGTGATAACCCCATATCATGGTCATCCAAATTCCAATGCATCATTTCTCGGTCCATTATGGAAGTCGAAGCCGAGTACCGAGGGGTGGAAAATGTGGTTTCCAAAACCTACATACTACTAAGGCCACCATTGTATATTGTGACAACATCAATGTCATTTACATATTATCCAATCTCATTCAACAGCAATGTGCCAAACACATAGAGATGGATATCCAATTTATTTGAGATCAAGTTTTTGGGTCATATTTGCATCCTTTATATGCCTTCCATCTATCAGTACATGGCATCGTCACAAATGATCTCCACGTCATTGTTTAACGACTGTGAATCAAGTTTAAACATTCAGAAGTATCCTCCTGATAAATTTAGGATAAAATTGCAGGGGATGTTATGTATTTACGTTTGTTGTGTAATTCAATGGCGGAGCTAGTGGGGTGGCTTGCTGGTGCTTGGCCTCCTCAACACTTTCAAAATACTAGCTTACGTATAGTTAGCATAAGAGGAATCAAGCTCCATAGCAATATCTCATATGGAGTTAAAGTTAGAGTCCTTGCCATCCAGTTTATTTGTATCTGTAATTCCAAATATTCTTTGCTTTACCTGCTTACCCCCGAAATTCCGATTAGACATTATTTTGCTACAAAGGAATTTTTAGTTGTATTATAATATTATATATGTATTTTTTGTAGTTTAAAATTAATAATATAAATAAAATTGTTAATTTGGTTTTGAATAATCACATGGCAAATCATAAGATATAAAAACAATTGATTCTTCTTATAAAAGAAAAGAAAGACATTCATGACCTATAATTGTATCCTTTTGCGGTATGATAATAATACACGCCAACAATCTAAAAGGAATAATGATATTGAAGAGTCGATCAATATTGAACCTCTCTGGTTTTTTTTTTTTAAAGTTTGGATTTAAGGGTGGTAAAATTAGATTATTTGATTCATTACTCTGGAAAAAGTTATTCAATTTAAGCCTCTAAAATTCAGCTCCACCCCTAGTGTGATTGTAGTTTAGGCTCTTCATAGGTCTCGGCCCATGGTCTTAATTACGTTTTAATGTATACATGGTTATGAAAATATACCGATTATCACGGTGAACCATCTATGTAATGAAGAACTTTGTATCCACGAGCATGGAGTTTGAACAACTTGACTTTGTGTTGGATGTTTGTGAGGGTATAAACAGGGTGAAAGCTTTGGGAATCTGATCATCGCCTTCCTTAGGGATGAGCAACGGAACTGGGTAACCATTTTCGGAACCGGAACCGCCTCGGAACCACCGGTTCCAGAACCAGAACCGCCTTAAGCGGTTCCAGTTCCGGTTCCTTTAGTTTTGGAACCGTCTTATGCGGTTCCGGTTCTCATTTTTTCGGAACCGCTACCCGTTGGGTACTCGTCGGAACCGGTATATATATTTAACATTATTTTATTGGTTCACACTGCATAGGAATTATGATAATAAGCAAAACAGTGAAACACAAATGATATATCCTTAGGGATTTTACATCCAAAGTCAAAAATTATTAGTAAAGAATTATAACAATAGAACTTTGTAGGTCGTTTGTAGGGATATAAATTATAAAGCTCAAGTTTTAGAAGATTGAAGTGTTTTTAGTTCCTTCAGTTTAATTCGTCAGAAAATGGACTTTAAAGAGAAAGCTGGTTAGCCCACATTGCTTTGTGTAATAAACATTGACTAACTGTTGAGCTTATAAATGAAGAATGTATATTAGCACTTCAGCTCAAGGTTTTTATTGAAAACTTTCGGGCATGCTCTTAAGATGAACTTTTTTATTTGAAAACGGAAAATATTATAAAAAACCACATCAAGGAGATGTGGAGAACAAACAAATAATACAAAAGAAAAATGAAAAAAACAAACGAAGAACAACAAGGAAATTGAAAACAATTACAAACATAAGAAATGATTAATATTCCAAACTCTTCAATCCATTTTTTTGAATAAATCTCTATGCTTGCACCATATGAATGTTGTTGCTTTTATTCGTTCCACCGTGTTCGCCGAAACTATTGGAACTTTTTCAAAAATCATTTTGTTCCTATCCATCCATATGAACCATAAAGCTCCACATAATATTGCATTGAGCATTCTTCTTTTATATTTACACTTCGATCACCGTGAGATGAACACGAGCATATTATCCACCGAAAGAAATCTGTCACATCTAATCTCACACCACACCAGTATCGAATCCATTATTTCCTTCGTCACAGGACAAGTTAACAAAATATGTTCGCATGTCTCCTTTGAATTGCAAACACCACACATAGTATTTGGAATTATGATACCCCTGTTTTTTAATTCCACGGCAGATGGAATTCTACCGAGTTTTGCTCTCCAGATAAAACATAGAATCTTAAAGGGAATCAACTTATCCCAAGCAAATGGTCCGTCGTTGACGATATATCCCGCCAATTCTACTCTCTCTCGTAACAGACAGACCATAAACCTGCCATCTCTCACAAAGTCGGATTCCCAACATCGATCTATTGAATTCCATGACACAATTTCCTTCGGATCAATGTTATATTGCATATAGCGATTTCGTGTTTTTATAATATTTTTCCACACGTTGGTGTTGGATCTGTTAGCGAAAACAGACAAATGCCTCCCTTCTAGATTATGGATACTTCGAATTACTTTGGACCACATAGAGGATTCGTCTGCTTTCAAGCGCCACATCCATTTAGCTAACAAAGAAATATTCGTAGCTTTAATGGACCCAAGCCCAATGTCTCCAACCTTCTTTGGTGCTATAATCTTATCCCATTTGACCCAATAAATACTTTTTTTGTTATACTCTCTACACCAAATGAATTTCCTCCTAATTTTTTCAAGTGTGTCTAGAACGCCATTTGGGATTACAAATATAGACATAAAATGTGTTGGGATATTACCCAACACCGCCTTTGCAAGTGTTACTCTACCACTAAAGCTTAATGCTTTCGCTTTCCACGTAGACAACTTGGAGTGGAATTTTTCAATGATCGGCCTCCATGCATTTTTTTTTATTCATATTCTCGCCAACAGGGATACCCAAGTAAGTAAATGGAATCGATGATGGCTCACATCCAAGAGGGGCATACCAATTCGAGATTTCCATAAGGGGAGCACCCACACCAAACACTTTTGACTTTTTGAAGTTCACTTTTAATCCATACGAGATGTGAAAGCATCGTAAGATCCTAGCCAAATTAGCTATGTTTCGCCTAGACCATTCTCCAATGAACAATGCATCATCTGCATAAAATAAGTGTGACACACAGAAATTAGAATTTGGTAATTTTATCCTGTCGAACACGCCTTTCTCCACTGCCGTCTTCATGGCCAAGTTTAATCCTTCCATCGCAATAATAAAAAGGAAGGGGGATAATGGGTTCCCCTGCCTAACACCCTTAGACATTGAGAATTCCTTTGTAGGGCTTCTATTGATGATCACTGAAGCTCTTCCGGATTCTAAGCTGTTACGAATCCAAAGCCGCCATCTCCTCCCAAAATTCATTTGCTCCATGATAGAATATAGGAAAGCCCAATTAACCGAGTCAAAGGCTTTGTTAAAATCTGCCTTAAATAGGAGCATCTTTCTTCCTCTAGCCTTTGCCCAGGAGCACAGTTCATTTACAATCATCGGGCCTTCGAGAATATTCCTTCCTTCAACGTATGCAGATTGAATTTCATCAATGGCGTGCCCAATGACCAATTTGAGTCTAAGAGCCAGCAACTTAGCAATTATTTTATATATTGATCCTATCAGACTTATTGGTCTAAAATCACAAAAGTGAATCGGATCCTTAGACTTAGCTGCGAGGGAAATAAATGAAGAGTTGCATCCTCTTGATAGTTTACCACCACCTTCAAAGAACTTTACAAACGCCAATACATCATCTTTCAGCTGCTCCCAGTATTTTTTAAAAAACTTAAAAGTGAAACCATCCGGCCCTGGGGATTTTTCCCCACCACACGACCATACTGCCTCTTTTATTTCTTCCAAAGTAAATTCTTGTTCGAGGAGACAAGCATCCAAGTCCGAAAGTTTACGAAAACCAGTGTTTCGGAATAATGGTCTATTTGGCCATTTTTCCGTGAATTTCTCTTCAAAGATTTTTTTTGCCTCTTGTTTGATTTCGATCGGATTAGTCGTCCAGATCCCAACAACCATGATACCGTGTATATGATTTTTCCTGCATGAAAGTTGGCTAGCGCGTAGGTCTCATAGTTAAGATGAACTAGTTCGAAAATTTTTAAAACAATAATTTTGAGCTCATTAACTAGACAAATGCTAAGAATTTCATGATTTTTGGCTTAAAATAGTTTGAGAATTTTTAACAAGCGGCTACCCGGAACCGGTTCTGGCGGTTCTGGGAGCGGTTCCAAAAATTTAAAAACCGATATAACCGGTTCCGGTTCCGGTTTCAGTTCCACTAAAATCGGCCGGGTACCCACTTATGTTCGTCCCTAACCTGCCTGCTTAGAGATGTAGGAGAAGAACTCTGTAGCAAATGAGAGGATGAGATAAAAGAAAAGATTATAGCTCCAATGCCATACCGGAAATATTAATCTCTTATTTGATTATTATTGAGGAAACAACCGTACACACCGTACGTATACAATCCCATAAATTAGGGATATGTAATATCTATCCTAAATTGGTGATAACTACGAAAGGAAATAATCTGTACAAATAATTAGCAATATTATTTCATATCGGTCATAAAACATACACTCCCTCAATTAACCCATTAAAATGTAATTTATTATTAAGTCAAAAAAGAGACGGCTCTCTTTCTCTATCTCCAGTCAAGCTTGTCTTTACTAATTTGATTAAATAGATAAGAATTAGTATTCATATCTTAAAATAAGCGTTGTTACATTTTGTAAAATAACAAAACAATAAATCGGAATTCGTTAAGAAATTATCTTACTATAATTCCCAAATCCCATGTGCTTTATATATGAAGCCCCCGACTTCGTGGAGGGCAGAAGGGTAAAATCAGTTCATAATAGGCGGCGTGCATAGATGACTCTTCTATCTGTTTTCTGATGTTTTAACTTTTTAAAGGTTGGAATCCAAAACCAACTTGCTAATGTTATTCTGTCGTTTCCTTATCATATTGTCCTCCATTCAATGTTTCCTTAAAATTTCAAGGTACTCTTTTATTAAGTCATTTAAAAATCTTTTGAATTCAAATCCAAATTGGCTTTTGGTCCAACAACATCTGCCAGGATCTTTCATTGATTAGCAACACACCCTTCACCCTTGTATGATATAAAAGTGAATAAAAAGACGCAAACATAAGAACAAAAGGTCAGAATTAAGTGTTAACAATTCACAGGAAATGGGTTTTTTATCGTTGTTTGAGGTGGCATCGATGCCAATATTGGAGGTCTTGTTGCTGAGTGCAATAGGAGCAATTATGGCTACGGATTACTTCAATATTCTCTCTAGCGATACTCGAAAGTCACTAAATAAGGTATGTACTTGACTACTTGTTATAATATAAAACATATGAGTCTTTTATTGAGTGTGATAATTAAATTGTTTTTTAAGTTTCGACCCCACGAAGTATTAAAAAAGGAAACTTTAAATTGTGCAGATTGTTTTCGTGGTGTTTACTCCCTCGCTTATTTTTGCTAGCCTTGCAAAAACAGTCACCCTCGAAGACATTATCTCATGGTACGTAATTAAGAGCTTATTTCATTGTGCATGTTGAGAATGATGATTTTGTATATATCATGGTGTTTAAATTATATATCTTGTAGGTGGTTTATGCCAATAAATATTGGAATAACATTTCTTTGTGGAGGAATATTGGGGTGGATTGCCGCAAAACTAATTAAACCAAAACCACATTTAGAGGGCCTACTCATAGCTATGTGTTCCACAGGTACTTATAACTTATATTTCTCATTTTTATTGATATTCTCATAAAACACATGGGGATAAGAAAATTCTCTTTAACTTTGTTGTTTTTGCTACCAATTGAAGTGAACACTTTGCATTCATATTGTCATTTTTCGTTATTTTTATTTTTTATTGTTCTCTCCCATGTTAGGAAATCTTGGAAACATGTTATTGATAGTTGTCCCTGCAATATGCACGGAAGGTGGCAGCCCTTTTGGAGAACATAGTATCTGTAAATCCAAGGGACTCTCATATTCATCATTCTCAATGGCGGTGAGCCGACTTTTTTTTTTTTTTTTTTTCATTAAGTTTTACCTAAATTGTGACATCATTAATTAGTGGAATCTAATTCAAGATTATGGTTCATGCAGTTGGCTAGTTTATACATTTGGACATACACTTTCCAATTAATAAAAAGATCAGGGTCAAAGTACATGAAAGAAGTCGAGGAATTACCACAAGAACCCAACAAAGACTTGAATGCAAATGAAAAAACTGGCCTTCTAAATGGAAAAAGCCAAGAATATATTGATGTAGTTGTGCCATTATCATATGCCACTAGTGAAGACACACAAATACAACCCGTAAGCCTTTAGTGTTAAAGTTAAACTAACAATATATTGATAATTATGTTGTATGAAATGTTAATCTTAGCGTCCATGGATTTGTGCAGAGTGTAAACAAGGATGAAAAGAAAGACGAATCTTTCTCAGGTAAACTAGTGGATGTACTCAATGTATTATTGGAAAAACTCATGGCTCCTCCAACCCTTGGTTCAGTAAGTTTCAGAGAATCTGTTTATGAAACATATGTCTACTAGAAACTTGTAATTAATAATCTAATTATATATATCCTCAGATTGTAGGGTTGATATTCGGGGCAACCCCATGGCTGAAAAAGCTTGTGATTGGTGATGATGCTCCATTACGAGTGATCCAAGATTCTGTCACTCTACTTGGGTAATCTTGTTTGTCTTTGGTTGAATTTAGTATCCGTTTAATTAAGAACCTTTTGTTTTGGCTTTTATAATGTCTCTAACATTTTTAATTTTTTTTTTTATAAATCCAGCGATGCAACGATACCTTGTATCACTCTTATACTAGGTGGAAACCTAATACACGGTAAACAACCATGAAATTAAAGTTGGTAGCTTCTTAAGCAATCGTATTGTGGTGATGAAAAATCACTTTTTAAAAATTTAAGTAATTTGATTTGATAATGATTACAGGTATGAAGAGGACAAGTATTAGGCCTATTATCATCATCACAATCATTTGTGTACGATTTGTGATTCTTCCCATAGTTGGAATCTTTGTGATCAAAACAGCTGCAAGGCTGGGATTACTTCCTGATGATCCGCTTTTCAGTTTTGTGCTATTGATTCAGTACACAGTGCCACCGGCCATGAATATCAGTAAGCAATTCTTATATGATCTTATTATATATTATATGACACATGATCGAAATATTATTAAAATAAATGACTAAATTTGAATAGGGAATTGAGATTATAAATGATTTGTATGCAAGGTACAATGACACAATTGTTCAATGTGGGACAAGAGGAATGTTCAGTTTTGACAATGTGGAGTTACTTAGCTGCAGCATTTGCACTTACTGCATGGTCGACAGTGTTCATGTGGATCTTGACATCATCATCTTGATTGTTACACATCATTTTTATAGAAAAAAAAAGAGCATAGTTAATGTTTACATATTTTTTATTTTTTTTATTAAATTTATATATTATTCAGGCCAAATAGCGCCAAGGAATCGTACGATGTGTATTATGTGGACATTCTTTGTAATTTAATACAAAGTTTATTTACTCATGAAACTACTAGATGGATACTCAAAAAAGATCTTTTCATATTAAATACTAATAACCAATCTTTCTCAAAATCAATTGACAAGTACAAAACTACGTGTATTCATCATTCCTAGCTAATTAATACAAGATAAAAATATGTATAAATTTAACAAAGAGAGTTTAAATTCTTACACTTCTTAAATAAGACTGAGTTGAAGTTTAGGCCGATTGGGTTGTGGTTCAACAACCTCTATGTGGATTTGTACAGTCTGAAGAACACCATAAGCAAAACTGACCCTTCAATACTATACCTAATTACCTACATACGAAAATCAAATCCATGAAACCTCAAAAGTCAAATCATGTAAAAATAAGTAAGAATTTCAAAACATATATATATATATATATATATATATATATATATATATATATATATATATATATATATATATATATATATATATATATATATAAAAGGTTAGGTTATAATGTATATGACATCTATTGTATGGTCGTAAATATAATTCTAGACCAATAGATAAAATTAATGGTTATTGATTTGAGGGTCTAAAATATTATAATGAGATAACATGTATTATATAATTACTCAAATTTCAGCATAAGAGTATTTAGTTAATTAAACTACGTTTGAAAAAAAATCGGATTTTAAGGGATAATTAATTCTCTTAATTATAAAAATCTAAAATTTTAAATTAATCCAATTTTAATTCTAACATGATTTTTTATAATAATCGATTTTATTCTTTCAGAATGACAAAATGGTAACCGTTAACTAGTAAAGATATTTGTGATTTTATTCTTATAAAATATGGTTTCATTTATGATATTTTTATAATTAACTTGATTCAAGAATTTTATAACATATATTATCAAGAATAACATTTTTAAAGAATACGTATTTTGTATCAAATAGATTTTATTATTTAAGAATCACTAATTACATTAATTCTTAAAGAATAAGACTATAAAACTATAAACAATAATTATATCCATTTTGAAAAGAAAAAAAAATATGATTAATAAAAGTTAAGAATTTATTTATTCTTAAAAACAAAAACTAAGAATGGTTTAAAAAAAAAAAAAAAAGTAAATTACACGAATGGTCCCTATGGTTTGGGGTAATTTGCATGTTTGGTTCCTAACTTAGTTTTTTAACTCGGAATGTTCTTATTGTTTGTTTTTGTTGCGTGCTTGGTCCCCATCTTACATCAAAAGACTAGATTAAATTACACGATTCGTCCCTCGTCCAAGTGTCAAATTGCTCGTTTAGTCACTACTTTCAAAAATTAACCCGGACTGTCCCTGTAGTGTTCGTTTCTCACTCGGACGGTCCCTGACGAACATGAAATGACTATTTTACCCTTTCTATTTCTTTTTTGATATATTTTTGATTTGTTTGTTATTAAAAATTAAAAAAAAAATAAAGAAAAGCAAAAAAGCACCCACCACTACAAACACTTATCATCTACACTAACCCTACTCACACCCTTTGTTAGGCGTGTCAAACCCAACAAATAAAGGGGTACAATATACTCCAAAAGAATCCCACTATATTACACTAAAAGGTAGTATAAGGCAAGCAGGGTCGATCCACAAAGACACGAGATAATTAGTCTATACCTCTTTGCACAAGGTACTATGGTCACCAATAGTAAAAAGAGGGGTTTAGAATGCAATGACTAAACAAACAAATTTAAAACACGAGTAGACAACTAAACGAATGAATTAAGTTTGAATTTTGTAAGGACTCCAACTCCATGTATGACAATCCAGCAATGTTAATCAAAGATGACAAGACATTTGTTTCATTCTATCTAAGTTGGTACTTGAAAGTGTTAACAAGCTATAACACTTTCCATTCACCACATTAATTAATCAAAACAAGCTCTTTGATTAATCCTAACCTTACTAACCTAATCTAAACAAGCTCGTAAAAGTAGATTAAAAGATTGCATGAAGCTTTTTGTGAATGTTCCCAACAACACCCAATACTCCTCACAAGCTTGGGAGCATAAGAATGTGTGAAAAGATTTACACTAAATTCATTCATAAGAAATCAATTTAATGCTTGTTACTTAGTTCAATTCACAAAAAAAATTACGGATTTTGCAAAATGAATAACTTGAATGACCTAACCCTAATTCAAATGGCCAATAAGAATCATTATTAGAATCAAACATTCGATTGAAGTAAAATCAGTTTCACTAGATAGAAATTAAACACAAACATCAGGTCATATGATTTGATTCACAACCAAAAAGTCAAAATATGAAATTGGAGAAGTTAGGGTTCTAGCCACACATGGCTAGAACTAGATCACAAGTCTAAAAGATGAAATTAAGTGTAATTACAACTTACAAAAATGAGAATTAATGTTTCCAAATGATTAACGGACAAAGCCTTGCAAAAACCTTTGAATTCTCCTCTCCAATGGTGCTCTGATATGTTGTGTCTGTGAAAAAATGGCCCTTAACCCGTAATATGAAAGATAGGAAAAACTACCACAAGTTGTTTTCTGGGTCGAACACAGCCCGTGTTGGACATAGAGTAAATCTGACACGGCCCGTGTTCAGCATGGTCAACACCTCACATTTTGGTCAACACGGCCCGTGTTGAACATAGAGTAAATCTGACACGGCCCGTGTTCAGCATGGTCAACAACTCCTCTTTTTGGTCAACACGGCCCGTGTACCCCTCTGACTCCGAATCTAAACTTGATTTTTCCAACTTTTTCATTCTTCGCCCGATTATCCTGAAATCTTCACCAATGCTTCCCGACACTTCCCAAAACGCGTTCCAACCTCCGGTTTACCTGAAAAAGACATAAAAGGGTGCAAATAAGGTTGTTCTAGAGACTAACATGAATATGATGAAATGCAAGACAAATGAAGAACAATTATGCTAAATAGATGTATGAAAAGGGACTAAAAGATGTGCAAAAAGGTGCACAAATCGCACCTAACACCCTTTAACCATTTATCATCAGTTTATCTTCATGAGTTCATCTTCTACCACTGGATCACCACACAACACCATCGGACCATAGTGCAACACCGTCGGACCACCGCACAACACCACCAGACCATCGCCTCTTTTTATCTCAAAAACACCATCGACTACCTTTTCTTCCCTCGTTCTTCTTCCCGATTAGTCCTTAAGCCACTACCGTCAACCACCGGGTCTATAGAAACACCAGGTGGAGCAGAGGAACACAAACACACATTTTTGTGTTTACTGATGCAATATAGATAAAGAGAGAGCAAGAGTGACGGAGATAGAGTCGCCATCGCCACACCGCCATCATCACCTGTTTGCAAATACAGACTCCGGGTGGTGGTTGTCGTACGTGGCTTCACCTTCTTCACCTAAATCCATCTTCACAACTGTACAATCCATTGTATCTAGTGGTAACCCAACAAATCCGGTGAAGATGGACAGTTATTTCATGTGTTTTCAACAGATTCATTACTAGTGAGATCCAAACCGTAGCCGACAGAGATGGCAGGGCAAATATGACAAAACCCTAGCGTACAAAGTCTTGGAGGTGACGATTACTTGCAGATCTAAGGCGGTGTTTAGTGGCGATATGTGAAGGAAGTTGAGAGGTGGTATCATCGACGTTCTGGGGTGAAGGAGGCAGGAAAGAAAGATCGCGATGTCGTTGGTTTGCTAGGGGTTTGGATTCATGTCGGGAGTGGGTGAGAAAGAGGGAGACAATGTCAAATGGTGTCTTTATTGACTGCGGAACAGCGGTGATGTGGTGGTGGTGGAGCACCGGCGATGATGTCGTGGTGGTGGAGCACCGGCGGTGATGCAGGTGGGTGGTGGGATGGTGGTTCATGAATGAAAAGAAGAAGAAGGATATAAGAAGGTGGGGCCCAATTATTTAATGATTTCTTTAAAATTATAATTAATAATAATAACAATCTAAAAATAAATAAAGAATAAAAGAATAAGGGCAAAATAGACATTTTAAGTCTGGTGAGTGATTTAAGGGACGAAACGTGCAATTTTTAACGACATAAGGGACGGTCCGAGTTAATTTTTGAAAATAGGGACCAAACGAGCAATTTGACACTTGGATGAGGAACGAATCATGTAATTTACTCAAAAGACTATTTTGCCAATGATTTTATAATTTATTTAAATAAACACACTCCAACCCCACTTTCACCTTACCTTATCTACCCCCATCTTATTTAAATAAATTAAAAAATCAAGGGCAAAATAGTATTTTTAGGTAAGACATGGACCAAATCATGCAACAAAAACAAACTCTAGGGACCTTCCAAGTTAAAAAAATAAACATGCAAATCACCCCAAACCATAGGGACCATTCGTGTAATTCACTCTAAATTTTAGGACGTTACAAGTTGGTATCAAAGCCTTGCTTTGAGGGATTCATGCATACTCTTGAGTGTGTCTGAACTCAAATTGAGGATTTGGTAGATTTTTCATAAAATAATGTTTTATAAAAAGAATTTTCCAATGAAAGAAATGGGTGTGGTGCATGCAATCAACCGAGCTCAAGTAAGTTATCTTAAAATACCCATATATGTTTTATGTTACGCTTTGATTTGTAAATCTATCAAACACATGCTACATTAGGGCTAAGGATCTGCTCAGTATTGCATGATAGAATGCTAAGAGAGACGCATTTGTATGCGTGTTGTATGAGCTTATAGACTTGCATGCTAGTACTAATCAGTCAGTTATAGGATGGCTTTATTAGGTTATGCTTGTTTTTATTACTCAATTCCCGAATGTTGCTTGCTCTGTACTTTTAGGAGCTCCCATTAACTTCAGCTAACTGGTAAACGAATATGTTAAGTTACATGTTATTGAGACTATATAATTTTAGAAGGTTAGGTTTTAACACTGTTGCGTAGCTCTTGTATGAGTCTAACCGTTATAGTGTGAGACCTTTTATTCGAAGAATTATCTGGTGTCGGTGACATGTAATAGTATTTATGAGCTAGTTATGGGGTGTTAGGGGAAGTTCCTTCTACAGCTGATGGTGGAGAGTGGTGTGGTGATTACCCAAGGATATCTAGGAAGAGATTTGGTGCTAGGAGCATTACATTGTTATGGATTGTATTTATAGATAAGAGGAGTAACTTGGAGGATTCGAGGCGAACCTTGAGGAAAGAAAGGATAGATATGGAAGGTAGTATGGGCCCGTACTACTGAAAGCATAGGATCCGTACTCGATTCAAGGGAAGTCACGATGATACCAGGAAGCTTTTAGGTTTTGGGACTCCTCGATGTGTATATATGTATGTTCTGATCGTTTTTGTGGTCTATTTTCAGTATGGCGGCCACACGAGGATGTTCTGGCGGTGGTTCTGGTTTGGGCACTAGGGCCGGACAGTTGGATGAGCAAATGTGAGAGTTCATTTTGTCTGAGATCACCCGCAACATACTTGAGCAGACTCTGGTAAGGTTGTTCAATATTGGGTTAAAACCGAATTGTCCACACGATATGGGACTAATAAAGCCATCCTATAACTAACTGATCAGTAAAAAATGAACTCTCACATCTCGGGTTGGAGCTTGTCACAAGGACATGGCTTTAGATCTAGACTCCTCAAGGCCCTCTTTGACATAAAGCCTCAAGCTTTATGAAGCTTTGGTCTTTCTTTATACCCTAAAACTCTTCCTAAGCTTAGTACGGACGATTTTAGCCTCATGAGACCTTGCATGCATGTAAAGTTAGCAACTTTATGTGGTAACATCACCCTAGGAAGCCAGATCTGGAGTTTGAACCCTGGAACTCGACTGGAATGAGCTGAATGCGAAATGGCTGAAGGAACTCGACGAGTTGCCTAGTCAACAAGTTGGTTAGGGTTTTCACGACAGTTTGGACATTGCATGGACTCGACGAAAGGTCTGAAAACTCGACAAATCAACTGGGGTTTTCATGATTCTTTGAGTTCTGAAGGAACTCGACGAGTCGGGTCAACTTGGATTGTTGACATTGACCATTGACTTCTGGGGGAATTTTGGTAATTTGGAAATTTATGGAATTGGATCAATGGTTGTTGTAGGTGTTGGTGTTTGGAGATGTGTTTCGGGAGTTTGATCTTTTGGGTTCGACATTGTGAGGTGAGTTGTCCTTGCTATACTAACAGGGTCGAAGGCACCAATGTCGAGCCTTCTTTTTGGATTATCATCCTGGTTATTGCATGATCATATGCTTAGTGACCTGTTAGGTCGGCATCCTGGTATATAGGATGATGTTATGTTAGTGACCGATTAGGACGATATCCTGGCATATAGGATGATGCTATGATTAGTGATCTGTTAGGTCATTTTGACTATTTGTATATCCTAGCATTTGTTTACTATGTGTTGATTGTATAATCGGGGGTGGGTTAAGGCGGACCTGCTTTGTGTTATAGGTCAACATACCCAAGGTAGCCCGAATAGACTGTAGGCCAATGGGGGCATATCAGTCAGGTCGAAAGCCCGGAGAATGGTCCAGACAGGCTGAAGGCATGGTGAGGTGGTCCAGACATGCTGAAGGTTCTAAGAGTGGGCCAGATAGGATTAAGGTCCAATACGGGCAGTCCAGTCATACTGCAGACTATGTATGCATGTTGTTTGTTATGATATGGTTATGTTTATATGGCATTGGTATTTTGGGGGAACTCACTAAGATTCGGGCTTACAATTTTGAATCTTGTTTCAGGTACTTCAGATGATCACAGGAAGACGAAGGCGTGATTGTGCATCTCCTTAGATTTTATGATTTTGATTTCTGGGATACTCTAATATGAACTATTTTGAAAAAATTTTGTAATAAATAATGGTTTTTGAATGTTTGAAAAAGTTTTAAATTGGCTTGAATTTTATGGATGTTACATTATACATTATTTTAAATGTCTAGCCTCTTAAAAACAGAAGTGTAAAAACCGATCCAATGAAACTGCAATTTGGTTGGATTGGATCGTATTTGAATTTAGTTTGGACTAGTCGGATCCATGTTTTGAAAACCGAAATCCATTTGGATTTACTTGAAGGATCGGATCAAACTGATCAATCCAAATGAACACCCTAGACTCTTGTGATCTTTAGCATGATCAAGGAGGGTATTATGGAGGTTCTGGAGGAGCGCTTGGGCACCTTTCATTATGAGATGATAACATTTAATGGAGCACACATGTTGAATTTCCGTGACTTTCAGGCATGTAGGGATCTGGAGTTCTTCGAGGAGAAGGAGCCGATCTCGAGTAGACGTTGGTTAGCGAATGTCGCTAATGCCTTATGTACTAGTAGTTGTCCCGATGGGGCAAAGGTCAAACTTTTTTCCTATCTTCTGAAAGACAAAGCTCGAGATTGATGGGAGGAGGTTGGACACGCCGAAGGGGACGAGGTGGTTGATTCAATGACATGGGATGCCTTTGTGATGAGATTTCGAGTTGATTTTGCACCGGTGATTGAGGTGAAATAGTTCGTGAGGGAGTTTCAGGACCTTCGCCAGACTACTGAGATGACGGCTGAGATCATTTCTATGTTCCGTGAGAGGGTGTTGCTAGTTCTGCAGTATGTAGCAGATGAGGAGATGAAGATGGCGAGATACAATGAGATGTTGAGGAGTGATATTCGGCAGTTTGTGAGCCGATCCACTTGTAGGACACTAGAGGATATGATTATGAGAGCCAGAGAGAGAGAGAGACAGAAATAATGAGAGAGAGAGAGAGAGCGATTGACTTGGAGATGGAGAGGAAGAGGAATCCAGATCAGGTTCAGAGTTCATAGAGTTCAGGGAAGAGGCCTAAGGTTTTTTATTCGATATCGATAGGTTAGCAGGGACGGGGCCACTGTGGAAAGTGTGGCAAGACGCACGATGGGGAGTGCATGGTGGGTGGTTTTGGATGCTTCAAGTGCGGTAGGACAGGTCACGTCAGCAGGGATTATACTACCACCACTACCACCTCCCAAATATCTGATCTGATTTGCTTCCATTGCAATCAGAGGGGATATAAGAAGGCCAATTGCTCAAGTTTAGCAGTAGAGGGACCAATGTTAGCACCCGGTCCATCGACTTTACGGATTACTGAAGGCCATCAGGGCAAGGCAGATGTGTCTGTTGTGAGGAGTAAGGCTTTTCAGCTGACAGTCGAGGAGGCTTGTACAACACCTGATGTAGTGATAGGTATGTATCTTATCCTTATCTGTTTATTTATTTTGATCTTTATTCTTATATTTGTGTGTTTTGTTTTAGGATCATTCCTTGTGAACGATATCTCTGCCTTGATATGGTTTGATTCGGGGGCTACCCGATCTTTTGTATCTCTTGCGCTTAGAAAGAGGTTTCTCGATGCTCCAAGGGAGTTGGATTATCCATTAGAGGTCGAGATTGTTGATGATCGTCTGGTATGAGTATCTAGGGTTCATCGGGGTTGTATCCTGAAATTGTTCAGCGAGCGGTATCCGATTAATTTGGTTCATATTCCCATGTCGAGAGCAAGGTTAGTATGGGGATGGATTGGTTGAGCCCTAATTGGGCAATGATTGATTGTGAGCAACAGTTGGTGCGTATCTGAACCCCAAGTGGGGTAGAGTTGGTAATTCAGGGAGAGGGTGTTCAACGCGATCCGATTTTATGTTCAGGAGCTAGAGCTAGGCGCTATCTTCAGCAGGGTTGTTCTGGATTTGTCGCCTGTGGTATGGATACCAGGGAGAAGGGTAAGGAGATTATGGATGATGTGTTAATTGTTTGAGAATATCCAGATGTGTTGCCGGATGACTTTCCTGGAGTGCCTCCAAAGAGGCAAGTGGAGTTTCGGATTTACCTGGTCTCGGTGCGACTTTGATAGCCAAATCACCTTATCTTTTAGCACCCCCAAAGATGTAGGAGTTGTCTACACGGCTGCATGAGCTGTTAGACAAAGGATTCATTTGGTCGAGTAGTTCGCCTTGGAGAGCATCTGTAACATCCAGATTCTTGGGTATGTTATATTATCTATATATTTTGATTTAATCGAAGGGACTCGACGAGTTGGTGGATTAACTCGTCGAGTAGGGGCGCGATCAGGTGACGTGTTTAAATGAATGGACTCGATGAGTCGAGCATTGGACTCACCGAGTCGGTGATGTGGAGGAAAACCCTAATTTTCCGGGTTGGGGACCTATTTAAAGAGCCTTAGGGTCTTCAATTGCGGCTATCCTTACCCTGGAGAAACCCCGAATCATCCTTGAGAGCTTGGAGAGTAAAGAAGAGCCATTTTGAGCATTTTGGGGTGTCATTTCTAAAGAGAAGATGAGATTCTAGCAAGAGGGACCAGATGGGGTTGATGTGCTGAGGTTATGAAGCCTGGAGCTTCACTTTAAGGTAACAAATTGGACCATTTCTCCTGTTTGATGTTGATTTCATGAATCTAGGGTTTCTTAACCATTCTCTTTAAAGGTTTATGGAATGTTTGAGGTCCCAATGTGGAATAAGCCTTAGATCTGGACCATGGGAGGTCCAGAGAGTCCCTTATGTTCAGCTTTATGCAGTCACATAGAGAGTTTGAGCCTAAGTTTCCATTTAGATGGCTATTTCTTCATTTATGGCTCTAATCATGATGCATGGACGTAAAGTTTGGATCTTTACATGATTTGTGGGTGCTAGAAGTTTAGATCTACAAGTTGGTGAAGCAGATCTGACCTCAGAAGGTCAGATGAGTTTGGTCATGGAAGAGACTCGTCGAGTATTGGAGGACTCGACGAGTCGGATCGAGTTTACCCGAGTTTCGTGATCAGTGGAGACCCGACGAGTTGGGTGGGTGACTCAGTGAGTCGAGTGAGGCCTTGTGAGGAATCTTATTACGCGTGTGGACTCGACGATTCTGGTCAAAGTTGGACCGTTGACTTCCATTGACTTTTAGTGTTTAGTCAACCAGTGGACTATGGGGGGCCAGGGGAGGGGTAGAATGGTCTTTTACCCTTCTGGGAAGCATAGTACGAGACTTGTCTAGCCTTTGAGAGCTATTGCTAATTTGAGTTATTTATTTATGTGATTAGGCGGAGGCTAGATCGGTATTTCGAGTTCAAGACTTTTCGAAAATTACCCGGGGTGAGTCTTCACACTATACGTTACCTTGAGTGGTAGTTATGTGTGACCGGAGGGTCTTATGTGCTTACATTGAGTATTATGTTATATGTGATATGCTATGCATCATGTCTTTGTGATTTATGCTATGCGAAGTTTATAGACCAGACCAGAGGGTCTAACGATATAGACCGGACCGGAGGGTCCAACGATACAGACCGGACCGGAGAGTCCAACGATACGGAACTGGAGGGTTCCGCTGAGACACACCGACCGGAGGGTCATATTATAGCCTTGAGTGGCGTATGTATTGTATGTGGTATTTTGGGGAACTCACTAAACTTTGTGCTTACCGTGTTAAGTGTTATGTGTTTCAAGTTCTTCAGAATTGTGGGAAGGCGGCGGCTCGACTGTTCACACACAAGAGAAAAGAGCGATGAATACAGATCCTGGAATTTCATAATGTTCTGAAAACCTTGTTGATGATTTTCAAATAAAAAGTGTTTATATAGAAAAATGTGCATTTTTATGAAATAAATATGAATAAAATAAATTTAAAATTTTTCGGTGTTACAAGTTGGTATCAGAGCCTTGGTTTGAGGGATTCGGATACACCTTCGGGTCTGTTCGGAATCAAACTGAGGGTTGAGAAAAAAGTTTTCAAAAGAAATGGGTTTTCTAAAAATGAGTAAGAGAATTTATAAGAGAAAGAGACAACGAGCAGTGTGTACAATCAGCCAACGCCCGAACGCTGATTTCCCAAAAATACCCTTACATTGTGTGTTATGAGTATTATGTGAAATGTTATATATGCTAGAGAGTAGGCTAGGTATTTCATATCTTAGCGCTAGAGTGGCCAGATTTGTGATGCCTTAGCCTAGGAGTTACTGTTATCTGTGAATTTCTTTTGTATACGTGCGGATTATGAGCATCCAACAGGAATCCTATTTGGAGAAGGATTTGAGCAAAAGAGTAATATAGAAGAGATACCTAGATGAGCATTTGAGGAGCCTTCTGAGAACGCAGTCGGATACCCGCAAGGCGTGGAGTTGCTTGAGCTCGGTGACGTCTTTGATTACGAGTGTAGCAAGCGGAGTTGTAACCTAGAGTGGTGATACATGTTGATAAGGGACTATTCGATGCTCGAATGCTGCTTGCTTCGTGCTTTGTGGAATTCTCGGTGATGGGGGTCGGCTACTAAGTGACTATGACGATATTCCGGAGGTAGAGGACTGGCATCACTAGGAGTTCTTCAGCAGCTGATGGCAGGAAGGTGTGGGAACCTAGGAAGAGCCTGGGAAGTGATCTTTGTTGGATGAGTAGGCGGATAAGGGAGAGTATTCGCAGGAAGAGCGGCCAGCAGGGTGGAATCTATAAGTGAAGAGGTTGAGCAGCTACTTAGGAGATCTGGAATGATTTATGTGGAAAGTATGGGTAGATGTGGCAGGTAGTATGGGCCCATTCTACTGAAAGTAGAGGACCCATACTCGATACATGGAGAGTTCCTGGGATTCTAAGTAATAGATGAGAGGGATCGTATGGTCTGAGTACCATGATCAGTGGCAGATGAAAGGGATCGTATGGTTTGAGTACCATGAACAGTGGCAAATGAGAGGTGATTTTATGGTTTGAGTACCATGCTTGGAAGCAGGTTGGGAAGTGATATCATGGTTTGAGTACCATGATTTGTAGGGTATTGAGAGAAGATAACATGTTTCGATAACCATGATTTATAGCAGGCAGAGAGATAGCAACATGGTTCGAGTACCATGGCTACGATGATTAGTGTTACTGGTCCTACCAGTCATGCCATTATGTTGATTATACCGAGATCAGTTATGAGATAGTATGCAGCTTGAGGGCCAATTTGATGAGTTCAAGGGAGTATGCTTGAAAGAGAAATGGGATTTGTTTTAAGATGTTTTCTTTTTGAGGTGCCAGTGGAAACTGCACGGCTTAAGGATAAGTGGGATGATGTTGTTGAAGAAGCGGGGTTCGAGTTAAGCCACCGGCTGATGGATGAGCCATCACCTTCTATAGCGAGAGTTAAGTGGTTTCCGTTCTTGAGAAGGGGAATGAGCTATCGAGTTACTGGTTCCAGAAATTAGAGGTCGTGGAGTAGTACCGGTGGTGATCTTTTCAGGGTGTTTGAGCGGTTTGTCCATGGTGAAGTATTTCTTGTACCATAGAGTCAATGGTGGAAACGGAGAGTCTTGGGTGAATCGGGGTAGTTGGGATGTCCAGTTATGGGGCAGTATGAGGTCCTGAATGATTAAAGGAAGTCATGAGGAGAAGTTATGAGGGCTTCGTCTGTGATTCGGAGTATGTGGTATTGCTAGATTTCTAATCGGGGAGATCATCAAGCATTGCGTAGCTCAATCAAAGAATAGATGCGATGTTGTTAATGGAAGCATTCTGTGGATGGATTGAAAGTGCACCAATTGGTGATGGTTCGAACCCTAAGTGGGGGAGAACCAGTTAATTGCTGAAGGGATTTGAGAATTGTGCAAACGTAGTTAGAGGATGGGTTATAGTGATTATGTGGCAGATTCATGTGTTCGGGGCTAAATTGGTGGATAGGGCGAGGTGCAAGTGAGATGATGCATGTCGTGCAAGATCAGGGAGGAATGAGCGATTCTATGGTAGGTAGTCGTTGGTCAGAGAGGTTGTTCGGGTCAGAATTTCAGTTTATAAAACAAGTCGAGACAGTTAATTCCTTGAGTTCAGAGAGCAGCAACAGAGGTTGACAGGTATATGTTCATAATGTGATCTCCTCACCAGGAAAAGCAACAATTGGTATGTTAGTTAATTTTGGAGACGGTATGAGTAAGATGGTATGAGTAGCGATCGGCAATGGGTGAATTTTCGGGGTCCTTGTAGTCAAGTTTCGGGTTAATGGCGATGTCCTGTGTTCAATTTGGAAAGGGAATACTTCGAGGTTGCAAGTGTTGCAAGATGAAGATCGATTTCGAGATTCTAATGAAGGGAGGCAGTATCCGTGTATGATGCTGTGAGTGTGAGATCAGTGATTAGGATAAGGCATCGTGGGATGTTGTGATGGTGTCCTGAAGTATCAGAACATGCGGTCATTAAGTTCAGATTATTTTGGAATTGTGAGTCGGAGGTAGATACTGGGTATCAAGTGAGTACGGTTCCAGTGAGAACCCTATGAAAAAATGGCATCAGGTGAGATTATTTGGGAAGGTGGGTTGCAGCAGGGAAAGGTGTGTTCGGATGTTGTTAGAAATAACATTGCATAGCTTGAGTAGGTGTGTACACCTACGCGTGGCCGGTCCGCAGGGCATGAGTTCATGATCGCGGTGTGGCGTCTACGTGAAAATGAGATTATGAAGAGGTAAGAGCTGGTACAGTAAGACTGCAAGGAGCCGCAGTTCAGTGGTTTAGAGTAAAGGTTGTGGTGATGCTACGGGGAGCCGTAGTACTCACGGATCAGAGAGGTTGTGGTGATGCTACGGGGAGCCGTAGTACTCACAGATCAAAGAGAGGTTATAGTGATGCTACGGGGAGTCGTAGTACTCACGGATCGGAGATAGGTTGCAGTAATACTACGGGGAGCCGTAGTATTCACGGACCAGAGAGGTTAGGGTGATACTACGGGGAGCCATAGTATTCACGGATCAGAGAGGTTGGGGTGATGCTACGGGGAGCTGTAGTACTCACGGATCAGAGAAAGGTTGTAGTGATGCCACTGGGAGCCGTAGCATGCATTAATCAGGGAAGGGTTGAGATACTTCGAGGGTGGTAGTACTCTCTAGTCAGTAAGAGAATGTTGAGATAAACTATTCTATGATCAGATCATAACGCAGAAAGGTTGTTTGGCTTGGGTAGCCCAAATATATGAGATAGGGGAGCCTGATGGTTAAATCACGGACGAGATTGTGGTTATCTCATTTGTCTAGAGTGGTTATATTGGATGGAATCGTGGTTGTTGTAGATGAGTGAGTTAAGTGTGGGTTGCGAGTCATCAGCCTCGAAATGAGTGGTTCTTGGGACGAGTGGTCCAACCCAGGGATTGATCAAACTCTTGAGATGAGTTTGATTTTAGTGGTGTGCCGGGAAGGCGATATGAGGTTTCAGATTCAGAGAATGAGTACTTCTCTGAAAAGTTAGTTGTCATCTGGAATTGAGACCATAGGTTCGGTATTTGGATGGAATAGTGTAGTGAGTTGCCCGAATTTTTTGAGCCTTAGATATCAAGTGTCAGGAGTGAGCTGATGTTCGAGTGTGGATTTTAGTGTTCACTTGGGATAACGAGAATTGGTGACCTGTGTGTCACCATGGGTTGAAACACTTGTTGTGAGAAGGAAGTGGTGGGTCATGCATGGATCTTCTTTGGAGGTTCAATAGTGAAAGTCGTGGGTAACCTGGTGCTTAGGGTTAGAAAGGAAGATCTGGCAGGAAGTTGAGGCTTGAGATTGCTATACGTCAGTAGATGATTCTGATTAAACATAAACATTCCTCTGAGTTCGGAGGCAAGGTTTTAAGAGTCTTTGTTCAGATGAAATTTCGACGATAGTGAAGGGGATGGGTTCCCCTATGTAGCGTGATCCTTTCGCTCCTTTGAGTGTGATTAGGAGCACGTGGTGCGAGTGGTATGGATGATCGATAGCCGGTCGATGGTTTTCGTTAGGAAGAATCAGAGGATTAGTGAGTTGTCAGAGTTTATGATTCTAGTAGAAGGTGGCATGAGGTAATTCGTACGGGAGGTGTCCTCTTTAGTGATTTTGGTGTGGTATGAGTTCCTACGGTGGTATCTTACAGATTATTGGATTCTAATTATGTGGGGTCGAGGAGCGATTTCGAGGACGAAATCTAATTCAAGTGGGGGAGAATTGTAACATCCAGATTCTTGGGTATGTTATATTATCTATATATTTTGATTTAATCGAAGGAATCGGTGAGTTGGTGGATTAACTCGTCGAGTAGGGGCGCAATCAGGTGACGTGTTTAAATGAATGGACTCGACGAGTCGAACATTGGACTCTTGTGGAGGAAAACTCTAATTGTCCGGGTTGGGGACCTATTTAAAGAGCCTTAGGGTCTTCAATTGCAGCTATCCTTACCCTGGAGAAACCCTGAATCATCCTTGTAAGCTTGGAGAGTAAAGAAGAGACATTTTGAGCATTTTGGGTTGTCATTTCTAAAGAGAAGATGAGATTATAGCAAGAGGGACCAGAGGGGGTTGATGTGTTGAGGTTATGAAGCTTGGAGCTTCACTTTGAGGTAACAAATCGGACCATTTCTCCTGTTTGATGTTGATTTCATGAATTTAGGGTTTCTTAACCATTCTCTTTAAAGGTTTATGGAATGTTTGAGGTCCCACAGCTTTATGCAATCACATAGAGAGTTTGAGCCTAAGTTTCCATTTAGATGGCTATTTCTTCATTTATAGCTCTAATCATGATGCATGGACGTAAAGTTTGGATCTTTACGTGATTTGTGGGTGCTAGAAGGTTAGAACTACAAGTTGGTGAAGCAGATCTGACCTCAGAAGGTCAGATGAGTTTGGTCATGGAGGAGATTCACCGAGTCCATTGGAGGACTCAACGATTCGGATTGAGTTTACCCGAGTTTCATGATCAGTGGAGACCCGACGATTTGGGTGGGTGACTCAATGAGTCGACTGAGACCTTGTGAGGAATCTGATTACGTGTGTGGACTCGACGAGTCTGGTCAAAGTTGGACCGTTGACTTTTAGTGTTTAGTCAACCAGTGGACTATGGGGCCAGGGGAGGGGTAGAATGGTCTTTTACCCTTCTGGGAAGCATAGTACGAGACTTGTCTAGCCTTTGAGAGCCATTGCTGATTTAGAGTTATTTATTTATGTGATTAGGCGGCGCCTAGATCGGTATTTTGAGTTCGAGACTTTTCGAGAATTACCCGAGGTGAGTCTTCTCACTATACGTTACCTTGAGTGGTAGTTATGTGTGATCGGAGGGTCTTATGTGCTTACATTGAGTATTATGTTATATGTGATATGCTATGCATCATGTCTTTGTGATTTATTCTATGCGGAGTTTATAGACCGGACCAGAGGGTCCAACGACATAGACCGGACCGGTGGGTCCAACAATACAGACCGGACTGGAGAGTCCAACGATACGGAACTGGAGGGTTCCGTTGAGACATACCGACCGAAGGGTCATATTATAGCCTTGAGTGGCGTATGTGTTGTATGTGGTATTTTGGGGAACTCACTAAGCTTTGTGCTTACCGTGTTACGTGTTATGTGTTTTAGGTTCTTCATAATCGCGGGAAGGCAGCGGCTCGATTGTACACACACAAGAGAAAAGAGCGATGAATACAGATCCTGGAATTTCATAATGTTCTGAAAACCTTGTTGATGATTTTCAAATAAAAAGTGTTTATATAGAAAAATGTGCATTTTTATGAAATAAATATGAATAAAATAAATTTAAAATTTTTTGGTGTTACAGCATCAATTTCGTTTGTAAAAAAGAAGGATGGGTCACATCAGATATGTATGGACTACCAGGAGCTGAAAAGCTAACGGGGAAAAACCATTATCCACTCCCGAGGATTGATGACTTGTTTGACAAGCTTCAGGGTGCATCTTTGTTTTCTGAGATCGATCTATATTTAGGATATCATTAGATGAGGGTCATAGAGGATGATGTGCAGAAGACGGACTTTCGGGCTCGTTATAGACATTATGAGTTCGTGGTGATGCCCTTTGGGCTCACCAATGCTCTAGTCGCGTTCATGGACCTCATGAATCGCGCATGTATGCCTATGTTGGATTGGTCTGTGATTGTGTTTATTGATGACAGCCTGGTCTATTCCAACACCCAGGAGTTGCATGAGAAGAATTTGAGGGAGGTATTGGAGACATTGAGGAGGGAGATATTGTATGCGAAGTTCTCCAAGTGTGAATTCTAGTTGTGCGAGGTGCAGTTTCCGGGGCACCTTATCAACCATAACGATATTCTGGTCGATTCGGCCAAGGTCAAGGTGGTGATGAGATGGGAAGTTTTGAAGTCTCCATCTGAGATTAGGAGTTTCCTTGGTTTGGTAGGTTACTATCGGATATTCATTTAGGATTTCTCCAAGATAGCGGTTCCTCTAACCCGATTGACGAAGAAGACTGTCACTTTTCGTTGGAGGCTTGAGCAGCAGGTGGCTTTTGAGACCCTGAGATAGAGATTATGTGAGGCATTGATTATGACCCTACCTAAGGGTTTTGAGGATTTTGAGGTTTATTGTGATGCGTTGATCACAAGTTTGGATGCAATTCTAATGTAGAGGGGTCACGTTATTGCTTATGCTTCAAGGTAGATGAAGCCTCATGAGGCGAATTATCCGACGCATAACTTGGAGTTGGGGTTTGTGGTGTTTTCCCTCAAGATTTGGCGACGTTAACTCTATGGGGTCCGTTATACTATCCACACGGATCACAACAGCCTGAGGTATTTGATGGACCAACTGAATCGGAACATGATGCAATGTATTTGGTGTGATGTGGTGAAGTATTATGATTGTGAGATCCTTTACCATCTGGGGAAGGCCAATGTGGTGGATGATGCTCTCATCTGCAAGGATGTCGTGACTCCGATTAGGGATATATGTTTGAGAATTACAATGATTACTCCACTTTGGAGCTGATTTGAGAAGCTCGTGTTGAGGCTATGAAGGAAGAGTGTGGAAAAAGTGAACGAATTATGGGTCTAGTGTCTTCCTTTGATTATGATAGTTGAGGTTTATTAACTCTCTATCGGAGGGTGTGGGTTCCATATTGGGGTGGTGTGCGTCATGTTATGATGAAGGTGGTGCACGCCGCACAAGTCGAGGTTCTCTATCCATCCCGGAGCAAAAAAGATGTATAGGGATCTCCGACTCGACTATTGGTGGCCATGTATGAAACGGTATGTGGCCTGGTACCTGGAGAAGTGCTTGACTTGCATGCAAGTCAACGTCGAACATCAGCGGCCTCACGGCAAGTTGCAGCCGCTAGACATTCCCTTTTGGAAATAGGATGAGATTACCATGGATTTCATTATGAAATTGCCACAGACAGCGCGTAGAGTAGATTCGATATGGGTCAACGTGGATCAATTGACATGGAGAGCGCATTTCATTCTGATTTAGGAGAGCATATTTGCCGAGAATTTGGTCGACATTTACATTAAGGAGGTTGTGGCACGGCATGGGGTGCCAGTTTCAGTGGTATCAGCCAGGGATGTATGGTTTATTTCCAAGTTTTGGAAGAGGTTTAATAAGGAGTTGGGTACTCATCTGCATTTCAGCATGACATTCCACCCGCAGACTGGCGGACAGAGTGAGGGTCTATCCAGACTTTGGAGGAAATGTTTCGGGCATGTGTATTGGATTTCGGTGGGAGTTGGGATACGTATCTCCCTTTGGCAGAGTTTTCGTTTAACAACAGTTATCACGCCAGCATCGATCGACCTCCTTTTGAGATGCTCTATGGGAGGAAGTGCAGGACCCTCATATGTTGAGGTGAGGTTGGTTAGCGAGTCATGGGGAGTACTAGGTTCGGGGTAGACTCCAGACAGCTCAGAGTCGGCAGAAGAGCTATGCTAACAAACGCCGATCAGATCTAGAGTTCCAAGTTGGGGATATGGTTCTCTTGAAGGTGTCACCTTGTAAAGATATCATCCGATTAAGGAAGAGGGGCAAATTGGGCCTAGGTACATCGGTCCTTTCAGGGTTTTGGCATGGGTAGGTTGGGTTGCTTATCGCATGGATCTTCCTAAGGAGCTTAGTCAGATCCATAGCACGTTTCATGTCTCTCAGCTTCGGAAACGTTTGGTTGATGATTCCACAGTGGTTCCATTGGAGGATATTCAGGTGGATGATCGCCTGAACTATATCTAAAGACTGGTGGCGATTCTTGACAGAAAGATGAAAACCTTGACAAACAAGGTTGTTGAGTTGGTGAAGGTGCAGTGGCAGCACCGCAAAGGTTCATAATGGACGTGGAAGTCCAAGGAAGAGATGATGGAGCATTATCCGGGGCTATTTATCGCATCGGATTTTGAGGACGAAGTATGATTTAAGTGAGGGAGAATTGTAAAATTTGTGATTTTTAGGTATGTTCCTTTTAACCCCCTAATTTTTCAATTTCATTCATTTTGGACCCTAGCCAAGTACGTTGGGTGTACTCTATGAGTACCCTGGACATACTGGCTTCAGGGTTGGACGCGAAGGCACCAACGTACGTTGGGCGTACGTGGGAGTACGTTGGGTGTACGCTAAGTGTGGGTAAACCCTAATTTTTAGGGTTTGTGACCTATTTAATAAACTTATGTTGCCTTGGGAGCATCTTAAGGTCAGCCTCCACCTCTCCGAACCCTAAGAAAGAAACCCTAGCCTCATTTGAGTGTTTGTGAGCCATTATGTGATTTTGTAGTGGTTTTTGGGTCCTTGAAGGAAATGAAGCTTGGTGGTAAAGCTTTGTTAGACTTGGAGCTTGAAGATCTACGATCTTCATCAACTTTGCAAGCTATTTGAGGTATAAAGCTCTTAACTTGATGGTTCCATGTGATAGATCTAGTTTAGGGACTTAATTGTGCATTTTGGGTCCTTTAATCCTTGCTTGGGAGTATG
Source organism: Lactuca saligna (assembly GCF_052625555.1). Classification (NCBI taxonomy): domain Eukaryota; kingdom Viridiplantae; phylum Streptophyta; class Magnoliopsida; order Asterales; family Asteraceae; genus Lactuca; species Lactuca saligna. The sequence continues at coordinate 138,165,760 of NC_136418.1, forward strand.
GGCTATTCCATCAGCTTGGGATGATAAATCTAGGCTTATCTGAGGTCCCTTGTACATAAAAATGATAACTTGATGGTTTAGTTCAACCATGCAAGGTTGATGTTCTTCTTAATGGAGCTAAACTGCTAGATTTGGTCTATGGAGTGTTTTTAGCCATGCAAAGGCTTAAAGTCTTCGAGTTTATGGTTTAAGGCCTTAATACGATGTTGATTTGAGGAGTGGATGTTAAGTTCTTAAGTAGTTAAGAATTTTGAGCAAGAACTTGGAGTCAGGCCAGTACGTTGTGCGTACTGGGTGCGAGCCATGTATCTGGATCAATCGCGAACATAGGGCGTACGAGTCAGGTATGTCCAGCGTACGCTAACTGGTGGGCCGATGAAGTGCTTAGGTTGGATATTTGGGTTTTGTATTAATTGGGCTTGGACCTTAAACTTCTATGGTATTAGATCATTTCTGGACATTGGGCTATTTTTTGGCATTGGGCATCCTTGGATTGGGCCCATAATGGGCTTTGGGTACTATTTAGGATATTGGATTATAGGGCTTTTGGAGCTATTGGGTTAGGCTTTGATTTGGGCCAAGTGATGAAGGGTAAAATGGTCTTTTACTCTGGGAGTTGAGCAATTGAATGAGATTCATAGTTTTGGTTTATGGCCAAACTTATTAATTGGGTTTATTTAATTGGTTAGGGTGGGGATTTTCCGGATTAGCAATCTGAGCTTTTATCTGAGATATTCAGCAGCTTGAGGTCAGTTTCCTCATTGTGCTTGGCGGGTCGAAGGCAGCAATTCCAAACCATGATATATTATGATTAGGACACTAGTTGTGTGTGTGACTCTCGCATGTCTAGTATGAGATATGTATATCGGGCGGGGCCCAATTTCAAGTAGGGTCTGATGAGTGTATTGTATGTTATCTATCTTAGTGATTCTTGCATGTGCTTTATGTTGGATTAGTGTCTAAGTCCATAACTATTTTGGTATGTACTTGACCCGATGGTGCATGGTCCTTTTGGGTTGCCTTCACCAAAGCAACTTGATTGGAGAAATAAATAAAGAGAGAGAGGATAATATGATTTATTAATATGTTATAAGAATAATATATTAAAGGAGAAATCATATTTGTTTAATTAATATTGGTCAATAATTAATTGAGAATTAGTTTTGTGATCAAATGTAATTAATTAAACTAGAGGGGCTGAATTGTAATTATGTGATAGTTACAAAATAAGGTAAGAGTTATCTTATTGATAGGTTGGACGAATTTAAGGATAAAGAGCCTTAGAATTCGAGTATGATAAGGATTCAAGGATTATCTTATGGGTTGCTAAGTGGATAAGCAACTAGATAAGGATAATGACTGAAACCCTATCTCTACACCTATATAAACACCCCTAGGGTCATGAATTCGTGTATCCCTTCCCAAGAAGTCTTAGAGATGAATTCTAACCTCTCTCCTCTCTCTTTATACCTTCTCCACTTGCTTATGGTGTTTGTGAGCCATTAGAGGAGTGACACTTGTGACTCTAAGCATTCCAAAGTCAATCCAAGGTGGAATTAGGATTGTTATTGCTACATAACAATCAAGGTATGTTCTTAAAACTAATTACATGTTAATCTTGATTTCCATATGCTAGAATTAGGGTTTATAGTCTTGGATTCAAAGCATATACAATAGAGAAACCTAGATCCAAGCTTTAGGGTTTGTATGAGCACATAGGATGTCTTATGATCAAAACCCATCAGTGGTATCAGAGCCTAGCTTGGTTTCAATTGTATTGATGCATTGTATAACTGGAAAATCGTTTTTTGGGCTTTATGGCTGAGGAACTCGGCGAGTACCATAGTCTACTCGGCGTAGACCTCAACTCGGCGAGTACAGTGTGGTACTCGGCGAGTTCGAGCGTCAGATAATGCTTATCTCGGGATTTCTTGCTGTTTTTGCATTTGGATAGTTACCTTATGATGTTAGATCAATATAAATCCGATTTTATGATATATATGACTATATTCTTGATCTAATTAAAGATAATTATAAATTAACAAGATAATTGTTTCCTTATAAGATAATTGATTAATTATTTTGAGTAAATTGATAAATTGTTTTGCAAGAAATCATTAAATAAATCAAATATGGATAATTATGTGATTAAATGTTAATTTAAAATTATTTGTTATTTGATCCTTGTTGTTATGAAAAGTTTCATATTTTGCCCTTTAGGTTTTATAGTTTAAATTTGAACCCAAAAGTTTTGATGTTTTGAAATTTAAATAGTTAAAACCCTAATGTTTTGAAAAAGGTTTCAAAACTTGCCCTCAAGTTTTGGAATTTAAATTTTGATTAAATAGTTTAATTTTGATGTATATTTAAATTCTAAACTCTATTGTTTTGAAAAAATGTTTCAAAACTTGCCCTCAAGTTTTGGAATTTAAGAGTTGATTAAAAGTTAATTAGGAATGTTAAATTCTAAAACCCTAGTAAAGTTTTGAAAAGTTCAAATACACCCTTATGATTTTATTAATTAATTAAGGAGTATAATTAAAAGAGATTTAATAAATCCATAAAAGTTTAGGTTAACCAATTAATTGAATTAAAAGTGTAATTGTTAAAGTTAACCACATAGTATTTTAAAAGTTATAAAATACACCCTATACTATATATAACATTAAAAGTCTAACATTATATATATGTATAACTAAAAGTCAGTCTTACCGTTAGTAGGCCTCATTCACGAAGCTAGTCTATAAGGGGTGTTTAAGGAAATTGCCTATAAAATGGCGATTGAATGGGTATCCACTCTTACCCACCGCACTCTTGACTAGTGGAGGGTCGTTAGCCGAACGGGTAGGATAGGACGAAACCTTCCATTATAAGTATAATGAAGTACAAAAGTAACTAAATGTTTTACAAATTCCCAATCTTAGTTACTTAGGCAAAAGTGAATTGATGCAATTCCATGAAATTACACTTTGTGCCCTTGCGAAGACGTTAGTGGAGCGTGTGTGGTTTACCGGCACACTAAATGATTCTAAGCAAAGGTAGCAAATGGTGACTCAATGTTTGTCATAGTTCGGTGGAGCGTGTGTGGTTTACTGGCACATCGAATAGGTGACTGTAACATGTGAGGGCACCATGTAGTTTGCATGGTTATTCACACCCGCTTTGTGATCCTCGGCATCCCAGTCACAAACAAGAGGGGCATATCGAGATTTAAACATGTCATTGAAATGTTCAATGAATCTCAAAGAATCTAGGAGTTTTCATAGATTTAAAACTTAAATTTAATTTTCGTTTTTCATGGTGGAAACTAGTGAATCGTCATTCACTTACCTTCAAATGTTCTGCAATTTGGGTTACGGCATCCCTCTCCCGAGTTGTAGGATTTTGTGTTGGGTCCTAGCCTTGGAATTTCATTTGGGTGATTTACCAAGGACTCAATCAATCAACTAACTTGAATTCGATTTTCTCCCGATGTCAAAGTTCGACAACTATGGTCTTCTCAAGTCCCGTGGAACAAGCATTCCACATGAAGATGATATTCCACGATTCGATCGAGGAACAAGAAATCATGCTTCACTTCCTCCTCCTCCTCCAATTATTCTCCCTAACCCACAAGATTGTAAAATTGAAAGGTTCAATATCACTCAAGCCCTTTTGGCAAGTAAACATAAAGAAGGAAAGTCGGTGTGTGCACACGTCTTAGGGATGAAGTCACACTGTTGGGATCCGTTGTCTGTGAGGAAATGGCTGTTGATTGGGTTCTTCAGTCACTTCCTAACTCGTATAGTGAGTTCGTAAGAGAGTACTATATGATGAACCACGACGTGACACTTATAGATCTCACCTACATGCTTATTGCTGCTGAATCAACAATGGTTTGGCGCAATAGAAAAGCAAAGTTGATTGGTGAATCTGCCTTCAAACCTCTATGGATATAGACAATGGCAATGAAAGACATGCAATGATCGAAAAGTTTGATCATAAGAGAAAGGCGATGTCTGAAGTAGTTCCATGTGTTGTTCCAAAGGAGTCAATTTGCTTTTATTGCCAAGAGAAGGTGCATTGGAGACGAAGTTGCCCTATTTACCTAAGAGATCTAAGAGATGGGAGAGTCAAAAGTATGACTACGCTTTAGGTGAAAATCCACTATCTAACTCCATTAAGTTCCTATTCATTGATTCTTAATACATGATGTGATAAGATTACATTTGAATGTTTTGTAGGATCGGTGAAAAGAAAGGAAGCTTGATAAGAGAGCAAGATGAATCTAATCACAAGAGATGGATCTCGATCTCATGGACTTGAAGATTGGATTTTGAGCTTAGATAGTTATGATAGAGTTGTTAGAAATTTTCTTTTTTTACATAGTTTTCAATAGATTGTGCATTGTAAGGACAAATGCTTTTCCGCTGCTTTTATAAATAAAATAAATTTTGTTTGACTTATTTATTTATTTGTTTACTTCCTTGCAATGAAATCGTTATGTAAATTGATGTTTGAATATTTCTATAACGAATGGATATGATTCTTAGTTATGTTATTTTTGGAAATGTCAAGAATTTACCAAATAGGGAGAGTTTCTCATCGCCCAAGTTTCAATTGGACAGAAACTTGGAATCATGCAACTTGGATGCACGATGAATGAGAAATTACGTATTTGGAAATTGGACTAATTCATTGACAAAGTGTCAAGTGAAGGACAAGGAGATCGAGTACACAAAGTTGTGTGTTGATCAAGTTCACCATAAGAGTAACAAAGATATTCGTCATGATTTACTAAAGGCTTAGTAAATATGATTACACTTACAAGATTAAGTGTAATTTTGAATTGATTAAAGGGTTTAGATCAATAGCAAAACGAATAAGAAGAATCAAGTAGGCAGAAAGATAAGAGTTTCTCCATTCTAAGAAGAAGGGAGAGTAGCTTTTATGCTTTATAGGTCTTAATGATTAAGAACCATATCTCAATTGATCCTCTAATGAGTCTTGGTACAATTGTATGTCCAAGAAGAGGAATCAAACATTGAAGAAATGGTCAAATCAAGAAGTCAATCATACTTCGTTCCAAAACAAGTCTTAAAGTCAAGATTGTGACATTGAGTGAATAGTATTAAGAAGGTTTATAACATTCATCAATTGTGGAAAGTTGTGATGTCTTGGATAAGACAAAGACCAACTAAGACCAAAATTATGAAGTGTTTTGTTTTGATAAAAGCTACACTAACTCTTGAATATTTGTTTGTCAAGAAATGGTTATTGACAAAAGAATCTTATATGTCAAGGAGTCAGTGGGAGTCTTAATGGTCTTGAATAGTTTCAAGAACAAATCAAATAAACTTAATCGATCATCACTAGCACACGAGTTGAGGTTTACAACCTATCGTGTTGACATTATTTTGTTTCTGTGCTATTCCAATTGAGTTAATTATGCATGTGAGTCCTATGAGTTCTCGTTAGAATGCATAAAAGGCAAAGCACCTTGATCAATGAAAGGTACATTGATAGGAAAGGGTGAGATGCTTAACTGCTTGGAAGACGTGGTGGGCAGCTGTGCTACCATTAGGCAAGAAATCAAGATTAAGAAAGTTCGATCCATATAAGTTTGAATTTGTCGTAAACTTTGGTTTTAACAAATTCACATGGATAGGAACATTTACACCATTTAAAATCTAAGTGTCATCAGATTTCTTCCTTCATGAAAATGATTGTGAGGAAATGTTTTCACTAAGAAAGATTTTAAGAAGATAGTGATTGTAAAATTGCATTCTCGAAATTGATTATGGTTACGGTATCCCTTTCCATGATTCGAATTGTGAGGTTTGGCAATTAGTCTTAATCGTTTAGACACACATATAAACTATCTAAGGCAAAGGTGTATAAGTTCAAGAAGCATTGATAAAAGATTATCAAAGCACTAAGTATTAGAAACATGAACTTAAGAAATTCAATAAGTATTGTTTTTCTAGAAGTTAAGATCTTTATGAATACATGTCGAAGCTAGTGGGAGCATAAGTGTTATGTTTTATAGTAATCATCATGATAGTGGGAGCATAAATGTTATGATTGTATGATTATTAAGGCACGTATTGCAAAGTTGGCAATATTAATTATAGAAAACAAGAGTTAAACCTTGCAAAGTAGTAAGGGTTATAAAGTTGTTTTGCTATAATTAAGGGAGAGAATATTATGCTTCATTTCAAATCTAAAGGCTTAGGTTGAGAAATGTTAATAAATTTAGTCAAGGGTACATTGTGTGTTCTTAAAATTTCGATTATGATTACGACATTCCTCTTCACAATTCGAATTTTGAGAACATAGCAAATAAAACATTGTGCATCGTGTCCCATACGCTATGGGTATATGATCGATTGCAAATGCTTTAATGTTTGACCATTCTAAAATTTTCCAAATGTCTAGTGCATTTAGAGGGAAAAGGGACTAGAATTGGTTTTGACTAAAATAATTAAACAACTATCAAAGGACAATCCAAAGTTCGACTAGGATTGATCGCTTGTGAGTAGTTGGAAGTATAGTATTGGAAATTATGGAAATGTTTCCATATTGGATGGACAATATCGACATTATTAGGAATAGATAAGATTCTATTAAAAAATAAGTTGTCATATGGAAAATATGGAAATGTATCTATATTGGGAATTGAATATTGAAAATCTATGTCTAGATTAGAAACTTTTATGCAAAAAGATGTTCAAAGGAATGTACTTTGAGTGAGAGACATCATATCTAAGGAATTGTCTTGTAACAATCTACGTTAGAGGACTTTGTAATATCATTGGCAATAGTCTTTGTGACTTTGGTGCAGTGACATTACGAAAGGATTGTTGCATAAAGTGTTAGAATCTAGCATATTCTATAAGTAGCGAGAATTTGATAATCTTGCACTTAAGAAAATGGATTTGGAGTTGTAAAATGAGAATGATTGGAAATGGGTTCAATTTGTCTATTTCACAAAAGTAAGAACCATAGGTAAACATTGTGTGCATGCTAGGAGCATGGGACAAGTGTAATGATTCAAGTAAAAAGTTGATTACCCGAAACGACAAATAATGAGTAATCGATATGGTGATAAATAAAACGTGTTTTGTTTATACTCAAAGGTTTGAGGCCATATGGGATTAGTATTATTCTTGTGTTTCACTTTGCATGTTTTGACTTCCAGAATAATTGAGTTTATTAAGAATAATCGAATTATTCAAACGGGTCACAGTCGTTCATATGTTGGAAGTAGATATGAATGAAGACTGTCATGAATTGGTGTGTGGATTGTCTAGAAAAGTATTAGACATAAGCAAATGTTTGCTGCAATGTTCATGAGTGCTTATGAATATGATTTGAGCATTGGATTAAACCCACGCTCACTTGGATCACTATCTCGAGTGATTAGTGAGACGATAACATCTTATATTCTTGAAACCGAGATGTGTGAGTTGTATCTTGCGAATCGGTTGCACATTGATAATATGTAAACGCACTAGTAACTTAGTGTTATAAAACATATTGTTGTGTGTGATTTGGTTAGTGAGTGCAAGCAAGCATTGTATCAAAGTTTATCCGTTCCTTTTATCCAAGGTAGGATAAAAGCGATATCTTTGGGCCCCTCGATGGTTTAGTGATGACATACGTAAATGCTCGGCCGGGCTAGGGCTAATTTGATTTGTTCAATTAGTCTGTCGTCATAAATCAAAAATCAAGATAAAGTACAAAGAGAATGATTTGAAATCATATCTCATACGATATCTAGAATGGAGGAATCTATGATCCCTTATCTAAAGGATACACGTATCTAATATGATCAGAGTTGACAGCGGCTTTGGAAAGCTACGATTGCAGATCGGGATCTAAAGTCATACGCAGAATAGTTATTAGAATTATCCAAGTGGGAGACTGTTGGATTAGTGTCTAAGTCCATAACTATTTTGGTATGTACTTGACCCGATGGTGCATGGTCCTTTTGGGTTGTCTTCACCAAAGCAACTTGATTGGAGAAATAAATAAAGAGAGAGAGGATAATATGATTTATTAATATGTTATAAGAATAATATATTAAAGGATAAATCATATTTGTTTAATTAATATTGGTCAATAATTAATTGAGAATTAGTTTTGTGATCAAATGTAATTAATTAAACTAGAGGGGCTGAATTGTAATTATGTGATAGTTACAAAATAAGGTAAGAGTTATCTTATTGATAGGTTGGACGAATTTAAGGATAAAGAGCCTTAGAATTCGAGTATGATAAGGATTCAAGGATTATCTTATGGGTTGCTTAGTGGATAAGCAACTAGATAAGGATAATGACTGAAACCCTATCTCTACACCTATATAAACACCCCTAGGGTCATGAATTCGTGTATCCCTTCCCAAGAAGTCTTAGAGATGAATTCTAACCTCTCTCCTCTCTCTTTATACCTTCTCCACTTGCTTATGGTGTTTGTGAGCCATTAGAGGAGTGACACTTGTGACTCTAAGCATTCCAAAGTCAATCCAAGGTGGAATTGGGATTGTTATTGCTACATAATAATCAAGGTATGTTCTTAAAAATAATTACATGTTAATGTTGATTTCCATATGCTAGAATTAAGGTTTATAGTCTTGGATTCAAAGCCTATACAATAGAGAAACCTAGATCCAAGCTTTAGGGTTTGTATGAGCACATAGGATGTCTTATGATCAAAACCCATCACTTTATGTATTTGTATGAATGTCGGGCGGGGCCTGATGAATGTGATGAGGCGGGGCCCATCTCATATTACTGACAAGTATCTTGGGGAACTCACTAAGCTTCATGCTTACGGTTTTCAGTTTATGTTTCAGTCACTTCCAGGTCGAAGGGGAAGAGCTCGGGATGATCGTATTTCACACACAATATTGTTCCGCATTTTATTTGACTCTAGTGTAACTGGATGATATTGACATACTCTGATTTCATTATGGTTTTTATGAAAACGTTTTTTATGATGGTTTTATTATTATAAAAATGAAATTTTTGGTTTTAAATTTTAGGACATTACAAATAATTTTTTAATAAATAAATAATTCACAAATTAAAAAAGAAATAAAAAGGGAAAATAGTCATTTTAAGTCTGGAAGGGACCAAACATGCAATAAAATTACATTTTAGGGATTGTCTGAGTTAAGAAAAAAAAAATTAGGGATGAAGCATAGATATTACCTCAAACCATAGAAACCATTCACGCAATTTACTTTAAACTTTATGTATCACATGTAATGGTAGTAGAACTATTAGAAAGTAATAAGAGTGTGTTGAATGAATAAGAGAGTTGTTATGTATCATGGCTTGTAAATTATTATGCTTGTAAGATATGTTGTGATGATGATTATTACATCTTTAAAGTTGTATTTTTAAACATGATTTGATATCCAAGCATGTTTAAGATTATCTGGGACTTTCCACAATAGAGTTCTATAAAAGATTATCATTTTTTAAGCATAAAAGGAAAAGTTGTTTTTCAAGCCTAAAATTAGGGGATGTCACACAAGTACTTAAACGGTTAGGTACTAGAATGTTAGAGTATGGCCTATATGGTAATATGTGAAGTTACCCAATGTATGAAATGTGATATGTTTATGTGATAGCCTTGTATGATAAGAGTATTGTGTAATATGCATGGAAAAGAAATATGGTTGCGGACCAGTGAGAACCTGCAGGGGTGGTGCCTACCATTGGGAAGTAAAGGTCTTAAGGACTTGTTAGAAAGGGGTTACTTCCTAGTAAGGAAGACTTTTTAGGAGGGATTAAGTCTGAAAAGCGGTTGTCAGGATGAGCTTACTTCTTGGGTAACCGTAGAAACTTGTAGAGAGGGTTTACTCTCTATCAAGGGATTTGTTAGGAAGTTGTTACTTCCTAGTAGGGTAAGTTGCAAAGGAGGGGTTACTTATTGGAAAATTCTTGTTTTGATATCATGTTTGGATTAGAAGGTTATAACTTTTAATAGAATGATTTGTTAGGGAGGGCTTACTTCTCAACAAATACTTGCTTGTTAACGCATTTATATTTGTAGGGTTTTTTGGTTAAAATCCATGTATCTCATGATTTTAGACCTACGTGTTTTGTGCTATGTACTCATGTATGAAAATCGTTGGAGTAAAGATTGTGATGCCAGGAAAGATTTTATAAACAGAATTAGAGAAGGTTGTAAAATTCTATTCCTTTTATTGTGGTTATTAATATTAGTTTGTAACACCAAGGATTGTAACTTTGATAAATTGATAAATTTTTTGTAAATCTATATTTTACCATGACACTTTATCACGACATTTATACAACCACGGTAAATTATGTAATGAGAAGTACTGGAAAACTTAATAGGATTTCAACACTCCTAATGATGCTTATAGTTGACACATTAGTTCTTAATCGATTCAGAGGGAAGGAGGTATTAGGAGTTTAGATTTAGAACAAGGTGAGTATATACTAAGAGTACATGTCCCTATCACTTATTTGAAATATTTGAGTATATTCCCAGAGTACATGTCCCTATCACTTATTGTAAAGTATTTATCTACTTGATTGCTATGTAGCATTATGACATGTTTATGCATTGCATGAAAAAAAAATGTTTGAAATGAATTAAGTAAACTGATTTTTGGAAAAATGATTTGAGCTTGGTTTGGAACATTAGTTGAGCATCCTTAATATGCATTGAATATATGATGGGATTTGAGAGTAGCTGTGACAAAGGAGTGGTTCCTTAGAGAACAAAGGATCAAAAATTAAAATTGAAGGGAGCGATTCCCTTGAGTTTGACGAAATCAATTTTCTGGACACATATGCTACAAACTTAGGGATAGAATTTGCAACTTCATTCCATGAGGGTTATGGTAATGGTTATATGACTCTATAAAGTTTATCTAAATGAGTGATTCCTATTTACATGACCTTTGTGGTCATTAATTGATTCATTTTTTGAGTCAATTGCAACGGATTGGATTAGCATGAAGTGTCAATTTGGTAAAGTCTAAACCATTTGTCCCTTAAAAATAGAGGGGTTTATTTGAAAGTGTGGGATTGGGATGGATTAGTTACATAAGCATAACATCTTTGATTATGATCATATATACTCGTAAGCTTATAAGTACTATTATGAAATGTGTTGTGAAATGTAAAAAAGATTTTTGGAAATGAATTGTGATATAAGGAAATGGGTTTGAAAAAAGTTATTAATCCAGAAAAAGATTATTCAAATGCTTTTGGAAAGCTAGATTTAGGAACTGGGTTATTGTCATTACCCAATCAACTCGATAGTTGGATTCTAGTATTACTCACTAGGTTTCACAAGCCTAACATATTATTTCGATATGTACTTGCAGATTAAGGTTGAAGACTAGTAACGTATGTTTGGAGATTTTGAAGGCCATGCATATGGTTCAGTTAAATTTTTGTGAAGATATTTAATTGAAACCATCGTATTTAAACCTTGATTTTAAATTAGGGATGAGCAAAAGGACCGAACCGACCTGGACCCGGGAACCGGCTTCGGCCAAAATCAAGAACCGAACCGGCCCGGCAGTTCTAATTACCGGTTCTTGTCGTGTCGTCAAATGTTGGAACCGGTCCTCGAAAAATAGCATCATACGGTTCCGGTTTTTGTCGGTTCTACCGGTTCCAATTATATTAGTTCCGGTTCCCGGTCCCAGCCCGACCCGTTCCATCGTGTTCCGGTTATATCCACAAAAATAACGTCCCGACCCGACCGGTTCCATCGGGTTCGGGTTCCGGTTCCGGTACCGGTTCCCCGGTCCATATGTTCATCCCTATTTTAAACTGTTATTTGGTTTGGGACCAAATTTCGCATGTTTTCAAAATGATTTTAAAATTTTTTACTTAAAACTATTAGCCGAATGGTCATAAACACACTCTCTCTCGATTAACCATAAAACATATTTTGTAAATTAAGTCAAAAAGACGGTTAGTATCTTTATTAAATTCATTAAATAAAATAGAAACAAAGACTGATACATTTTTTTAATTGTTGAAGTTAATGTTAGTATTCATATTTTTTTTAAAAAAAATATAAAAATAAAAACAAAAATCTTAAAGCTAATTCTTCAACTTAAAAAATTGATTCATTGCAACTATCATACAAATCAATAGAACAATTTATTAAATGGAAAATCGGTTATAATAACTATTAAGAAATTTTGTTACTGCAATTCCTAAATCACAACTGGCCAGCGGCACTTATGAGTTATGATTCATTAAGCCCCAATTTCATGGAGGGCAGAATGGTAAACTCAGTCCATAAGAGGTGGCATCCAAGTCGACAGTCGACACTCATATATCTGATTTCTGCTGTTCACTTGTCATTATCATTCATTCAATGCTAGCGCCTTCATGAAATTTCAAAGTCACTCTTCTATTAATTCGTCTAAAAAATCTATGACACCAGATCCTAATTGACTTTAATTTAGGATCTTTCTTCCATTATCAATACCCTTGTATAAATATATAAAGAGAAAAAAAATAGACACAAACATAAGGATCGAACCTCAGAAAAGTATTCACAATTCACAAGAAATGGGTTTTTTGTCGTTGTTTGAGGTTGCATCAATGCCAATATTGGAGGTGTTGCTACTTAGTGCAATAGGAGCAATTATGGCTACTGATTACTTCAATATTCTCTCTAGTGATACTCGAAAATCACTAAATAGGGTACGTACATACTTGTTATAAAATAAAGCACGTTTAGTAAACTGTTTTTATGTTTCAACCCCACGATATATATTGTCTATAAGAAAATGTAACATTTTGCAGATTGTTTTTGTGGCGTTTACTCCCTCACTTATTTTTGCTAGTCTTGCCAAGACAGTCACCCTCGAAGACATTATCTCATGGTAACGTAATTAAAAGATTATTTTATTGTGCATGATGAGAATGATGAATATGTATATATCAATAATATATCATGGTGTTGTAAATTAATCTTGTAGGTGGTTTATGCCAATAAATATTGGAATAACATTTCTTTGTGGAGGAATATTGGGGTGGATTGCAGCAAAACTAATTAAACCAAAACCACATGTAGAGGGCTTACTCATAGCTATGTGCTCCACAGGTACTTATATAACTTATATTTCTCATTTTGTTTATCTACATATAACTTCACCAAACCAAACTTTTTACTAATCAAATGTAAGGATTTTTTTTCTTTTAATTATCTTAATAAAGTCTCAACTATTTGAACAAAGTCTAACAAAATATAATTTTATGACAAAATTACAAGATGGTCGGCCCTTCTTAATTTGTTTTGATACGAGTGGTCATTATGGTTTCAATTTCGTTTATAGATCCATGTAAAAAGATTTTTCTACCATTTTTAATTTCTTTTCTCACTTATTTAATGCTAAGTATAGATTTTTTAATATAAAAAAGAAAAAATAATAACTCACCCACCCTACAACTTTATCCGACGACTTCGTATTCATTAAAACTGATGGTAGTGGGGTCACTAGGACCCTCGCTAGCACAAGGCAAACATCGCTCCCTAGCATGCGCTAAGGGAGGTGCTAAGCAACACTCATTACCATCTTCAAAAGAGAAGAGAGACTCGACTTGCTAGTCATTGGTGTTTTTTTTTTGTTTTATCTTTTGCTTTTTATTTATTTATTTATTTTGCATCAGTCTTTTTGATTGGTTCTTTCTAATTTGACTTTTTTTTTTCTTTCTAAAATCCAAGTGTAGATGAAAACTTAGGTGGTAGAAAAAAATATGATTTGGCAATATGTTTAGCATATCCTAAACATATTATCACTCCTTATATCCTAAAGTTAAAATAAAACTATTAGGCCACTCGGAGTGGCTTCGGCAATCAGTTCGGCTATCTCGACAAACTCTGAGTCGAGGACTCGATATGCCGAGCTCGGCTCGGCAACTCGGTGGAAACTTGCCGACGAGAGACAAAGAAAGAGAGTAGAGAGAGATGGTTTCTTCGATGAATTTGTTGTGTACCCTTGTGTAGGAAGAAGATAATCGGATTTGCAACTTTGGTAGATTTGGTCCCTGTAGTTTCGTGTAATGACAAATCTTTCTCTAAAGTTTGAAATATCTCTTCAAAACTAACTTCATGAAATTACAAAATACCCCCATGAACTTATAAAACCTATTTATATTAAATAAATCGATTTAATTTAAATTATTATTATTATTATTATTATTATTATTATTATTATTATTATTAATTTAACCCCTTAGTTTTTGATAATTTTTTTATGTTAATTAATTTAAAATAAAAAATAACATGTCAAGTATGTCAATCCACACCATGTAAATGACAAAAATTTGAAGTAGTGTGACAAATCATATGTGGCGCCTACGTGGACCGTGACAAACTTGGCATCACTTCCTCCGACCTTAATGGTATATTTCTTTTTGGGAATACCAAGAAAGTTACCAATTTATGTACATTGGAGAGTGCTTCCATTGTTGAAAGTTAGAGATACTCATAGTTTTTAGACTTTTCAGATCAGAATTCTGGTTTTCAATGAGCTTCAAACAAAACCCATGAACATAAAGAATTGTACGTTTCTAGGTAAAGAATGTGAAGGTAGAAGGCGATCAGATGAACAAAAAGAATAAAAGGGGCGTAAGATAAAGATGAAGGCATAAGGCGATCAGATGAAGATGCTTAGAGAGGAAGGATGGAGGCATGACGATTGGGTTTTATTAGGTGTGGGTTAACCAGGGTTGGGCTAGGGTATTTAATTTTTTATAGCTAAAATTAGTTTTCAAAAACATAAAAGAAAGACAAAACTATAAAATTGCTCCATCTAGTTTCGAAAAAACAGTGAATAAGTTCCAAAATGTTTCCGACTTCCATGAAAGGTTCAAAATTAGGATTTTTCGTGGTTTTAGTCCTAAAAATGTTAAAATTACTATTTTGCCCTTATTATTTCTATCTTACATTTTTATTTGTTTTAGTATTTAAATAATCATAAAAAAAATTAAAAATTATCACCCTCTTGTATAATTATGAAAAAATAAAAAATAAAAATCAACTACTCCTCTCTCTCTCTCTCTCTCTCAAATGACACCAACCAGGCAACTACCCCATCCTAATTTCACTTATTAACCACCACACCCCTCCATCTCCACCACCCTAATCTTTATATTTTCATGTGGCCTACCCCCCATCGTCGGCATTGTTGCCTACACTGTCCTTTTTTATCGACCCATCGTCGGCCATAGCTTCATATTAATGAGCATGAACTTTATCTGGGTTCTTTAAGTTCATATTCTTCATCTACATGCATCTTCTTATTCCTCTAGCTGTAAATCCGACGACCTTCTTATCGGAGATGCATCTCTAGGTAGAACAAGTCCAATGACCTTCTTATCATTGTCGACCCTAGAAATTCAGACATCCAATTTGGGGGTTTTATGCACAATCAATAACAAACATGGATGCAAGTACAAAATTTCTTTGGCTTATGCAATGCTAGAATGTGGATTCAACAAAGATATCATGTCTATTGGAGAATATGAGATTTTACAGAATTTAGATCAATTGAATGGAGAAAGAAAAAGCAGTGATGCTATTGGTTCTGATTTGGGGTATCGAAAACGGTGTTGGTTGATTTCTTGCTAACCTTCATTCATCCACACCGATGTTCAGACCTGAATCCCCTTCATATGAGTTTTGTTGATGCTAGTGTTCTTATCAGTGAAGATGGGTGAGTCTTGCTTTTAGCCCTATTACAAAACAATATGATACCCTTCGTAAGGAATCACCAAGAGGATTAGCGGAGTACCAATTCTGGAAGAGAATTGAGTCAACGAGGTAGCATTTTCACATGAACTGCTCAATACTCATACAAGTCATCATCAGAATATCTCCATTGTGATGATGAGTCTTCATTGTAAATCGATGTTGAAGAAGTTGTTGACAATAAAACTAGAACTCTTCCATGGAATCCTGCAGAAGTAGGCAACATTTGTGTGTATGTGTGTGTGTATGAGAGAGAGAGAGAGAAAGGATTAATATAACTATACAAAAAGGAAAAGGAAAAGAAATTAAAAAAGAATCATTGAAAGGGCATATTAGTCATTTTAGGTTGTATGTGGACCAAATTCACAGATAATAGAGTTTGAGAGGACCAAATCTACGAAAAGTTTCTGATTTTGGATCATCCATGCAAGTCGAAAAGATTTTGTACCTCATCCAAAGTTTTTTACAAACCACAATGACCAAATTTGCATTTTTGTCTAAAAGAAATTAAAAAGGACAAATAAGTTATTTTGTAACCATATATGTATGTGGACCAAATTCACAGATAATAGAGTTTGAGAGGACCAAATCTACGGAAATTTTCTGATTTGGATCATCCATGCAAGTCGTAAAGATTTTGGACTTCATCCAAAGTTTTTTTACAAACCATAATGACCAAATTTGCAGTTTAGACTTAGGACAACCATGTAAGATTTTGAAACCACGTAGACTTTTCATATAAAAAAAAATGACTGAGTTTGTGACTTTTGATAAACAATAGGGACATGAAATTTTGTCTAATTTTGTTGATATTTTCATACATCACATATGAAAATTCTCTTTTAACTTTGTCATTTTTGCTACTAAGTGCTAAACATTTTTTATTGAAACTTACATGGTCTATTGTTTCTTTATTTGTATTGATCTTCTTCAATGGTAGGAAATCTTGGAAACATGTTATTGATAATTGTCCCTGCAATCTGCACCGAGGGTAGTAGTCCTTTTGGAGAACATCATATCTGCAAATCCAAGGGACTCTCGTATTCATCATTTTCAATGGCGGTGAGCCAGTTTTTTGTTCATTAAATCATGGAAACATGTTATTGATACGGCATGTTGATATACTTCGGAGTCTTCATTAAAGCTTCAAACTCTCACAACTAAATTTGAACTCAACAATTAAATTTAACCAAATTGTGTTTTATGTTGTGACATGAATCATTAGTGGAATCTAACTCAAGATTATGGTACAGTTGTCCGGTTTATACGTTTGGACATACACTTTCCAGTTAATAAAAAGGTCGGGTGAAAAGTACATGAAAGAAGTCAATGAATTACTACAAGAACCCAACAAAGACTTAAATGCAAATGACAAAACTCATCTTCTAAATGGAAAGAGCCAAGAATATATCGATGTAGTTGTGCCATTGTCATTTCCAACTAGTGAAGACAAACAAATACAACCCGTAAGCCTTTAGAGTTAAACTAACAGTACGTTGATAATTATGTTGTATAAAAAGTTAATCTTATCATCCACGGATTTGTGCAGAGTGTAAACAAGAATGAGAAAAAAGACAAATCTTTCTCAAGTAAACTAGTGGACATACTCCACATGGTAGTGGAAAAACTCATGGCTCCTCCAACCGTTGGTTCTGTAAGTTTCATAAAATCATTTTATAATGATGATACATGTCTACTTGAAGCTTCCAATAATCTAGTTAATCTGCCCTTAGATTGTAGGATTGATATTTGGGGCAACCCCATGGCTGAAAAAGCTTGTGATCGGTGATGATGCTCCATTACGAGTGATCCAAGATTCTATCACTCTACTTGGGTAATCTTGTTTGTCTTTGGTTGAATTTAGTATTTGTGTAAAAACCTTTTGTTTTGGCTTTATTATATATCTAACACTAACATTTTAACGTTTTTTATATAAATCTAGAGAAGGAACAATACCTTGTATCACTCTTATACTAGGAGGAAACCTAATACAAGGTAAAGAACCATGAAAATTGAAGTTGGTAGCTTCTTAAACCATTCATATTTTCGGGATGAAAAATCACTTTTTTTAAAAAAAAAAAGTAATTTGATTTGAAAATCAACTTGATTACAGGTATGAGAAGAGCAAGCATTAAGCCTATTATCATCATCACAATCATTTGTGTACGATTTGTGATTCTTCCAATAGTTGGAATCTTTGTGATCAAGACAGCTTCTGGTTTGGGATTACTTCCTCATGATCCCCTTTTCAGTTTTGTGCTATTGATTCAGTACACAGTGCCACCAGCAATGAATATCAGTAAGCAACTTTTGTCTTATTGCATTACATAAGATTAAAATACCATAAAAACAAACGGTTGATAATATGATTTGGATACAGGTACAATGACACAATTGTTCGATGTGGCACATGAAGAATGTTCACTACTGACGATGTGGAGTTATTTAGCTGCAGCATTTGCACTTACTGCATGGTCGACAGTGTTCATGTGGATCTTGACATCAAGATCATGATTGTTACACATCATTTTTATGGAAAAAAGAAAAAAAAAATATATATATATATATATTTTTTACTTTTACTTATATACGTATCCTAAGCACATAATGGACACTCAAAAAGGATCTTTTTTCATGTTACATAAAAATAAACAATCATTCTCAAAATCCATTGACAAGTACAAAACTGCGTGTATGTCCTAATATCTCTACTGCAATCTTAATACAAGCTACAAGTAGTAGTATTATATAAAAGTATAAAACAAACAAGAGTTTAAATTATTATAATAGTTAAATAAGAGTGAGTTGAAGTTTAGGGCGATTGGGTTGTGGTTCAACAACTTCCATGTGGATTTTTACAGACTGAAGAACACCATAAGCAATTGATCCATCAGTCTTTTTGATCTTCTGTTGCTGTTCATCCACCACCCATTCTCCACCTCCTTTCTCACCTCTCATTGTCAAGTACACTGGCCCTTCAATACCATACCTACATACCAAAAGTCAAATCCATCAACCTCAAAAGTCAAACCATGTAAAAATAATTAACAATTTATATATACATATAATAAAGTCATACTTTGGCACAAAAACAATAAATCCATTCGCTCTTATCTTCACAATTCTAGCTTCAGTGTCAGCAGGCCTACAAAACCATGATGATGATGATGATGATTATAAAGATGTGTGTGTGTGTGTGTGTGTGAAGTAGGAAGGGCTATGTTGGAAATACCTTTTTCTGAAAAATATAATAGTATGAAGCTCAATAGAGGAGCGACTTGCCATCTGAGCATTTCTATGTCGATAATTTAGATCTGAATAAAAAATTAAATGAGAAATAGACATTTACCATGTTACATAATTGGTTAAAATTAATGAAAAAAAAATGTTTTTTTTAATTTCATATGATTATTTATGTCTTACTGTCGGCAATGCTAGTGAGTTGTGGTCTATCTTGGAATATGGTTGGCAGTTTGTATATCCCTAAAGATGCAGCAAGCAATCTGTGCACTATCACATCTGCAACCAATTTTATATTTTTTTTTAATAAAATTCAAAACAAGAAAAATAATTATTTTATTGAGTTTTAATATAATTACCTGCATATCTTCTAATTGGTGAGGTGAAATGTGTATATAAAGGTGCAGCAAGCCCATAATGGTGAAACTCCGGGGGGCTAAGGTCCCCACTACAGAAGTAAACAGCCTGAAGTGGAAATTTATTTATTTTGTTCCCATGATTTAAATAATAATAATAAGATTTAATAATAGTAGAATACAAACCTGTGTCATACATCTAGTTGCTAGGATACGGATCAATTTATTGAAGTATGGATCATCACCCTGGATTTTTTATTTTTTTTTTATAATAAAAAGTTAGTTAGAGAGTTTTATAATGATAAGTGAATGAAATTGGAAAGTCAAACTAACCACAGCCTGGTCAAGTGAGTCAGCAAGTGATTTGGATGATGAGACATCAAGGTCAAGGCCAACAGAAGCAGCAGTGCGTAATAAAGGTTCAAGCATTTCCTTTGTTGGACTAGGATGTCGCCTGTAAATAATATTTATTTAATTAATTAAAATAATAATAATAATAATGATAATATATCCATTAATGTTAAAAGAAAGTGAGAAAGTATTATTAATTAACCTTAAGAGGGAGCACTGAGGGAAGCTTTTAAGGATTTGTTCAGCAACCGAAACATTGGCAGCAAGCATAAACTCTTCAACCATTTGGTTTGCTTCTCGGATTTGATACATGCCTAATAAGTAGCAAAAATGTAATTTCAATGAATTATCTAATAATAATTTATTATGTGAATATAGTTACTTATTATTAAACAAATCAAAATTTTACCAATATCAAGAGGATCATGAGTCTCGGTGTCAACTTGGAATTTGACTTCTGCAGAAGCAAGTGTTATGGCCCCTCTTTCAATACGCCTTTGCCTCATTATCTATAAACCAAATGACATAAAAAAATAAAAATTAAAAATTAAGATGATAGCTGGAAATATATGTTTAATAAGTTGCATGATACATACCTTTGCTAAAGTATTCATATTTCGTAAATCTATAGTTACTGGATCCATAAGTCGGCTGAAAGTAATAAAAAAAAAAAATTGACATTATGAATTATAAAATGAAAGTTATTTAAAATTTCAAATAATTTATAGAATAAGGAACTTTCATGCACCTGTCATCCATTCTTGCTTGAGCTTCAACATATGACAAAGCAGCACATGACTTGATGACACTCTTTGTGTATCTAGTAGATATAACATGTGCTTCAGGAGTCATTTCCTGTATTTTTTTTTTTTAAAAAATTAATTTCTTGTAATTAATATGACTAGACCCAGATAAGTTAATAAAAAAACATACCCATATAACCGAAAAGGCAAGTCTCTCCACATCAGCACGAAGAGAACATATATCTATAAAGTCAATCCAGTCAGAAACTGATAATTCAATATTTATATATTTATATAATAATGCAAAGTTTATCATTTATATATTTATAAAATTATAAAATATAATTACCTTCTGTAAGAGGTTTGGGAAGCATGTCTATACGGCGTTCAACAAGGTAAGTAGAGGTTCCTCTTTGTGTAGCTTCACTATCAAGTGGTGTGCCAGGGTGGACAAAATTCGTGACATCAGCAATATCTTTTCAAATACAGTAAAGGATACTACATTATATATACAAAATAAAAAAATATATCAATTCTGTTCTTAAAAGATGTCAATTTAAGTTCATGATTATAATTTAAAAATAAAATTGGGCTGAGGATACGAACTCCAACTTCAAAGTTCCCATTTGGAAGCAAAGTACAGTTTAATGCATCATCAATATCCTTACATCCTGCACCAATCAAAAACATTATTCATTTGCAAGAATCAAGACCAAGGGTATTATCGTCTTTTTACCTGGAGGATCCACACTAAATATTCTTAAATGTCTCAAATCCTGTCTTATTGGATTTGACAGATCTTCAGGGGATACTGACCAAGGTAATGGTGGTAAACATGATAAAACTTGAGCAGAAAATGGTCTTGCATCTATATCATTCTCTATTAACACAACCTACAACATTTTTCCCCAAACATTGTAATAATATAATAATAATAATTATTAATTAATAATAAAATAATACCTCTGTTTCGGTTTCTCTATCTCCAATATCTCCTATTGTACGAACATAATGACCAGAAGGGTATTTAGATTGACAATCCCAAGTATCAACAGAAACAATAATCCTTTTATCTAGAAGATTCCCAAGTTGTCTTGTTTGGATTCTTATCTTAGGAAACCTCCGATCCTTGGACACAAATAAAGCATGTGCAATTCCTGCATTGCCAGCTGGCATAGCCATAGGCTCCAAAGATCCACAATATCTGTGTGTAAACATAATGTCAAGTCAAAAGCAAAAAAGAAAACAAAAAATTACAATTTGTTAAACTTACGCATGCCAGTTCCGCTTTATAATCCCAACAACACGTCCAGAAGGGCGAGAAGGGGCAATATTGGAATTTATGGAGGAACCTTGTGGCAAATTTGTAATTCTTGGAGCATCATCTGCACTGTTGGGTGCGAGGTGAATGGAGTCATCTTCTTCATCATCTTCCTCAGCTATGGAAAGGGATTTTTCAGTATGCCATTGATCTTGAGGTAAAAGTTCAACAGCTACAACATCTCCATCAAAAGCTCTGTTCATGTTTCCACGCCCAAATATTATTATTTCATCACCAATACTTTCACTTCCAACATATGCTTCAAATGGATTATATCGGTTGACACGAAGCTTTCCTTGATGATATATTCCACATCGGATTCCAGATGTGATTTCTGACATGGGTTTATGCTGCATTACAAAATAAACATGTGATTGATGTGGATAAAAACTAATTAAACATTTTGGGAATAGAATATCAATACCTCGGTATATATGACTTTCTTCTTTGAAGGCCTTAAGTCTTCAATTTCCATATCCTCAGAGAAGTGAGGTTGAACAAGAAGATCAAGAAGAGCTGGTTGATTTAGTGATTTTACATATGACTCGATTGTATCTGCTGAAATTCCTTCTTCAGTGGCTTTTCTTTTGTTTTCTCTGTCATTTGTGATCATTAAAACTCTTGTGGGCCCACCAAGATGGTTCTTGTACCATTGTGCTGCTACCCGAATGGCTGAAAGTGTGACATATATAAGTATTTTACAATATTAATATATTATAATATAGTTTTATTATATAAGAATAAGACATCAAACCTCTGTCATTGCGATCATTTGGACTCTCTCCTGCCATACCCTTCACATATGTGTCTCTGAAATATATAGAGGAAAATGTCCAGATGTTCAATAGCATGTTAAAATTTGATGAACATTTGATTTTGAATACATTGAGAAATCTTATAAGTGAATAAAGAGGCTTACTTATGGTGTTCATTAGAAAACACAAAGAATCTTCTTAAGGTGTTGCTACATAAGGCTCTCAATCTGTTGTAAACTGCAAGATTCTTGTTCTTGACTTCTTCCAATACCACAGAGAGCACCACAACATCGTCAATTGCTGGATTTTCGAGCAAATCAATCTGAAACGTAGAAGAAAATGTGTGAGGGTATGTAAAGAGAGGTTTAACAGTAATTAGTGACAAAGAAGGTTATTATGAGGGAAAATAAAAAGAAACTTCGCCACAAACATCCTGAATGAATTATCAAATGAAAAAACTTTAAGTGTACCTGATTCAGAACAACATTAGTATCAACAACAAGGATTGTGGAGTCAGGGGAGCTGAAACGAGCGCTTTTTGTATCACAATTTTGGCAAAACGAAGCCCCACAGTATATATCATCTCTAAGGTAATGTTCTCTGACCACCTGTGTTCAGAAAGCAATTGTTACTCACCATATGTAAAACTAACTGCTGACAAGCAAAAGATGATTATGTAAAGTAATTATTTGGGTTATCAGGTTTAGGGATTTCTAAGGGAATACAAAGTTAAGAACTTACCTTGATAACTTTCCCTTGTTTCGTTTTCCGCACGAATGACTTGTTTTGTAACATGATCTTTTGCTATTAATCGAGTGCTCCAACTGCGGTGTTTATTATCAGAAGCGAAGAATAAATGAGGGTTTGTGCTCCAACCCTACTCCTATGGCGGCGGGTTATGGTATGTTCGATTATTGAGTTGCACGCCTCTAGTTTGATTCGTATAGCTCTTCGAATTCTCTGGCGTTGGTATCTGTGAAACGGATTTGAAATTTAAATTGAGGTCGTTAGGGGACGAAGGCCAATGCCGGAGAAGGCCAGGAGTTGGCAAAAGCTAGCTCCGGTGGAGAGTGAGAAAGAGGAAGAGAGGCGGACGAAGAGGGCGATGCGAGTGATAATTATAGAGAGACGGGAGCTATATGAACTTGAGGGCAACGAAACCAATCCCATGGATTTGGGTGTTGAAATTAAATTTTTGGGAAATAGAAATAGAAATAGAAAGGATTTATAAAAACCTATACAAACAGGATTCTCTTTAAATTCTGGGATTTATAATAGTATTTTTAATTTTCTAACCAAAACATAAGATTTTTCTGCGGGTGAATTGTGTTCTAGAAAGTAGAAACCGGTCCGAAACCAAAATTGTGATGTTGTGTAAACTAGGTTTTGTCAATCGTATCGTGTTCAGGTTGGCGAGTTGACGGATCAAAATACACCAACTCAAATACGACCCATTTAATTATATAGGTCATGAATTTGCGGGTTTGGAACATAAACTCATATATGATCTGTCAACCCATTTATTTATACGAGTTCATAGGTTGGCGATTCGTAAGTTAGATTTTGGTTTGTGGGTTCGTAAGTCAGATTCCATAAATAAAAGTGATCATTACACATGTATAAATTTATGATGCAAACATATCCGAATTTTAGACACTTAAGTCTTAAACATTCAAATGAAAATAAAAAAATTCATAGTTAAATTAAAATATTAATACAAACGCCAAACGACACACATGTTGCATAGGTCTAATGGTCAATGGCATCCTATCCTAATGTATAAATTGTATAATACTTTTAATACATTATATATATATATATATATATATATATATATATATATATATATATATATATATATATATTAAGAAACTCATATATAATCTGTTTAATAAACGGGTTGACGGGTTTGCGAGTTGACAGGTTGGCGGGTTGAAAAACTCAACCAAAACTCGTTTATTTCGTGTTATGTCGTGGTTCGTATCTCCGGCCGTGTTGACAACTATTAGGCATAGTGCAAACAAAAAACCAACACGTATATATGTATATATGGTTCCAATTAGGTTTTTCAATACCAAAACCAATTTTAGGACCGAATATATTAATTAGCCAATATTTGATTTCAATGTTGTGAAAAAACCAATGGATTCAAAATGGATTTGAATATCAAAATGCAAAATTAGATTCATATAATTCAAGAAAATGGATTCAAGATGAAAATTTAGATTCAAAAGATGGATTAAAATGGATTTGGAATGAAAATGCGAAACTTGATTCAAGATATGGAAATGATGGATTCACAATGGATTCAAAATACATAATAACCCACGGGACATATGGATTCAAAATTGTTCAAAATGCAAATCGATTTCGGTTGAAAACCTAAACCGGACGACCGAAACCAGTATGGACCGAAACCCATTTTTTTAAAATGAAAACCGAATGGGAATGTATATTTTGTTCTAAATCGGTTCAATTCCGGTTGGTATTCGGTACGGCTGGATTTCACATACCATGTATGCTCACCTCTATTATTTTTCAAGATTCAAATCCGTTAATATCGCTTTAATGCTCCATGTTTGTGCCAAGGGGCTGATATCAGTACCTTTGTTGATGTTTGTTTTTCTAATATAAATTTTAATATATAAAATAAATTATATAAAAATACAAGATAAGCATTTAGAAGAAAAAAATTATGTATAATAACAAATGTGATTCCTAAAATTAAAACATCATGGAGATTGAATACCATATGCGGGTGTATCAAAAAAGAAAGACAAAACTTCAAAAATGGTCCCTATGATTTTCAAAAATATCAAGTTGAGTCCCTAAGTTCAAAAAACCTCACAGATGGTCCATGTGGTTTCAAAACTTTTAACATTTGGTCCTTCCGGCTCACTCCGTTAGCAAATAGCCGTTAAGTAAGGGGCATTTTTGTCATTCCACTACTCAGGGACCATTTATGAGGTTTTGTATTACTTTTTTTTAAATAAATAAATAAATAAATTTTAATATGCAAGGGGTCCCCTCCCTTTCTCTCTCCTCTCTCTCTCTCTCTCTCTATCTCTCTCTTAGTTTGTCTCCTCCCCTTTCTCTCTTCTTCCCCATTCTTCTTCTTCCTCCAGAAAATAAACCCCTTGCTTCCCTATTGTCTGCAAGCAAAGAACTGCAACTCTGATGCATGTCTCAAAATGACCTTCAACAAGTTCTCTTTCTCTACAGACGTTTCCTTTGCTGCGTTTTCTGATTCTTTTCCTCGTGTTTGAGGATGTCTTAGAGCTTCCAATCTCATTCCCTTGTTTGGTTCACTCACAGGGTTTGGTTTTGCATGCCTTTCATTAAAGAATACGGAGCTTTATAGTTTGCTAAAGAACCAAATGATGGTGATTTTGGGGTTAATGACTCCATTTGATTCATGTAAGACTTGATCTGATAACCATGAACAATAGCTGGTTGATCATCGAACCCAATAGAAAGATTGAGGGATTCGAAGACCATTAGAAGATGATTGAAGGCGAAGGCTATGGTATCGCTTTTCACCAAGGTAAAATCACATTGAGGTTTGACCATTCTGCATACGATTCTAGTATTTGCTTTTGATTCCATAACAATGAAGACGAGCTTGGGCCCCGGTGAACCCAGTAAATCGATTTAGTGGTCGTTTGCACACTATAATGTGTTGTTGCCTTCGAATTCATGTTCGCCTTTGAATTTATTCCAAGTAATTTGTCAAGTTTTCTTGTTTTTGCTTCCGGCGTTGGTTCACCATGGTAATAAGATTTCAGATGAATGTTCATCTTTTATGGATTGACAATATTTTCTGGATTTGATCTTGGAAGAAGATGATTCTCATTACAATCATGTGAATTTGATCATTTTGAAACGGCTGAACCCAAATCATCTTTTCCAACGATCTGCCACCATGGACTTGATACCTCACTGTTTTTCTCAATCTCGACCTAGTGTTGTTGCTAATTGGTTTTGGTTTTGTTGGGAAGAAGGAATATGACATTCCGATCCGGTAGAAGTGATATTAACTGGTTTTAACTCTTTCAAAAATGATCAAAGAAAACCCCCAATAGTTACGATGGTTATTTCAACGAAGATGAAGATTGGAGTTAGATTAGATCTAAAAAAATCGTGATCAGATAAAAAGGAAGCAGGGGAATTTTTTCTGGATGAAGAAGAAGAATGGAGAGAGAGAGAGAGAGAGAGAGAAAAAAAAAAAAGGTGGGTGGGACCCCTTGCATATTAAATTGTATTTATTTATTTAAAAAGGTAATACAAAACCTCATAAATGGTCCCTAGTAGTGAAATGACAAAAATGGCCCTTACTTAACGGCTAATTGTTAACGGAGTGAGTCGGAATGACCAAATGTTAAAAGTTTTGAAACCACAGGGACCACCTGTGAGGTTTTTTGAACTTAGGGACTAAACTTGATATTTTTGAAAACCACAGAGACCATTTTTGAAGTTTTGTCAAAAAAAAAATTTAGCAAGACCAGGCCCTCAACACACTTGGGCTGGAGCTGGGGCTGTTGGGCTACATTTGATTAATACAAATTACAAATTATGATTAGAAAAAAGATAAAATTATAAATAATAAAAGAAAAATTAAACTCTTTTTTGCATATATATACTTGACTTTTGGTCCCTTGACTCTAGCAAAAATACTCTGATATGTGTTTCAAAGTTCAAACTGTTGTCGCTTGACTGCTTATATAACTTGCGCATTCTAGTGTTTGAACATAGTTCAATGGTTACTCTTTCATTCCTATAACTTTTAAGTTTGAACACAAGCAACAAAAAATTAATTTCCATATTTCAAAGACAATATTGCATAAAACTAAGGTTACGCTTAAAATACTCTTGTCTCCTTCAACGCAGCAACATTGATTAATACTTTTCTTGTAATTTTACTTTTTTTTTTTGTTACGGTATTTAAAACAATTTTTATCTAACCCGAAAAATATTGTATTTGGATATATTTTTTTATAGAATTTAAGAGCCAAAGACTTGATTGCATGCATGTCCCATTAGGGTTTTCATTTACAAAGTTCATAAAGAGATATCACACATTTAAATAAAGAAAAGATGATAACTAGGTAATCAGATAAGGATGTATGGATTCATTCATCCCCTTTAAGTTTCAGCATGTAAGTCTTGAATGCTCAACTTGTCAAGTAAGCTTTGTAATTGTTTTGTGTCACACTCTGATGAAACTACCCACCACTTGCAATTTCATATCAACATACACAAGTTTTTTCTTTGGTCTTGGTATGTTCTCTTAGAAAATAAAATTTCATTTTCGGCGTGTTTCTTCCATTCGTGGAAAACATGATTTTAGGCAAATGGAGTTGGCCATGTTGGTGTCACTTACAAAGTCTTCAATACCAACGTACCCAAAGGACTTCACTAACAATAATTGTCATACTGCGGTATTCTGCTTCAACAGATGAACGTGAAACTACATTTTGTTTATTCGTCTTCTACAAAATCAATGTTTGTCCTAAAAGAAGCAAATAACTGGTCCTCAATAGCCTTGTAAAAGCACATCCTAACCAATATGCATCAGTCAAAAAATGAAACGTGGTCCAAACCACCATCTTATGGTATTAATATCCCTTAAATCAAAGTTGTATTTGGAGTTATCTTTGAGTACCAAAGCACTCTTAAAGTTGCAATTGTGTGTTGTACTTTAGGATCTGAAACAAACTAACTTAGCATGTCGACTGCCTAAGCAATGTCAGACCTAACTGCTTGAAGATAAAGTAACCTACCCATCAGATGTTGATATTGATTTGCTTTAACCTGTGGGTTATCATCACACTCATCTGACTGCAAGTTTTGATCCTTGGAAGATATATTTAGGTTTGCACGCTTGCATTCCATGATCTCCCAGGATGTCAATAGTGTATTTTAAGTTGATTTAGAAAAAGCCCGTTATGTGTCTTAGCCACATAGAACCCTAAGATATATATTAATGGGACCACGTCTTTAATGTTATACTGATTTGTTAAGTTGATCCATTGTTTCACGTATTCTTATTGCATCGTCCCAACAATGATCACATCGTCCATATAAATCAAGTTTGTAACAAAATACTTCAGTTATTGTGTATAAAATGAAAAGCATCAACATTTGACTACTCAAAGTTTAACTGAGTTAACGGCATTATAAAATATGGCACCAGTTACGTGAGGCACGTCGAAGTACATAAAGAGACTTTCCTAATCTATAAACTCTTGTATTTCTTTCCTTTGCAAAACCTTTTGGTATTTTCATGTATGCTTCCTTATAGAGGTCCACATGCAGGAAAGCATTGTTAATGTCCAAATGATGAATGATTCAATCCTTCTTCGTACTTATAGCAAGTAAAGTCCTATTACAAGTGCATCATGGAAGACAACACCTTTCATTGTGTAAATACATTCACCATTAAACATGCCTTTTACCTTTCGACTTCACCAATCGGCTTGTACTTTATCTTGGAAAGCCACTTGGAGTGAATGGTACGTTTCTCTACTGGTAAATGTTCGAATGTCCACGTTTCGTTTTCTTCAAGTGCCTTTAATGCTTTTTTTTGCATGGTTTCTAGCTATATGCATTTTTATACTTGTTTAAAATTCCTTGGTTTATCACTTAAAATGTAACACTCATGCTTCCAGGTATCATGTTTAATTATGTTTTTGGAGGACTATTGAGCGACTCGACAAGTTGGTGCTACAACTCGTCGAGTAGGGTCGTGATGTGCCACGTGGATCAATGATCTACTCGACGAGTCCGAGAGCCGACTCGCCGAGTAGATGATATGAAGAGAAACCCTAAATCCTCGGGTTTGGGTCCTATTTAAGTTCACTTATAGCCTCATTTCGGATCATCAGTTGCTTGCCTTCACTGAGAGAAATCCTAATCTCCCTTTGATCTAATAGAGAGAGTGTGTGAGTTAATATTGAGTATTTTGGTGCATCTTTGGAAGATAAGAGAAGGATTTCAAGCAAGGAACAAGAGGAGGTTGTTAGATCTGTTGTTATTTATCCAAGAGCTTATGTAAAAGGTATAAAGTTTTTACCTTTCTCATTAGTTTGGGTAGATCTCATATTATTGGAGTTTAGGGCTTTTTTTCTGTCTAATATTGGGACTTTGAGTGTTTTATGCACATATAGAGATTTGGACATCAGATCTAGACTTTGTGAGGTCCCTAGAGTTCAAAGATCCCTGCTTTATGCAACCATAATTGAGCCTTGAGTGAAAAACCCTTAATAGAGCATGTTTTTGGCATTTGAAGCCCTAAGTGCCATGCATGAACGTAAAGCTTGTGGCTTTACGTGATAAGCAAGCCTTGAGAGCTTAGATCTAGAGTGTGAGAGGGTTTCCTACTAAGAAATCGTCTGTTTAAGTCATGGGTCTAAATGGACTCGTCAAGTTGATGAGCCGACTCAATGAGTTAGTTAGGGTTTTGTCCAAATGAGTTGGACATGCTATAGCTCGGTGAGTTAGGGGTTAACTTGACGAGCTGGACCTTCACGAAGACTTCTGAGGGACGAGTGGACTCAACGAGTCACATGAGTGCACTCGACGAGTCGGGTCAAACTTGGACTATTGACTGGAGTTTGACTTCTGTTGACTTTAGGGTTTAGTCAACATGAGTAATGGAGACCATGGAAGGGTAAAATGGTCTTTTACCCATTCCAAGAATTTAAGAGAATGAGAGAGAAACCTTTGGTGTATTGAGTATGAATAGATTATTAATTAGAAATGATTATCCTATGTATTAGGTGGAGGCTAGTTCGAGATTTCTAAGTATGAGACTTTTACTTGCTAGCTTACAAGGTGAGTCTTCTCACTATACTTACCATGAGTGGTATCTTCATGTGACTGAGATGTCTTATGTGCTTATCTATATATTGTGATACTCTGCTTTTTGTCCTTGTGGTTTATGCTTATTGCTATGAACTTATTGAGTTAGGGCCGGAGGATCCACCCAAGTTGTGGGACCGAAGGGTCTCCATTGGAACACATTGACCAGAGGGTCGTATTGAGTTAGCCTCGAGTGACTAATGTGATGTGTGTGGTATTTTGGGGAACTCGCTAAGCTTTGTGCTTATCGTGTGATGTGTTATGTGTTTCATGTACTTCTACGAATCACAGGAAGGCATCAGCTTGATTGTACACACATCAAAGATTAAGTTATGATTAAGAGGGTCCTGGAGTTTTGATATATGAATAGTTTTTGATATGAGATTTGATGATTTGACATTGTGACATTTTGTGATTTTATTATTGAGATAAATGTGTTTTTAATTTGAAATTTTTGGTTAGAAAATTTACATTGTTACATAAAAGTTTCATAGATTACACATAAAAGCTTAAAAAAAAAAAAAAAAACTTTTAGCTTTGATATCTCAACTTTGGGGAATTGTAACTTATTGAATATGGAACCAAAATTGATGAAATTATAACCTAAATTGAAGTAAAAACCTCTAAACTACATGTTGGAAAGATCTCATGTCAATCTGAAATCAAACAAATAAGTTATGTAATTTTGAAAAGTTTCACAGAGTACACATAAAAACTGAAAAGCTAAAAAGCTTTGATATTCTAATTTCAGGGGACTTTAACTCATTAAACACATAACCAAAAATGATGAAATTATTGCCTAATTTGAAGAAAAACTTTGAACTAAATGCTAAAAAGGATCTTATGTTAATCTGAATTAAGACAAATGAGTTATGAAATTTTTAAAAATTTCACAAAATATACGACAAAGCTAAAATGCTGAAAAGCAATAAAAAGGATGTGATTTCATGTACCGGTCCATAACTGAGAATCGGTGTATCGAACATCGATAAAAAACTGAAATCAGTTGAGTGTGATTTCATGTACTGAGAACCAAACCGATAATATAAAACCGTCTCGATCTAGGTATGGGTTTCGGTTGGGTGTGGATGCTCACCTATAGGCAATCCCAACTAAGTTGTTCAAGGTTTGCATGACAAAAATGGGAATAATGGACATAAGAGATTTGAGTTAGAGGAAATTGTTGAAAATAAACTCAAATAATGTGACTTTTGATAAAAGAAAATTTCAACTTGTTAGTCAACTATTCTTTCTATTAGGGTTTTTTTTTTTTTTTTTTTTTTTTGTGTGTGTGTGTGTGTATGTATGTGCAGTTTTATTAGGCTCATGTGACTTATGTTGTACTAGTTAATTATATACATTCCTATCATACTACATACTTAAACTATAGTGGTTATTTGAATGTTCAGAAAGTGTAGATATTAGAGTTAAGTATTTGAACAACTCAAACGATTTTACACAAAATAACAATATATAACAAACAAAGAAAGTGGTTTACATGATCAAAGTGATCAGCTACGTCCACAGACGAACACAAGAGATAGATTTTATTGATTACAGTCGAATGGCTTACATACAACATGTTACACAAATTCAAAAGGCATATATATATATATATATATATATATATATATATATATAGGGTTGGAGAATATGTAGCTGTTATGTACCTAATATTAGGTATATGACTATCAAAAACTACATAATTTTAACAAAATTCAATCAAATATCTCTACCATATTTCTTGTATCCACTATTAGAGCTTAGGTTAGGCTTTGTATATATTTTTATGGAGGTGTATAAGTTTGATTTAGTACGACAAACGGTGTATAAGAATATCTTACCAACTACATATAGTTCGGTCTTTTGAAATTTATTACAGAAAGTAGAGTGAAAGATTGAAATTATCCATTATAAACCCGATAAACATCTTCCCATAAAGAATTAAAAAAAACAATTCAAGTATACATAAGGTTGGTGTCGGAGGAAGTTATGAAGCTTCAACTAGAGGTCTAATAAAAAACACATTTGAAATACATAGATGTTTGGGATGAACTCTAAAATAAAAAATAATATGAGTTCAAAAGCAACAAGAATAAGTTAAGCGTAAAAGAAAATTGTGTCTTTTTAATCAAAATGAAGTCAATTTAGATTATTTTATACCTAATATTATATATACGACAACCACATATTCATTTTTCTTATATATATATATATATATATATATATATATATATATATATATATATATATATATATATATATATATATATGAGCTTAGAGAATATGTGGCTATTGTGTACCTAAGCTTATATATAGAACCCTCCAAACAATCTATTTCTGATCTATTTATATCCAAAACAGTCATGATATCTTATTTACTATTCTTATTTAATCATGTGACTTACTAAATCGATCAAATTTATGTTCTTTTTTTTATTGTGTCTAATAACTTAAAGCATTAAAACTTAACCATTTAATCAACCCTGGTAGATTCTAAATGAAAACTAATTAAAAAAAATACCATAACTCAATCAAGTTTTTCACAAAATCATTGGATATAGTCTTTCAATTGAAAGACAAAACGCTTGAGTTATATTTGTTAAAAAACATTGTTTTCTCTATAAACTTCAATAATTATTTGTAATAAAAATATATATCATTATCTTTTTCATTCTATAATTGAACTTAATTCAAGGGTATTCTATTAAAACAAAACTAAGAGAAAATGAAATTGGATTTGATTTGTTTAAAACTACGTTGTTTAAAAGGTTTTATACTTAAGTTTAGGTATATAACAACCACATATATATATATATATATATATATATATATATATATATATATATATATATATACCATTGTGGATGCTTTTATAGTCGCACGGCTGACCTATCATTGGCTTGGATGGAGTGACAGTTATATATATATATATATATAACTGTCACTCCATCCAAGCCAATGATAGGTCAGTCGTGCGACTATAAGAGCATCTACAATGGTGAGTTCAATGAGAGAGTTGTATGATGTGACAAATCTAGTTGTCATTCAATGGATGAAACTCTACCATAGTGAGATACCACCTTGGCATTCAATGAATTTGAAGTTCAATGGCCATTGAACTCTTCAATGGAAAAAATGAAAGTTTTTAATCTTAAATACATACTATAAATTAGTTTTTGTAACTTTCTATTAAACTTTGTAAAGTTAAATGCATTGTAGGAAAAAATTGATTGAGTTGTATAAAATGTAGAAAAATAATGTGGCTGCCCTAAGGTCAAATAATGTGGCTGCCCTAAGGTCAAATAATCATCAATCAATCATACTCCACAACTGATAACGGCTATAAGGTCAAATGATGATCAATCTATAGAC
Source organism: Lactuca saligna (assembly GCF_052625555.1). Lineage (NCBI taxonomy): Eukaryota > Viridiplantae > Streptophyta > Magnoliopsida > Asterales > Asteraceae > Lactuca > Lactuca saligna. Next base: position 138,199,508 of record NC_136418.1, read on the forward strand.
TCCACAACTCAACAAGATGCCAAAAAGAAAGCTGGTAGCCTTTTCAAAGTAATTCTGTGTTCCATGTTTTTCCTCTCCCTTGAAATCATTGTGTTGAAATATAGCCATTTTTAATATCTTTGGGCTCCGGATTGATCAGTAATTTACAATTCAATCGGTACTTTACAATACCAATACAATATTCTAAGATAACATCATGCTTACCCTCAGCTAAATCTGTACCCACTTATCATGCTATTTGCTATGGCAAAATCTAAAAAATGCCCAGAACAAAGCATTACAAATTTGATTGAAAGGATGGAAAACAAGCGACAAGATACCCTTTCTTGACGGATTACTTCCTCGCAAAAGGCAGCTTCACAACGACTACAACGATGGATGAGTTTCATCATTACGAGCTGTTTAATGACGAATCTCTCCTACTAATTTTATTGCTATAAATCGATTCATCATCTGCGTTCATCCCACTTGAACTTCCCTCAAAATGTTTTCTCTTGGAATGTGTTGTCACTGTCTCTTTTCTTTCATCAACAAATGAAATGAACGTCTGAAGGCGTCCAGATTTAAGACTTCTCCCAGTCGACTCCGAAAGAGTTGGATAGTGTTTGATAAATTGGTAGATTATTTGTGCAAAGTATATGATAAGAGCAAGCAAACAAACTATTCCACATATAATGAAGAGGCCTTTAAAGCTCGTTAGTTCCAGCTGCTCTACTTCAAACTTTGTTCCCTGTGAGCTGCATGCACTTCTCATCAACCACTTGTCATGAATCCTTTGTAGTTCACCGTTTTCTGATAGTTCTAGAATAGCCGTCGACATATCTGCTGCTAGAGGAGAGTCTCGTGGAAAGGCCTGTGATAAAACATATGATTTTATAACTCAAACTTTTACTAGTGAAAAGAGAAGTATGACTTCCAACTTACGAATCCCCATCCAGTTTTGGTAAACTCTTGACCAACGATGCTGAATTCACAACGGGTTGAAAGGAAGAGTTCGATGTATGAGCGTTGATCAACTATGGCAGCAACACCACCGTTGTGGGGACCATCGATTAGGGCTTTTTCATATTCTTCAGGCAATGAAAAAGGAATCAGCCGAGAAGCTTGAATACCAAGTTCGCCTACAAGATAATCATTCACAAACGTATTCTCTTGGTACCCAATGGGCTCTCTGCTTTGTATTAAGCTTTCGATTCCTGTAATAGGCGTGGAAAGCTTCTGAACTGTTAATATTGAGGTCAAACTAGCTGTATAACTCGAGTTTATTATGAGAACAACAAATAACCATAAGAGTACAACCATACGACCAAGAGTGCTGAGCGTGTTTTCTCCTGTATAAACAATAACCGAGTAAGATTATATATTATATGACATCTTGTTTGGTTTTGGAAACATGAAGGGACACTTACTGTGGGAGGAAAACAGCGTTGAAAAGCTAAACCTGAAAAAGGAACAAAATCCATCTGTTTAGATCCCGATTCTACATAAAAATAGTAAGTTTTTGTAAGATACTACAGAAAGACACATATACCATAGAACTGTGACAAACTGTTTTCTTGGAGGACCACGAAATTCGTCGTTTACACGATGTTCTAGAATCCATACAACAGCTCCCACAACTAAGAAAAAGATTCCTGAAACAGTCCACATTAAAGGAGAGAATGGTCTAAGAAAAGCCCATGTACTAGAGCTTGATCTCCTAATGGGCACCACTACAACAAGCCCAGATTCGATAAATGGTTGTGTAAAATCTGCTAGTCGTGTCCGATTAGTAGTGATAACTATGTCGCCCACCACAGCATCATAAACCTGTATTGAATTTCAAAAACTTTAGCAAGAAAGTATAGTAAGAATCGATCATGTGGGGTTATATTGCTTTGAGTCTATTTATTTAATGATCGGAAGAAATTGGGAAGAAATACTCACACCATCGTGTATCAAGTTCACAAGCTTGGTGTTACTTGGGTTCCTGACTCCATCTCCATATGATAGAAACTTATATGGCAAAGCATACGGAAGTAACTTTGTAGCAGATGTAAACACATCAATGCAGTATCCTTTGAATGAATCACTGTGTCTTGCTTCTCCTACAAATTCCTGAAAACTTACACGATGTGGAACACCGATCTTCATCTGCTTTCCGTTATCTGGGAAAACCCATCCACGTGGTTTTTGAACTGTTAAACCGGGCCAAATCACTGCGTGTAATAGCTCAGAAGAACTTGATTGATGACCAGATGGCTTTGTGTTGACTTTATCTGGACGAATAGTTGACAAACCCGAAGAATTTGACCAATACCCGATCCTCCTAACACCAGTGCCAACCACATTAATAACTTCGAATGCAGGAAAAGCAAGGTTTCTATCAGAAGTAAACTCGATAAGTCCTGTTAATCCTTCCATTTTGACATCTAAGATGTCATGAAGCAGCAAATCCCCTTCATTGAAGACACTCAAAGAACCATAATTCAAGATTTCTCCTCGTAACCCTTGTAATTTTGGATCTTTTGAAAATGAAATGTTTCCACCTTTATCAAAGAAAGTGTCAAGCGCACGAGCAAGCAGCCAAACGGTGTCGTATGCATATAAACAGTAAGTATTCAAACCAAACGTTGTCAAGTTTTTCCACTCAGAAGCAAACTTTCTTGTAAGGTTTGAATCTTTTGTGTACGCTTTTAATGTGATAAACCCTTGCATAACATCAATTGTCTTGAGCGATAGTGAGGTGGAAGTGTCTATGACTGTTGAGAGCCAATTAGTAGCGATCCAAACATACCCACTATCCAACATACCAAGGTGTTTAGCCACTTCAAGTATATCCAATCCCCTATCTGCATACGTGTGGACAACAAGAATTCTTGACTCCATTAAAGCAACTTTAACCAACACATCGCTTATGTCTGTTCTTGTTGCTAGTGGCTTAATAGGTGCTTTATGGGAGATCTGAGATCCTCTCGATGCTAATTGATCTCCTAATGATATTATTCCATTTCTTCCATGATCATCATCTATGTAAATTGCTGTTACTTTTTTCCATTCATAGTACTTGATTATGTCTGCTATGGCATCCATTTCATAAAGATCACTGTGAGTTGTGCGCACAAAGAAAGGATACTGAAGGGAATTCAATGTAGGATCAGTGGCTGTGTAAGATAATAGAGGAACTTGGAGCTCACTTGCCACTTGTGATATCATATGAGCTATGACTGAACTTTGGGGGCCTATTAAAGCCACAGTTTCTGTCTCCATCACTTGTAAAGCTGTTATCAGAAACCAATTAAATTATATATAAGTTAACATTTGTATTTGATGAAACTGGTTTTTGACTTCTATTTATACTAGAAAAGATTAAAAAAAAAAAAAAAGAATTAGTGACGGAATTCGGTCGCTGAAAATAATTTAAGATAGTAACTAAAATATGTCGCTAAAATTCGTCACTAATACTTGGTTTTCTGGTTGTAAAAAAACTAAGCAAGTGTTTAAAAGAGTTACTTACCCTCCATTATACTCAGAAATCCACTGTAATTCGCATCATGAAGAGTTAATCTCAGCTTGGTTCCATTAAGAATAGTGGGATCAGAATTCACATCTTCAATTGCAGCTTGTAAAGCGATTTTTGCCACTTTTCCAATGATTGAATCAAATGTCAAGATAGATGCAATATGTACGACATCTGGTCTTGTAGAAACATTGGTATTCTCAAGCCCTTCGGAGGACCATCCACCAAAATCAACGACCAATACAAGAAAAGCCCAAACTAGATTCTTAGGCATTTCTATTTCGTACACCCTGTTATGTAAAACAATTAACACAAGAGAATCTTACTTTCGGTACTTGAGATTGATCAAATAGCATGCATGGCTGTATAGTAGCTAATTCTGAGCAAGTATTTGGGTACAATGTTTACATGTTGATAGTTTAGAGAAAGTTCAAGTGACAAAAAGAACAAAATTGTCAAAAACCATTTATGCAGATTAACAAACATGTGTGCAACATCTTAGTGCTAAGAAGAAATTAATAACCCATCAACATATCGGTACGAAGTACCAACATACAAAAATAAGCCTCAGCCCACAACTCAATGGGCATATAAACGACATAAGAACATAAGTTTTTTAAATACAAGAAAACATATATCATACTATGAAATAATACATATACGTTTGTGTGTGTGTGTGTATATATATATATATATATATATATATATATATATATATATATATATATATATATATATATAGAGAGAGAGAGAGAGAGAGAGAGAGAGAGTACAGAGAAGAGAAGACTAATAAGAAGCCATCCACAGTGATCCAAAGAAGAGCAACGAACACGGAAGGAACTAAATGAGAGGAATTTGAAGCAGGAATTAGATTGGAGGGATCTGGTGCTGTAGTAGAAACAAAATTCGAAGAGGGTTTCATGTATGGTGTAGAAATTTTGTTGCTATTTTTGGTGATGACGATAATTATCACTTTCACTGGCATTATTGAAGCATTTATGGAAAATTGATGTCTTATTGGTTGGTTTCTTCTTCACGTGATCGACCTGTGAATGGTGTGAAGAAATTTCAATCTTTCTGGCGGTAATTGTCACTATTTACTTCATGAAACATGTGTCATATAGACGAATTGGAGCGAGTCATATCTGGTCTAGTTGGGTTATGCATCGGATTTTATATCTAGTTGGGTTGATACATCGGATTTTATATCCATATGAGGTATGAGTTTGAGAGTTTGATTCCTTTAAACTACTTTTTTGTGATGTTACATGTACGGAATTTTTCCCTATGAATTCCTACGGGGATGAGTTTGCTTGTAAGGGTATCTCGAACTCACCCCAAACTCCATTTTTTTTCCCTCATTCTCTTCTAAGTCTACCCTATTTTTATCTCCAATTTTGAAGATAATCAATAGTATTCTCTCATATTTGGGAGAATACTATTCATATCTTAAAAAATAGAGTTTGAAGTTTTTATTGCTAATTTTAATCTATCTTATTTTTATTTTATATATTTTTAGTTTATTTTTATCTATTAATTATAATTTAAATGAAATATTTAATATTTGTAATATCATGCTATATACTAATTTATATTAATTAATCATAAATATAGAGTTTAATATTTATTTATCGCATTCATATAACAAAAATTAAATATATATTAAAGATTTGAAACACGGCAACATAATTTATAAAATATAGTAATCAAATATGATTGTGATCTTGATATATTTATTATAAATATAATCTTATATATTTAATAATTATTTATAATAAAGTAATAATTAATTTAAATTTATTATATATAAACCTATTATTTATGATTATATAATTTGTAATATTTTTGTCATGAAAAAATATAATATATATTTGTTAAAATCTAATTAGTAGACCGGTGTATCTGATTATATATATATATATATATATATATATATATATATATATATATATATATATAAAGCTATAAAAATATAATATTCTAGGAATATACTTTTTAAAGTAAAAATATTATAGAAAATGAAGTAAGAATGAAGATAAAACACTATTTATCCTATTTTTTCTCCATTTATAGGAAAAAAATAGAGATAAGTTGAGATGGTCTAAGATAGCATTTGATATGTGAGACTATACGGGACAAGACAAAACAATGTCCCTTTTAATAGCATTTAGCATGGCTAGAACAAGAACAAGATTGACTATTAACTAAGTCAAATAAGATTATTTTATAAAAATTTAAAATTCCACCCAAAAGGATGGAACAAACTGGGACACATAACATTTGACAAAATTACCCTCCGCCCACATACTTTCTCGCATCTTCCTCCTTGATAATGATAAGGCCAATAACTTTTCCGTTTATCTCTTCCTCCTTTGTCATGCATGAAGTATTTTATTTCCAAAAAAATTTACAGTGGATTAGAATATATTTTTTGGCAACAAAAATAATAATAATTAAATAACAACTTAATATCAGATGATACTTTGGCGAGTTATTGTCACTATAGCCCAATAATATTCAATATAATTGTTTAAAAGGTCCCTAGTGATTTTTTTGCTCTTTAAAGGGTATGAACTTTGTTTTAACAGTTATATTGGGATCTTACCCATTTTAGGAGATATTTGTGCATTGTCATCTGCCAAGTAAGCTGGTGAGTCACCACTGAGTTGACTCAGTGAAACACTTATGCAAGGATTAACTAGGGGAATTTACTTCCAACTACTCACCAACCATCCTTAATGCCCAAGTAATCAATGGTGGGGGTGGGCCATTAAAATCTGAATAAACCCATGTGGAGTTTAATCAAACGAAACATAGAACTTCTTTACTACCTATGTGGGGTTTAATCAAATGAAACGTAGAACTTCTTTAACCAAACACACCTCCAACAAGAACCCAAAATCCTCCTCATGTAACTTCACCACCTTCCCCCAACTCCATAAATTCTCGTGGATGTCTCAAATACAATGACCCCCACTTCATATTTTGTGATTATGGCAAGAAGATTGCAAATAATCAAAACGAGATGTAGAGGTTAAAGGAGCAGCTTAGTCAGACTTTATCGTCTGTAGGGTCAATCATATCAGTCTACAGCACAAGCTAGATGACCATGATAAGATATTTCAAGTAGTTGATCTGGTAATGGGTGGAATAATGATGGCCTTACTCATGATGATGGTGGTCGTACTCGAGTTCGTTATGAAACTTTAACGAAGTATTAGTTGGGGGGGGGGGGGGTGGGGTGGAAGCTGATGAAGGATATATATATATATATATATATATATATATATATATATATATATATATATATATATATATATATAATTTTTTATGTTACGTTTTTTTTTCTTCTTTTTGTGGTACTTGTAGATGAATGAAAAAGATCTATGTTAATGACACAGGCATTTGCAATCCTAGTGGCAATGACCTAATGTTTAATGAAAAAGACGTAATGAAATCAGGCTTTTTGTATCAAAAAATTTTGTTGTTAATTGTTACATTTTGTTGACATCCAAACAAAGCCGTTAGAAGTGTATTGCAAATGGAGAAGATGGAAACAGTCTTGTGTTAGTGAACCCAACGTGGCTTGCATGGTGGGGGTATTTTTGTCTTTTTGTAACATCCCAAAAATCACAATGAATTTTATCTTTTCAAAAACAACCATAACCATAAATGTTTACAAAACCATTATTCAAAAGTGTAATTTAGTAATTAAAGTATCCTAAAATCCAAAGAACATAAAACTTAAGATGTGCACGATCACGCCTTCGCCTTACCACGATCATATGAAGTACCTAAAATAATAAACTGAAATTGTAAGTCAAAGCTTAGTAAGTTTCCCAAGGTACCAACACACAACCTATAACAACATATATTGGGTCTATAACTAGCAGGCTGGATTACCCCTGAGCCCATAGTATGAGTTTGGCTTGCCTTTCAGGCCCACAATTTATGTCTAGCTTGCTATCGGGGTTTGTTGGCTACTGCACGAAGCAGTACTACCTCAACCCAACCATACTATTTTGAAATATACATAACATATAACATATATCAAACAATAGATAAATATATAACCAGTCATCAGACAAATAGGCAGATCAACATATCACTACCGCATATTACATCCTATGTATCAGGATACCGATCTAACATATCACCATAACATATCAACATCCTGTATACCAGGATACATAATCTAGTGAGTCAGCATTGGTGCCTCCGACCCACAAGTACATTGAGGAAAACTCGCCTCTCAATCTGAACAAATATCTGAAGAGGTATCTGCTCTGAATCTCAGCTCTACCCATCACCTATTCATCAAATAGTAACCAATCTCAATTACAACTCAAAATACCCAAAATACCCTTAGGTCAAACTTGGTCAAAGTCAACGTTAATTCAAACTTAGCCGCTAGTCACATTGTAACCTCTAGCGGTCACATCGTGACCTGGTGATTACAAAATAGTCGAGGAACCCCCATCCTCACATCGTGACACTCCCCGTGCTCACGTCATGAGAACGCTCTAATCATAAGTTCTTAATGGAACTCTTGATCCATTTTTTTTCAAGCAACCTATCCCCTATAGAGTCTTATTTACTCCATAACATCATAAAAAATGTAGCTTTTTGAACATGCATATCCCAAACATTAGTTAGGGAACAAAAAGGGAAAATGACACCAAAGCTCATGAAAAAGTCATAAAACTCAACCATCTTCCAAATCTAGCTTCTATACTACTTAAGGGATTGAAGATCCATTAAGTTGGCAACTTTATGGATTTCAACCACTACATCATCTTGAATATGAAGGCTTAAGCACATATATATATATATATATATATATATATATATATATATATATATATATATATATATATATGCTAATGGAATCACAAAGCAATGAAATTGAAACTCACAAAAGGTCCAAATGACATGTCAATGCTTGGTGGTGAGACTTGAATGCAAAAATGATGGACTATATGCTCTTCATCTTCTTCTCCATGGCTAAAATCTCCACAAATGAGCTCCAAGATCAAACATGGATGTTGGGGTTTCAAATGGGAGTGCAAGGAGGTGATGGAGGGTGAGTGTGGGCTAACTATAACATCCCAAGTTCGGAACAACAAGTGAAGGGCGCTAAGTGTAATTTCGAAGAAGGGACTTGACGAGTAGGTACGCTTACTTGCCGATCCGGAAGGGGTTTGGGTCGCGAATTAAGTGACCAACTCGCCGACTCGGAAACTGGACTCGACGAGTTGGTGTTGGAATGAGAACAACCCTAAACTTAGGGTTTGCACCCTATTTAAAGGACTTTATGTCCTTCTCCCAGCCTCTTATTCCCCCCAAAGAGTTTCAGAAAACCCTAATTTTGTGTGAGGCTTCATTATTGAGGAGATTGGAGCTTGGAAAAGGAAATTGGTGGGAAAGAGCTTGAGGAATTAAAGGCTTGCTGCAAAGGAGTGGTGTAGATCCGGGATATACTTCAGTTGGAGCTTATATTGGAGGTAATAATATGTTGCTTGGGTTCTTTTGCATATAGATCTTTTATCATTAAAAATTTTGGGGCATTCTTGGTATGATTAAGAGCTACTTCGAGTTAGAGGCTTAGATCTGAGGTTGCCACTTCAGATCTAGGCTTGTGATGGTCCATAATGTCATAAAGTTTTAGTCTTTGAGTTATTGGTGAAGCCCCTTTGACCAAAACCAAGCCATGGTGTGTTTTGGGCCTAAATCTCCATGGTTTCACGTAAAGTTTGCAACTTTACGTGAGGGTTAGATTGTAGAAGGGTGGATCTATGGATTTGAGCCTCTGCATGGCTCGAATAGCTTCTGAATGGGTTGAGAAATGGAGAGACTCAGCGAGTCACATGGGTGTACTCGACGAGTTGTATGAAAATAAGCATGAACTCGGTGAGTGGAAGCACAACTCGGCGAGTCTGTTGAAAATTGCCTTGGACTCGGCGAGTCTGTTCTTGGACTCGACGAGTCTAGTCGCAGAACCCAACCTCTTTTGGTTAAAGCCTTGGATTAAGTGAGTCGGTTGGCGACTCAGTGAGTCGGACAGGATGGGACTCAGAGATCGTTGGACTCGGCGAGTCTTGGGGCGACTCAGCGAGTTAAGTTGTGTAATGAGATTTTTTTGGGTTTGGGAAATCGGCGAGTCGACGGGGTGACTCGGCGAGTAGAGTCAACCAGGAAGGTTGACTTTGACTGAGGACTTTGACCTTGACCAAGAGTTGACCAGTCTGACTTCCAAGGGTAATTTGGTAATTCTGGTATTTATGGAATTGGTTCTCTGGTAGTGTTTTAAGGTGAAGTTCGTGTCGGTGGTCGGAGTAGGTTGGTATTATCTTTTCAGTCGGCAATTGCAGGTGAGTTATCCTCACTATATCGACAAGGTCTGCGGCACCAAGGCCGGCCCTTTATCGGATGGAAATCCGGGTATTGTTTGTTATGTTATTGCTTTGTTAGATTTGCATCCTGGTATTTAGGATGGTGTTATGTTAGTGTATTGGTTAAGGTCGGTACCCGGTACATAGGGTAATGTTATGCTAGTGACCGGTTAGGTTGGAATCCTGGTTAGGATGTTGATATGCTATGAGATCTGATAGATTGTTGTATGGTTATGGATTTGTTATGTGATTAATTGTTTTATGTGCACATGATTATTTGACGGGGGTTTGGGTTGAGGCGGGTCCTGCTTTGTGCTGTAGGCCAAGATACCCAAGGAGGACTGGATATTCCGAAGGCCCAGCGAGCGGTCCAAATAGGCTGAGGGCCCCAAGAGGGCGGACCAGACGTGTTGAGGCTCGGAGAGTAGACCAGGCCGACTGAAGGCCCGGTGTGGGCGGACTAGTCATACTGTAGACTCAGAGAGTTGACTAGGTGGATTAAAGGCCCGGTGCAGGCGGACCAATCACATTGTAGACTCGATATACATGGCTAGACTCGGAGGGTGGACCAGGTGGACTGAAGGCCCGGTGCGGCGGACCAGACCCACAGTAGACCCGATGTGCATGACTGTTCTATTTGTGCTATGTTATGAGTATGTTTATGTGTGGTTGGTATTTTGGGGGTAACTCACTAAGCTTCCGAGCTTACAGTTCAGTGTTTTTTTAGGTACTTTAGGAGATCGTGGCAAGGCGAAGGCGTGATCGTACCACTCCTCATGTTTTATGATTTATGCGATATGGTTCTGGGGGATACTCTAATGTTTAAACTATTTTGAAAACAAGATGTATGAACTTAATGGTTTTTGAATGAATTAAAATGTTTTAATTTGGCTTAAATTTTACAGTCGTTACACTAACCCTAGCCCTCACTTCCTTTAAATACATAAATAAAACCCCCAAAATTAGGGTTTCCTCCCAGGAAGTTCTCACGTTGTGAGCCAATATATGCTTCTGTCGTGAGCCCCAAAAGTGGTGCATGTTCTCATTAATCTCCTCATAATGTGATATACATACCTCATGTCGTGAGTAGGGTTTTATCCTTTAAACTTTTAAAATTAATAATTGGTTAACTGAATTGAATGTTACAATTTTCCCCCACTTGAATTAGACTTCCTCCTAGAAGTCCACTGCTGTGAACAACTCACGATAATGCTCCCGTATCTCTGAATCGGGTTCCCACATCCATTCAGAACATTTCCGATGTTGCCACTGAACCTTAACCAAAGACACAACCTTTTTGTACAAGGCCTTTGTGTTCTGATCCAAAATCACCACTAGTCTCTCAATATAGTTTAGGCGATCATCAACCTGAATATCATCCATAGGAACAACCGCTAAACTATCAACCACATACATACGAAGCTGAGACACATGGAAGGTGTTGTGAATTTCACTGAGCTCCTCATGAAATTCAAATTTGTTAGCCGCCTTAATAACCTTGGCGATCACTCGAAATGGACCAATATACCAACGCCTGAACTTGCCCCTCTTCCTGAACCGTATTACACCCTTGCAGAGTGATACCTTTAATAAAACCATGTCATCGACCTGGAACTCCAACTCAGATCAACGCTTGTCGGCATAACTTTTCTACCGATTATGACCTGTCTTCAACCTCTGTCTGATTTGCAAAATAAGCTCTATCATATGAAGGATTACTTTAGTCCTTCCTATGAATCTATGACCAATATATTCCCAAAAAATAGGATACAACACTTCTGCTCATAGAGGAGCTCAAAAGGCGGCACACCGATACTGGAGTGATAGTTGTTGTTGTAAGAAAACTCAACTAAGGGAATGTAGGAGTCCTAACTCCCAACAAAGTCTATAGCAAATGTTGTGAACTTGTCCTCGAGTGTCTGAATGGTGTGCTCACTCTAACCATCGGTCTGCGGATGATAAACAGTGCTAAGATGCAACCTATGTTGGATTAGGTGTCTAAGCCCATAAATATAATTGGTATGTACTTAAATTGATGGTAGCAATGTCCTTTTGGGTTGCCTTCAAACCTGACAATTGAATAGAATAACTGTTATAGAGAGAAAATGAATTATTAATTTATTACTTGGTAAATAAATTAAATTGAAATCAAGATAAATGATTTATTAATGTATTATGGATATAATATATTTATTAGAAATCATATTGTTAATTAATATTTAATCAAAAATTAATTTGGAATTAATTTTGGGATTAAATGAATTAATTGAAATTGCAGGGACTAAAGGTAAAAATGTTCAAAAGTTGAGCATTGAGCATTCTAGAACCTCCCTTAGAGGTTGGGAACAAAATCTAGAGTGTCCTAGGGTTTCCTTGGGCTCTAAGGTTGCCTTGGAAGCCTTAGGGAGGAAGTTAAGAGAATAGGGTTATCTAAGATACACATGCCTTATCCTAAATATTCCTTATCACCTATATAAACCCCTATAGGGTTGGATTTCGTCCCATGCACTCCAAGAAAGGCTTAGAGATGAAATTTCACTTCCCTTCTCTTTCTCCATAGTAATAATTGGTTGCTAGGTTTGTTTGTGAGCCATTAGTGGTGTGACTCGTGTGGCACTTGCTACCACAGTTCAAGATCTTCAAGGATTTGATTGTTATTACAATATAACAATAAATGTATGTATCCTAACCCTAATTATATGTTAATTTTAAAAATCACATGTACCTCCTAGGGTTTCTAGTTTTTTGTGTTCAATGCTTATATGTCAAATAGTGAAAACATAGATCCTCAAATTAGGGTTGCATGCACATATAGGATTGTTTGCTATGTATAAAACCCAACAGTGGTATTAGAGCTTTTGGTTGTTGTTTTTAATTAGATTGATACAAAAGTATGAATTTGACAAATTATGGTTTATGGCAAATAAACCCTAGGGCTTGGATTTTCAAAATTAGGGTTTCAAAACCCTAGTTTTCAAAATTTGTTTGCGTTTCTTGAACCCTTTTCCTTTGGCCCCATATTTTCGATTTTAGGGTTGGTAAACCCTAGGGTTTTCGAAAATAAATTCCTCCCCAAGATTAGATTTCAAAATTTTAGGGATTAGGATAATGTTATCTTTGGTAATTATCTTATTAATTGTTTAAATAGATAATTAAATATTTTGAAATATCCTTTTCCAAAATTTCAAAATCTAGGGGATAAAGGGATTAGGTTAAATTAATTATTAAATTTAATGGGTTATCCTTTAAGATTTAATAATTTAAATTAATTTTTTAATTTTGGATAATTATTAAATCAAAGTTTTAATATTTAAGATTTTAAAATTAAAAGGTAATAATTTTTCGAAAATATTAAATTTGATTAAAAAACTCTAGTATTTTGAAATGTTTAAAATACAACCTGATACTATTATAATATTAAATGCTTAATACTTATATATATGTATAAGAAGAGTCAATCTTACCATTAGTAGGTCTCATTCACGAAGTTGGTCTGTAAAGGGGTATAAGGAAATTGCCTAAAAAATAGCGATTAAATGGGTATCCACTCTCACCCATCACTTCCTTGACTATTGGAGGGTCGTTAGCCGAACTGGTAGGATAGGACACAACCTTACATTATAATTATAATGAAGTACGAAGTAACTAAACACTTTTATAAATTCTCAAATATTAGTTACTTTGGGAAAAATGAGAATTTGGTGATAATTCATGAAATTACACATTGCACCTTATTGGTTGTTAATAGAGCGCGTGTAGTTAACCGACACACTAATATGGGACCAATGAAGGATGGTAATGGGTTGCTCGTAGATTATCATAGATCAATGGAGCGTGTGTGGTTAACCGACACATTGATTAGGTGATATACGTCTTCGAGAGTACCAAGCTAATTTGCATGGTTATTTACACCTTGTTTGTGATCCTCGGCATCCCAGTCACAAAATTGAAGGGCGTAATCGAGATTAAACATGTCATTTAAAAGTTCAATGAATCTCAAAAGATCTAGGAGTTTCAAATTAATTTTCAATTTTCGTTTTTCATGGTGGAAATTGGTAAATCATCATTTACCTACCTTCAAATATTCTGCAGCTGGATTACGGCATCCCTCTTCTGAGCTGTAGAATATTGTGTTGGGTCCTACCCTTAATATTTCATTTGGGTGTTATATTAAGGATTGAATCAACTAACTTGAATTTTTCCCGTTTTGTAGATGTCAAGATCTAACAGCTATGGTCTTCCCGAATCCTTTGGAAAAAACTTTCCATATGAAGATGATGTTCCACGATTGGATCATGGAAATGGAAATCATGCTTCACTTCCTCCACCTCCTCCAACAATTCTCCTTGACCCACATGTTTAAAGACTTGAAAAGTTCAAGGTTACTCAACCCCTATTGGCAAGCAAACACAAAGATGGAAAGTCTATATGTGCTCACGTCTTGGAGATGAAGTTGCATATTGACAAGTTGGGAATGTTGGGTTTCGTTGTCTCAAGGAAGTTGGATGTTGACTTGGTTCTTCAATAACTTCCTTACTCATATAGTGAGTGTTGGATTAGTGTCTAAGTCCATAACTATTTTGGTATGTACTTGACCCGATGGTTCATGGTCCTTTTGGGTTGCCTTCACCAAAGCAACTTGATTGGAGAAATGAATAAAGAGAGAGAGGATAATATGATTTATTAATATGTTATAAGAATAATATATTAAAGGAAAAATCATATTTGTTTAATTAATATTGGTCAATAATTAATTAAGAATTAGTTTTGTGATCAAATGTAATTAATTAAACTAGAGGGGCTGAATTGTAATTATGTGATAGTTACAAAATAAGGTAAGGATTATCTTATATATATGGTGAACGAATTTGAGGTATATATCCCTTAGAATTCGAGTATGATAAGGATTCAAGGATTATCTTATTGGTTGCTTAATGGATAATCAACTAGATAAGGATAATGACTTAAACTCTATCTCTACACCTATATAAACACCCCTAGGGCCATGAATTCGTGTATCCCTTCCCAAGAGGTCCTAGATACGAATTCTAACCTCTCACTTCTCTCTTTATACCTTCTCCACTTGCTTATGGTGTTTGTGAGCCATTAGAGGAGTGACACTTGTGACTCTAAGCCTTCCAAAGTCAATACAAGGAGATTTGGGATTGTTATTGCTACATAACAATCAAGGTAACACTATAAACTTATTCTCATGTTAATATGATTATATGTATGCTAGAATTAGGGTTTATAGTCTTGGATTCAAAGCATGTACAATAGAGAAACCTAGATCCAAGCATTAGGGTTTGTATGAGCACATAGGATGTCTTATGACCAAAAACCCAACAGTGGTATCAGAGCCTTGATTGGTTTCAATTGTATTGATGCATATTTGATCGAAATAAGCACTGAAAATCGATTTTTTGAGTTTCTGAGTTTTTGACTCGCCGAGTCACTTGGTGAACTCGCCGAGTCAACTGTACTCGACGAGTCCAGGTCCAGACTCGACGAGTCAAAGGGTCTGACAGCTCAGATTCGCGATTTTCTTCCTGTTTTGGTTTTGGATAATTACCATAAACTTGTTTTTGTGATAAAATCCGAATTTTTTCATTATTATGTGATTATCCTTACCAAAATAGAAGATAATTGTCAAAATTTAGATAATCACTTGTTTTATTAGATAAAGTTTGATTATTTGTAATTTAGATTTGAATTATCTTGTGAAATAGTTTCAATTTATCCCTTTAGGTTTTATAGTTTAAATTTGAACCCCAAAAGTTTTGTTGTTTTGAAATTTAAATAGTTAAAACCCTAATGTTTTGAAATGTTTCAAAACTTGCCCTCAAGTTTTGGAATTTAAAAGTTGATTAAAAGTTTAATTAGAAATGTTAAATTCTAAAACTCTAGTAATGTCTTGAAAAGTTCAAATCACACCCTTATAGTTTTATTAATTAATTAATGAGTATAATTAATAGAGGTTTAATAAGTCCATAAAAGTTTAGGTTAACCTTTTAATTGAATTAAAAGTGTAATTGTTAAAGTTAACCATATAGCATTTTAAAAGTATAAAGTACACCCTATACTATATATAACATTAAAAGTCTAACATTATATATGTATAAGTAAAAGTCAGTCTTACCGTTAGTAGGCCTCATTCACGAAGCTGGTCTATAAGGGGTGTTTAAGGAAATTGCCTATAAAATGGCGATTGAATGGGTATCCACTCTTACCCACCGCACTCTTGACTTGTGGAGGGTCGTTAGCCGAACGGGTAGGATAGGACGAAACCTTCCATTATAAGTATAATGAAATACAAAGTAACTAAATGTTTCGCAAATTCCCAATCTTAGTTACTTAGGCAAAAGTGAATTGATGCAATTCCATGAAATTACACTTTGTGCCCTTGCGAAGACGTTAGTGGAGCGTGTGTGGTTTACTGGCACACTAAATGGTTCTAAGCAAAGGTAGCAAAGGGTGACTCAATGTTTGTCATAGTTCGGTGGAGCGTGTGTGGTTTACCGGCACATCGAATAGGTGATTGTAACATGTGAGGGCACCATGTAGTTTGCATGGTTATTCACACCCGCTTTGTGATCCTCGGCATCCCAGTCACAAACAAGAGGGGCATATCGAGATTTAAACATGCCATTGAAATGTTCAATGAATCTCAAAGGATCTAGGAGTTTTCATAGATTTAAAACTTAAATTTCTTTTTCGTTTCTCATGGTGAAAACTAGTGAATCGTCATTCACTTACCTTCAAATGTTCTGCGATTTGGGTTACGGCATCCCTCTCCCGAGTTGTAGGATATTGTGTTGGGTCCTAGCCTTGGAATTTCATTTGGGTGATTTACCAAGGACTCAATCAATCAACTAACTTGAATTCGTTTTTCTCCCGATGTCAAAATTCGACAACTATGGTCTTCTCAAATCCCGTGGAACAAGCATTCCACATAAAGATGATATTCCACGATTCGATCATGGAACAAGAAATCATGCTTCACTTCCTCCTCCTCCTCCTCCAATTATTCTCCCTAACCCACAAGATTGTAAAATTGAAAATTTCAATATCACTCAAGCCCTTTTGGCAAGTAAACATAAAGAAGGAAAGTCGGTGTGTGCACACGTCCTAGGGATGAAGTCGCACATTGATAGACTAAGAATGATAGGATCCATTGTCGGTGAAGAGATGGCTGTTGATTGGGTTCTTCAATCACTTCCTAACTCATATAGTGAGTTCGTAAGAGAGTACTATATGATGAACCGCGACGTGACCCTTATAGATCTCACCTATATGCTTATTGCTGCTGAATCAGCAATGGTTTGGCGCAATAGAAAAGCAAAGTTGATTGGTGAATCTGCCTTTGAGACCTCTGTGGATATAGACAATGGAAATGAAAGACATGCAATGATCGAAAAGTTTGATCATAAGAGAAAGGCGATGTCTGAAGTAGTTCCATGTGTTGTTCCAAAAAGAGTCAATTTGCTTTTATTGCCAAGAGAAGGGGCATTAGAGACGAAGTTGCCCTATTTCCCTAAGAGATCTAAGAGATGGGAGAGTCGAAACGTATGACTCTAATTTAGGTAAAATCCATTGACTAACTCTTTTAAGCTTCATTCTAGGTTCTGAATACATAATGTGATAAGATTACAATTGATGTTTAGAAGGATCAAAGAAAAGAAAAAGAAGCTTAAGGGAAGAAGTGAGCAGAATCTAACCGTGAAGGAATGGATTTCGATTGCGTTTCTCAAAGATTAGATTCTTGAGCTACTACTTAGAGTTAGAATTAGATTGCTAAGAAATATGTATTCGCATAAGTTTTTCAATGAGTTGCATTGTGAAGGACAAATTTTTCCGCAATAAAATAAATTTTGATTTTAAATTTTATTTATTTATCCTTACAATGGCGTGTATGAAAAATTGATGTTAAAATTATTAGCAATAATGGATTTGTTTTCTTATTGTGTTATGGAAAGTCAAGAATTTACCAAATAGGGAGAGTTTCTCATCGCCCAAGTTTCAATTGGACAGAAACTTGGAATCATGCAACTTGGTTGCATGATGAATGAGAAATTTCATATTTGATAATTAGACTAATTCGTTGACAAAGTGTCAAGTGAAGGACTAGGAGATCGAGTACACAAAGTTGTGTGTTGATCAAGTTCACCATAAGAGTAACAAAGATATTCGTCATCATTTACTGAAGGTTTAGTAAATATGATTATACTTACAAGATTAAGTGTAATTTTGAATTGATTAAAGGGTTTAGATCAATAGCAAAACGAATAAGAAGAATCAAATAGGCAGAAAGATAAGAGTTTCTCCATTCTAAGAAGAAGGGAGAGTGGCTTTTATGCTTTATGATAGGTCTTAATGATTAAGAACCATATCTCAATTGATCCTCTAAGTGAGTCTTGGTACAATTGTATGTCCAAGAAGAGGAATCAAAGATTGATGAAATGGTCAAATCAAGAAGACAATCATACTTTGTTCCAATAACAAGTCTCAAAGTTAAGATTGTGACAATGAGTAAAAAGTATTAAAGGTTTATAACATTCATCAAGTGTGGAAAGTTGTGATGTCTTGGATAAGACAAAGACCAACTATGACCAATTTATGAAGTGTTTTGATACAAGCTACACTAACTCTTGAAAATTTGTTTGTCAAGAAATGTTTATTGACAAAAGAATCTTATATGTCAAGGAGTCAGTGGGAGTCTTAATGGTCTTGAAAAGTTTCAAGAACAAATCAAATAAACCTTATCGATCATCACTAGCACACGAGTTGAGGTTTACAACCTATCGTAAAGACATTATTTTGTTTCTGTGCCAATCCAATCGAGTTAATTATGCATGTGAGTCCTATGAGTTCTCATTTGAATGCGTAAAAGGCAAGGACCTTGATCAATGAAAGGTACATTGATAGGAAAAAGGTAAGATGCTTAACTACTTGGAAGACGTGGTGGGCAGCTGTGCTACCATAAGGCAAGAAATCAAGATTAAGAAAGTTCGATCCATATGAGTTTGAATTTGTCGTAAACTTTGGTTTTAACAAATTCGCATGGATAGGAACACATACACCGTTTAAATCTAAGTGTCATAAGATTTCCTCCTTCATGAAAATGATTGTGAGAAAATGCTTTCACTAAGAAAGATTTTAAAAGATAGTGATTGTAAAATTGCATTCTCAAATTCGATCATGGTTACGGCATCCCTCTCCATAATTTGAATTGTGAGGTTTGGCAATTAGTCTTAATTGTTAAGACACACATATGAACTATCTAAGGCAAAAGTGTATAAGTTCAAAAAACCTTGATAAAAGATTATCAAAGCACTAAGTATTAGAAACATGAACTTAAGAAATTCAATAAGTATTGTTTTTCTGAAAGTTAAGATGTTTATGAATACATGTCGAAACTAGTGGGAGCATAAGTGTTATGTTTTATAATAATCATCATGATAGTGGGAGCATAAATGTTATGATTGTATGATTATTAAAGCACGTATTGCATAGTTGGCAATATTAATTATAGAAAACAAGAGTCATACTTTGCAAAGTTGTAAGAGTTGAAAGGTTGTTTTGCTATAATTAAGGGAGAGAATATTATGCTTCATTTCAAATCTAAAGGATTAGATTGCGAAATGTTGATAAATTTAGTCAAAGGTACATAGTGTGTTCTTAAAATTTCGATTGTGATTACGGCATTCCTCTTCGCAATTCGAGTTTTGAGAACATAGCAAATAAAACATTATGCGTCGTGTCCCATACGCTTCGGGTATAGGATCGATTGTGAATGCTTTAATGTTTGACCATTCTAAAATTTTCCAAATGTATAGTGCATTTAGAGGGAAAAGGGACTAGAATTGGTTTTGACTAAAATAATTAAACAACTATCAAAGGACAATCCAAAGTTCGACGAGGATTGGTCGCTTGCGAGTAGTTGGAAGTATAGTATTGGAAATTATGGAAGTGTTTCCATATTGGATGGACGATATCGACATCATTACGAATAGATAAGATTCTATTAAGAATGAGTTGTCATATAGAAAATATGGAAGTGTGTCCATGTTGGGAAGTAAAATCTATGTCTAGATTAGAAACTTTATGCGAAAGGATGTTCAAAGGAATGTACTTTGAGTGAGAGACATCATATCTAAGGAATTGTCTTGTAACAATTTCCGATAGAGGAATTTGTAATATCATTGGCAATAGTCTTTGAGACTTTGGTGCAGTGACATTACAAAAGGATCGTTGCATAAAGTGTTAGAATCTAGTGTATTCTATAAGTAACAAGAATTTGACATTCTTACACTTAAGAAAATGGATTTGGTGTTGTAAAATGAGAATGATTGGAAATGTGTTCAATTTGTCTATTTCGCAAAAGTAAGAACCATAGGTAAACATTGTGTGCATGCTAGGAGCATGGGACAAGTGTTGGAATTCAAATGCGAAGTTGATTACCCGAAACGACAAATAATGAGTAATCGATATGGTGATAAATAAAACGTGTTTTGTTTATACTCAAAGGTTTGAGGCCATATGGGATTAGTATTATTCTTGTGTTTCACCTTGCATGTTTTGACTTCCAGAATAATTGAGTTTATTAAGAATAATCGAATTATTCAAACGGGCCACAGTCGTTCATATGTTGGAAGTAGATATGAATGAAGACTGTCGTGAATTGGTGTGTGGATTGTCTAGAAGAGTATTAGACATAAGCAAATGTTTGCTGCAACGTTCATGAGTGCTTATGAATATGATTTGAGCATTGGATTAAACCCACTCTCACTTGGATCACTCCATGAATTGTATTACGAGTGATTGGTGAGACGATAACATCTTATATTCTTGAAACCGAGATGTGTGAGTTGTATCTTGCGAATCGGTTGCACATTGATAATATGTAAACGCACTAGTAACTTGGTGTTATAAAACATATTGTTGTGTGTGATTTGGTTAGTGAGTGCAAGCGAGCATTGTATCAAAGTTTATCCGTTCCTTTTATCCAAAGTAGGATAAAAGCGATATCTTTGGGCCCCTCGATGGTTTAGTGATGACAAACGTAAATGCTCGGCCGGGCTAGGGCTAATTTGATTTGTTCAATTAGTCTGTCGTCATAAATCGGAAATCGAGAAGTAGTACAAAGAGAATGATTAGAAATCATGTCTCAGACGATATCAAGAATGGAGGAATATATGATCCCTTATCTAAGGACACGCGTATCTGATATGATCAGAGTTGACAGCGGCTTTGGAAAGCTACGATTGCAGATCAGGATCTGAAGTCATACGCAGAATAGTTGTTAGACTTATCCAAGTGGGAGACTGTTGGATTAGTGTCTAAGTCCATAACTATTTTGGTATGTACTTGACCCGATGGTGCATGGTCCTTTTGGGTTGCCTTCACCAAAGCAACTTGATTGGAGAAATGAATAAAGAGAGAGAGGATAATATGATTTATTAATATGTTATAAGAATAATATATTAAAGGAGAAATCATATTTGTTTAATTAATATTGGTCAATAATTAATTAAGAATTAGTTTTGTGATCAAATGTAATTGATTAAACTAGAGGGGCTGAATTGTAATTATGTGATAGTTACAAAATAAGGTAAGGATTATCTTATATATATGGTGAACGAATTTGAGGTGTAGATCCCTTAGAATTCGAGTATGATAAGGATTCAAGGATTATCTTATTGGTTGCTTAATGGATAATCAACTAGATAAGGATAATGACTTAAACCCTATCTCTACACCTATATAAACACCCCTAGGGCCATGAATTCGTGTATCCCTTCCCAAGAGGTCCTAGATACGAATTCTAACCTCTCACTTCTCTCTTTACACCTTCTCCACTTGCTTATGGTGTTTGTGAGCCATTAGAGGAGTGACACTTGTGACTCTAAGCCTTCCAAAGTCAATACAAGGAGATTTGGGATTGTTATTGCTACATAACAATCAAGGTAACACTATAAACTTATTCTCATGTTAATATGATTATATGTATGCTAGAATTAGGGTTTATAGTCTTGGATTCAAAGCATGTACAATAGAGAAACCTAGATCCAAGCATTAGGGTTTGTATGAGCACATAGGATGTCTTATGACCAAAAACCCATCAGTGAGTTCATTAATGATTACTATATGATGGACCATGACGTGACCCTCGTTGAATTGACATATTTACTAATTTATGTTGAATCAGCAATGATTTGGCGCACGGGTAAAGCAAATTTGACTGCTTGATCAACTTCCCAAGTTGCCACATAGGCAATGACATGGATATCCCCGAAATGATTTCTATCTCTAAAGGAAAGGAATTAGGCATCATCAAAAGTTTTGATCGTAAGAGAAAACCCATTTCTGAAATAGTTCCATGTGCAAATGCCAAAGAGTCCAATTGTTTCTACTGCCAAGAGAATGGGCATTGGTTACGAAGCTGTCATATCTACCTGAAGAATCAAAAGGATGGGAAAGTCAAGATGTATGACTGTGCTTCATGTAAAATCCACTATCTAACTCTATTAAGTTCCTGTTTGTAGATTCTTAGTGCATGATGTGATAAGATTACATTTTGATGTTTTGTGGGATCGACGAAAAGAAAAGAAGCTTAAAAGAAGAGTGAGTTGAGTATGATCGCGAAGAAATGGATTTCGATCACATGGTTCAATGATCGGATTTTTGAGTTGTTGTTTAAGAGTTAGGATAGATTTCTTAGGAATATTTAGTAACATATTTTTCATTTGATATTGCGTTGTAAGGACAAGTTTTTTCGTGTTTTATAAATAAAATAAAAATTTTGTTTTTGTCTTATATATATATATATATATATATATATATATATATATATATATATATATATATATATATATATATATATATATATATATATATATATATATTCTTGCAATGACTTTTGTGAAAATTGATATTTGTATGTTTCTATTAGCAAAGTGGATGTGATTCTTAGTTATGTTATTTGTGGTAGTGTCAAAAATTTACCAAATAGGGAATGATTCTCATCACCCAAGTTTCAATTGGATAGAAACTTGGAATCATACGACTTTCATTGTATGATGAATGAGAACCTTCATCTTTTGGAAAATTAAGACTGAGTCCTTGTTCACACAAGTATGTGAGTCAAGTGAAGGACTAAAGGATCCAGTACACAATGTTGTGTATTGGTCAGTTCCACCACAAAGAACAATAAGACTATTCATCGTGATTTACTAAAAGTTAAGTAAACATGGTTATACTTACATGATTAAGTGTGATTCTGAATCATTGAAAAAGTTTCAATGTAAAGCAGAATGAATAGGAAGAATCAATTAGGCAGAAAGATAAAAGTTTCTCTAATCTGAAAAGAAGGGAGAGTACTTAATTATCGTGTTTTATGATTAACTTAATGATTATGAAACCATGTCACAATTGATCCTCTAAGGACACCTTAGTGCACTAGTATGGCTAAGAAGAGGAATCGGAAATTGTTAAAATGGCTAAATCAGAAGGTGAATCATACTTTATTCCAAATAACATTCATAAGGTTGGTAGGCGGTGGTTATAGTGATGAAAGTCTATAACTTGGCTCGTGGAATTCTCAAAGACAATTTAGATCATCATAGGGTTGGTTGAATGGTTGTGAGTGGGCCTCAACATCTTTAATACTTGGGAAATCGTAGGCTGGTTTGGGACCAAATGTGATGTAAGTACTTGGTTTGATTTGTAGCCATCACTAGGGTTAAGCATACTTAGTGATCATTCGAGAATTGGTTGGTTGGGTTGTCCATCATTAGGAGTGAATGACTGATGGATTCGTGTTACCAAATAGACCAGGACAACCTATATTTGTTCAGTTTTTGAGTTTGGAGCTGATTTTGTTTTCAATGAGGATTTTTCGATACCAATAAGTAGTTAGGGCGTTATCTTTTGGGTATCCGAAAATTTGTTCAAAACGAAGGGGTTTGTGCGGTTGAGGTTATGAAGTTAAGTCATTATAGGAATGGTTTGGAATGGTTCTGTCTTCCTGGGAGTTAGACATCGATCAGGTTTTTTAGTTTCATGCATAGTGGTTGAACACTCGTGGGCTTAGATCAAAGTTGTGGTTCATTATTAGTAGGGCTTGTGATTTCCGCTATTTTGGGTTCGATAGTAGTAAAGGTAGGTGGTTATCAGAGTGAGGTGACTTTCCTAGTTATCTTCGTGATTCGGGGAGTTCAATTAGGATAGTTTAGTTTGGCAGAGGAGATAGTAACGAATGATTTCGAGGATGAAATCTAATTTAAGTTGGGGAGAGTTGTAACACCCTATTTCGACTTGTTTCATAATTTGGGGTCGTGACCCGAAGATCAAGTATCATAAGGCTTTGGTTTTGGGAAATAGAGGTTTAGACCCATTCAGATGTTAGTAATGTAGATTATATGATCCAAGAGTTCGGTTTGTGCTTTGGAGTTAAAGGGTAAAATGGGAAATGTAGTATTTCAAACTTCTTTTATCAATTATGAATTTTATTTTGACATACGTTAACTCAAAAGTAATTAGATAAGGTTGTAGAGATCCTTAATACCTTTCCGGGGATATAAAGATCGTTGAAATCGGAGTTGAAACGAAGAAGTTATAACCGTTTGAAGTTTGGACGGTTTTGGGTTAAGTCGTGAACGTTGGGCGTACAAGGAAGTACGATGGGCTTACTAGGGCAGCTCTGAGAACACTAGGGGTACTATGAGTACACTAGGCATACGCAATCAGTGCCCAGACCCTATTTTCGTGGTTGGAGCCTTATTTAAGCTCCTTAACTTCCCGAAACCCATTCCATTCTCAGCCTCCACGTCTCTAACACCCTCCCATGAAAACCCTAATCCCAAATTGATCCTTTTGAGCAAAAGAAGGTGATCTTGAGTGCTTTGGAGTGTTCTTAGTGTATCTTGGAGAAGAAGGATCTCTTTGGAGAATTTTTGGTTGCATTAGAGCTTGTAGATCCAGACTTTGTTCACCTCAATCTTTCTTCTACGGTTATAAAGTTTGAATCATGATGATACATTTGATAGATCTAGCTGGTTTAGGGTGTTATCAGATTTTGAACACTTTAGTGCATAAAGTTTAGATCTTGAAAGTTTGTGACCTTGTTGTGGATAAATTTGGAAAGTTTATCCATCTAAACATTATATTAATTCAGATCTAATGGATGGAGACTTGGACTTAATGGATTAAGTTGAAAGAGATGCTATTTTGGTCCCTTTAAGACTTAAAAACTAGATCTTTGTGGTTTGGACCATTCTAATGGATAAACTTGGAAACTTTATCCGTTATGGAACTATTAGGATCCATTAAAATGTGATCTTGATCATTCTATTCCTTCCATGAAAGTGTCCTGATGTCTTGATGGAATAATAAGTTTAGGTTTTGGATTTTGTACCTTTTCTATACAAGAAAAGTCATAAAGGTGGAAACTTTATGACTTCTAATGATTTTGTGGGACTAGATTTAGGTGTTGGATGAAAGGACTTAATAGAATAAGCAGTTAATAGAATAGTAACAACACACCGAGTACGTTGTGCGTACTCGTATGGGATCTCGACTCTAGATGGCGAGTACATCATTCGTACAGGTTGAGTATGTTGTGTGTAATTAGCTTGAAGTTTGACTTTTTTACTGTTGACTTTTGACCTAGTTTGACAGTAGGTTAAACTTAAGGATTTTGGATTATTAATTAAGATTTTATCTAGATCTGGTGTTAGTGGATTCGCGGGTGCAAACAATACATAAAAGGGATCGTATTGTAGTGTTTAAGAGTTCTTCGATTCTGATGAGTCTTCTAGCTGTGCTTGTGGGTCGAAGGCATCAATGACGGCCCACTAAATTATATATGTAGGATGCTTGTTGTCTTTGTGACTCTTGCACGATTGTCTGTGTATATATGTGTTGACCGTCTAGGTCTTATTTGTTTTTATTATTATATATGATATTGTGTATGTTGAGACCTTGAGTAGTCTTCAAGGTTGTTGATAACCCACAAGGCGTGATGTTTGCCCACTGAAACTTCAGGTAGTCTCCAAGGTTGCTTATAACCCACACGGTAAGCTATCTGACTACTGAGACTTCGGTTAGTCTCCAAGGTTGCTAACAACCCATAGTTGTTTATTTGTGATGTGTTGTGTGTGGTATGTTGGGGGAACCCTCTAAGCTTTCTGCTTACGATTTGTGGTTTAAATCTTTTCGGGTTTTCTTATAAGTTATAACAAAGGAGGGGCATGGCTCGATTGGATCACATCCATGGGAGACTTTTGCACCTAATAACTTTTGGCGATACTCTGATAAATTTTTTAAGATTGAATGGTCTTATTTAAGATTTTGGTAGTTGTGACTTGAATAAACAGTCAAATTTTAAATTGAAAATTTTGGGGTGTTACATAATCACTTTGTTCCAAAAAAAGGTAGCTATTGGTGATATTCGATTTCTTCATATTCCAACCACATCTCAGTATGTCGGCATCTTCATCAAGGCCCTTTCTATGTCGAGATTCTTGATTGTCGATCTACCTGAATGTTCCATCTCCTCATTCTGTTACAAATGAGGGAGATGTTAGTATGTATATTATTCATGTATTCGGTTGTAGTTTAGCTTATAGAGAATTGGCCCAAGACCTTGTATTTGTATGTTTTTATTGTATTTTGTATATATGTTGGCATACCTACGTATATTTGAATCATGGGAAAATCATAGCTTTACAGGATATTTGAATCATGGGAAAATCATAGCTTTACACTTTCTAGTGATTGGATAAATATGATGTTAATAAAAGGCAGGGTAGGGGTATATAGCATCCAAATAAAAAAAAAGTAGTGTTAGCAACCCATCCCTTTTGATTTTAAATTTGATGATATGAGTTAGGTGGATGGTTAAGGTATCATACAATTAACCCAAGAGCCAACCACACACACACACACACACACACATATATATATATATATATATATATATATATATATATATATAGGGAAAAGGGAATATACATTACAGCCTCACCTAAGCTTAGGTACTAAACCTCTTGAAAATACATTGTTTTACTATATAAAGATTACGGTTAATGGATTCACGATTAATACTTCAAGATGTAAATTCAAGATCGACACAATAGGGTTTAGTTTTTAGAGTTTAGGGTTTAGGGTTTAGGTTTATGTTTAGGGCTTAGGGTTTAGGGTGTAGGGTTAAGGTTTAGGGTTTAGGGTTTAGGGTTTAGTGTTTAGATTTAGGGTTTAGGGTTTAGCTTTAGTTTTCAGGGTTTGAATTTAGGGTTTAGGTGTAGGTTTAGGGTTTAGTAATATTCACTTAGATGAACTAATAAATGATAATTGAGGAAAGAAAACGGAGATGATAAAACAATAATGAAAGAAAGAAATGTTATGGAGAATAATATGTTTACCAAGTGAAACCAAACCGGGGATATTTAGCATGTTAAAACAACATATTTTAGAGGTTTAGTACCTAAGCTTAGGTGGAGTTGTAATGTGTGTGTGTATATATATATATATATATATATATATATATATATATATATATATATATATATATATACTAGTAGGATACCCGCGCGATGCAGCGGCACCAAATAGTTGCTTTTGATAATTTGTTTTCGGCGGCGATTATTTTCTTTCGGCACATTTTTGGACAACAATCAGATACCTTCTGATGGTCTGTTTTTGGGTTAACATAATAATTTGTTACTGTTTTGTAGTGACAAGCAAGATTATTATAATTTCCGACATAAAACGGTACCAAATTGACACCATTTATATTAATATGGGAAGGTAGTTGGTACTTAAAATCACAAATTCGGGATTTTGTACTCTCGATATCGGTGTTAGTTGAGAAAATTGGAATCATTCTCGTTTGAATGTTACTTTGAGGCTTGATATTGATTTTCCATTAAATTCGGTATTTGTGAATCTCGCATCAGGACCGGCTATGTCTGATGCTCATCTTATTGTTCTTTGTTAAAAAAACATTGTAGCTATTTTCTAAAATTTTAAGTACGTTATTGTTTTTATTTGAAAAAGATATTGTATTTTTATTATAAATTTAAATTACTTGAGTGCATAGCATTTTGTGATATATTTTTTATGTTTATAAATTTTAATCATCAAATTCTCATATATTAACATAAGATTATAAAATTTAATCATCAAATAAACTAAAAATAAAGAACACCAATATTAATTCTTGATACGAATAATAACGAAAAACAAATTAAATTCAAAATCAATCTATCAAACTCCATAGTCATAAACAAACAATTTAATCCATTTTATCTAAAGTTTTTAGTTTAATATGATATTTAATTTAAAATAAATTAACTAGTATAATAATATATGATGAAGAGTTTTAATCTATGTTTATCTTACTGTTTGTGTATACTAACTTTTTTAATACTAACTTTTCTAAACAAGTAGCGAGGTAGCCTTTACCTCATTTCAAACACAAAGACATGGGTAATATATACCAAAAAAAAAAAAAATCTTCTTGAATTTTAAATTTTGTCAATCTTTTTATTCTAACACTTATTAATGGATTTATTTTTAACTTTTTATACAAATAAATAATATTTATTTGGAATTTAATACATTGAAATTATTTAATTAGTATAAGATAGAAAAAAAACTTATGTAAACGTTTTGTTTTGAAAAGAGCATGATTTCAAAGAAAACACATAAACTACAATAATAATAATAATAATAATAATAATAATAATAATAATAAATAATAAATAAAAAATAAAAATAACGTTTTTTTTATACGTATGCTCACATATTCTCCTATTTGAATGGTAGCAAAACTGTCCGCTCCCATCAATAATCATATATAAAGCCTCCATTACAATGATGTATATGATTTCATAATAACTCTAAAGCACTACCTATTGTCATTGGTAAACCAAACAACATACTTTATACATTTTTAATTTGTCTTTTCAAGTTTGACTAATTTGTCATTCAGAGTCAACACGGTTTGGTTTTTATTTTGTCTAAAATAAAAAAAAAAAAAAACAAATTGCAAAGATATGTTTTTTTTTCTTAAAACGGTTTCATTAATGTATCCATTTTGGATTTTTAGTTCTAAATACCGTTTTATGAACCTTGGTTTGAATTATATTTACAAGAGAAATTAAATATCCTCTTACTTTTTGTTCTTATATATCCTTCTACTCCTACTCAATAAAATGGTGACATGTGTAACATTTAATGTTTATTTAATGATATTTTAGGATATTAATATGATACATGTTATTATTTAAATGGTTAGGAGAATTAATAGGATTAAAAGGTAGAAGGATATTTAATTTCTCTATTTACAATCGTGTGCTGTTATAGTTTGATTTTATTGTTCATTTTTATACAAAATTCTTTTACCTTCAACAACTTAACCGAGAACCACCCACAAATCAAATCATCCATATATATTAGAAAGCATAATAAGTTAATAAATAAAAAGTATATGAACCAATTAGAGTTCTAAAACGCAAGGGGAGACTATATTTTTCATTGTAACGTGCCGATTCTATCTAGCATTTGTTCTGAATCATACAAGCATTCACCCTTTGTCATATTCATCAACTTTAAATACATTGAACACGTAAAGCAATCTAAAACCTTAATATTATAGTTTGTAGTATAAAATATTTTTATAGATTATAGAACATTTTGTATGCAGTTTTTAGGAAAAAAAAATGTTTAATTTAAAAACATATTCATTCATAAATTTATTTGAACTTTGTTTTAATAAAATATGATTTTTTTTTTTAATTTTTCTTTTGAATCCAATATAAAATGCCGTGATCAAGTTAAAGTTGATTATTTAGTAAATAAGAGAAGTAATTTTGATAAAACTTATTATCATTTTGTAGAATGTTTTTAAATAAAAACTAAATATCCTCCTATTTAATTTCTATTAAGGATAATATATAAACATATTTTTATAAGCTATTTACATAAACATGATTAACAAATAATATAAATAAACAATTCATAAACACTTAACAAATTTTTTTTTGACCATATCATGTCATATTTATAACAACATTTGAATACTTTAGAACACGTAGCAAAAATTTATAAAATACAACCTAAAGTATCTAAGTAAAACATGAATTTGTTTCCATCTAAAAAATATTACAAAACCAAAAACGAATCATTTTGAACATTTCAAATCTAAAAGGCAATGTCATGCATATCTACAACCATTCAAAAAATTATTTAAACTTTGCGAATTATACATCTGAAAATAAATTAGGAACATATATTATCATTGGTGGTATCGTTTGGAATAATTTAAATTTTAACTAAAAAACACAAAATTCAAATAATTACCTAGTTTTGACATATGCACACAAATACACATTAAACAAAACCTAAAATAATCAACATCTACATACTTATATATCTTCTTTGACTCTCAATATCTTCTGCAAAATGCCTTTTAAAGATCTACCTAGTTACACAAATGTACAAGCATATATAGCTGTTATGTTGTTAGAAAAACCAAAAACAAACAATATGTAAAAAGCAAAACCATTATTGTTCTCAATGACGTACATGATCTGATTAATGTTGTTGGAAGACTCGAAACCGATTCACCTTCATGTTTATTTATCTGCCTCTCACTCTTACTTTTTCTCAAGTTTAACACCAGTATGATATTCCATAGTGGTGGTGAACAAAAACACCATGATCTATGAGAGGAAACAAAACAAAATTCAAACATACAACCTGAAAACCTGTTGAGAAACTGTGAGATAAAGAGCTAGCAGTGATGGAGGCGACAATATACAAACCCATGAAACCCATCAAACATACAAACCGAAAATCAGGGCATAGATCTGGATACAAACCTTTGAAATTGACACATGGATGCAATGTTCGACCATTCTAAAGATATATAGAAAGAGAGTGAATGAGGAGGAAACATGAGTTGTTGATGGTAGAAGGAGGTAGTGACAATTATAGATCGAGGGTTTGGTGGAAGGCAGAAGTAGTGAAGACTGAGGTGGCAGAGTTGGTAGTGCAACAGTGTAAGTGGTGTTGGTGTGACGATTGAGGTGTCGGGGATGATTGTTTGGCTGTGATATTGGCGGTTCGATAGAGGTGCACTAGTGGCAGTTCGACTAAGATGCGTTGGTGGTAATGTCGATGTAAAATAGTTGGTGGTGTTTGTATCTTTTCTTAATTAGAAAAAGGAGTTAAAAGAAAAACCAAATGACTTTGAAAATTAGAGTAACTCGTATGGTGCTCCATTTATACTATGTGATTTGTGTTATAATAATATTTGTATTTATTTTTGATTGGTTATTTCTTGTTTACAAGGATTATGATTTTAGACCATTAGATGTAAAATAAAAGCTTAAGATTTAAGCTCTTTGTTTTAAGACTTTGATCTTAAAACCTTTGGCATTCCTATTATCTATATATTAATTGCCAAAATTGGTTTGTGAGCAAATCACTATTCATTTCAAAATGAATGTTGACCGTAGGATATAAAAAAGTGTTAGATGTGGTAAATCATGTGGTAAGGAAAATTTCTCTAATTTCTAAAAAGTCCAATGAAAGTCACGTGTTTGCCAGTTAAATATTTTATTGTGTTATACTTTTTTTTTTTTCTTCTAAGTCTTTTATTTTTTAATTTTAACTTTGGGTATTAACTTTCATTTTACCCATATTTTTTCTTTTATCAATTCTATTATTTTGTAAAACTCATGGTGAAAACTTATATGTACATATATATAAGTTTGCGATGATCGTATTATATGTTTAGATTACACTTTTTCATTCAATTAATTTTTATTTAATAGTTTTTATCTCTTATAGTTTTAAAGTTATATTATTAATATTTTACATATTAACATTTGGTCTCTTACTATATTTCTTTGCCCCTTACATAAGCTTTAATAATCTTTTTATTTATCATTTTTTAGGATAGATTTTCAAGTCTTATTTTCGTCGTCTCCTCCGTAAAAAATTGTTTGTATCTAACTTTTAATTTGATATTTTTTTTTGCTTCACTTTATATGATTTAATCGTCTCCATGATATATATGGTGTCTAGCTGCATTTTTCAACATACCGAGTTTCCACAGCATCGCGCGGATGGTCCAAACACTAGTTATATATGTATTATAAAATAGTATAGATATATATATAATTTAATATGATAGAGACCAAAACAAAATATCAAGGCTAACACACATATTTATTTTGCCGCAAAAAACTTAGACGTACTGGCAAAATGGATAAAGGATATACATGTATTTTCCAAGCAAACACGTTTCCTTAAAGTATGTTAATTATTACCTTATATATACAAAAACATGTTTTTTTATTTATTTTTAGAATGTTGTTTTTATCGAAAATTTATTTTAATTATATCAAAATTCATAAGTTTCTATTCTCTATAAATAGAAATCTATGTTGATATAGTTTTGAGATAAAATAATTTTTTTAGAGTTTCAGTTATCGTTATTTATAAGTGAATAAAAACGCATTAGGTTTTATTACTGTACATTCGTTATTCACTTACGAATAAAACTTATGCTTACTTTTTATACAGTTTAACTATCATTTATATATGAATATAACACGTTATAAAGTTTTCTTACCTAAAATATATTTTTTTACATCATCTTTCGTCACATATTATATTTATATATAAATAAAACGTATATTAGTTATCGTCATATGTTATATTCATATATTAATATAATATTTATAAGATTTTTGTTGTAGTTTATTTGTTATCCTCTACTATAATAAATTAGTACTTTTTAAGCCAGGTGACATCTCCTAGCTGCATCATCGATTCATTTTCCCGCTTATTTTCCTAAAGTTAAATTCCCAAAATGCCCCCAAAACTCTATCTTCTCGTGCGTTTATTCCTAAAATCAAGCCTCTATGACCTTCGATTTCACATTCTTAGTTTTGGAAACCAATTTAAAATATTTCCAAATCCTGCATATGATGAAACCTTCGATTCCTCTCTCCGATGTATGCTATAATATGCCCTGATCGTTCCATAACCCACTCCTTTGAATTAGTATCATAAAGATTATAGAAATCCCTCACTTTTAGCAACTTAATCGGCACTTTCAGTAATTGAATTCGTCAAACGAAGATACAGTTATATAAACGCATCTCCACTCCCAACCGATTTAAACCCTAAAATTCTGAACACTCTCCCCTATTTAGACATCGGGATCTTCTTCTTTGTTGTCGGTCGCTGCCAACGATTTAGCAAAAAAGGTAAATACTTTGTTTATGGTCTTGATCTTAAGACACGTTAGTTTCAATACTTCTTCTTCAATCATTTGGTTATTTAAAACCCTAATCAATTTGCCCTCTTTCTCCCTATGTTTCTTTCTATCTATTATAAAAGATTATGTGAATCGGGTACTCATGATGTTCAACTTTGTTTTATAATTTTACCAGATTTTGCTTTTTTCACTTAACTTCGGCCTAGAAATGGATGAGAAATGATTTTGACCAGGTTCATCTAACTTCATGTTCCTTTCATATACTTCTAGATCTCTATTTTTCCATCCTGATTTCCATTTCTATGTATTTTAGGTTCTTCTTAGGTATATATGTTCTTTTATTATTAACTAATATTAAGTCATGGATGAGTACTGCGATATTTCTGATGCATTCAAGAGTATCTCCTTAAAAAAAAAACTCTAGCTATTTTAAGGTTATGTAAATGAACTGCTTGAAATCATCTTTTTGTTTTAAGATTATGTGTAAATGAACTGCTTCAAATCATCTTTTTGTTACTTTTTAAACTGGTTGTTTCTATGCCTATGAAACCCTTCAACTGTTTGATTAAGTGGTTCCATGGGGAAACTTCATAGATGTGTTTTGATTGCAAGGAAAAAGGAGCATTGCTTATAGTTTTTTGGAATATGGAAAGGAGACTTGAGAAGCTGGTGGAGGGCCTCTATTTGGAGGACTGGGGCAGGTAATCCTATTTGATCAATAAATCATCATTTTTCATTTTGTTAATGAACATAAGGTAATCTTATTTTTTTCCTTTATTAAGGTGTTGTATGGTTACTGGACTTAAGTGTTATTCATGATTCTAATTAACAGTGGGACTATAATGTGTGATATCAGCAGGATGGACCTAAACTCAATAGACAAAATAGGAAGCAGTTTAAGACTCTAATGGAGAGTTGGCCAGAAGACCAATATTGACAAGCAGGTGTTAGCTTTACTATAATCTCTCTCTCTCTCTCTTGAATATTTTCTCTCTATAGATGCTCTTTTTTTAAAGTTATTCTTCATTTATGGACCATTTTTCTTGAGTTTATTCAATTTAACCTTCTGTAATGAACATACACAATTTATTTTGAGATGTAGAAACACAGGTAAAGTGGAAGGGAAAGCGTGGGTTAGAATTTAAATCACAAATCTACAATTTGGCTCTTTCGCTCTTAACCAGGTTTTTGTTGCCATTGTGCAGGTTAAATGAATCAAAAAGATTATTAGAGGAACAAAAAACAAAAGGAAATAAACTTCTTTGGTTTTCATGATCCACTCTCTCTCTCCATTTGTATGAACTCAGGTAACTATTTTTCCTTTCCCATTTTTTCTTCTTTTAAAGTTTTCCAGATATGCATGTATGTTTTTTGGTAAAATAGTCAAGCACATTGTTTTTTTAGGGGAAGGGGTATAGAGAAAGTTGATATAACCAAGTTTTTGTCTCTAATCATACTTCCATGAGCAATGTCATTACAGATGACCACCTCAAATAGATGAAGATCTAATCATTTTGGCGTCTGATTTGTGCATTTTGTATGTTATATGTGCAAATGTTTGAAAATCTATTTATGTTTGACTTGTTGGAAAGATCCAAATCAATACGAAAATATTTGCAGGTTTTTGAGTTAGTTGGTTACCCTATTCAGATTGAGGCTCGCTGTTCTTGGCTACCCTGTTCAGATTGAGGCTAATTTCAAATGAACAGTAGCCTCTATCTCAAATTTTCATCAAATAATTGTTTATTTCTATATTTGATTAAAATTACATCACATTTCTTGCCATGGAGAGTGTCAATGGTAGCTATTAGAGTTTCATGGAACATTAATATTGAACCTATAATGCTATTCTCTGGTTTGGTTGATTTCGAGAATCCGTTTGAGGTTATAACTATGCTTTGTTTGGGTATGATTTATTAGTGTTTACTCACATTATAGATTGTTTATAGATTTTTTTGGTTTTTTTTTTTTTTTTTTTTTGTCACCTTCATATTTTGCATGAAAGGGAAACTTATTTCAAATACATACATAATTATAATATTGTACTTTCAAAGTACAATGCTTAAAAAGAAAAAATAATTTAATTAAATTAAAAAAGGAAATAAAACCCAAAGTAAGATGTTATATTTGACAGAATAATAAAAGTACATTGTTATATATTGCATTCAGACCATGATTTGGTTAAATGCAAGAAATATAACTTAAAGTAAGATGTTATATATCTGATGTTGGTAAAAGCTTTTAAGTGCATTGTTTTTTTTTTTTGGTAAAATGTTACAAATACATTGCTATTATTACTATAAACGAATGGTGTATTATTTTATTACATAATCAATTTTTTAATTCTATTTAAAATTAACACCGGTGGGTTCCACGGGTTTTAACCTAGTTTATATATACATAAGTAGTATGTTAAAAAAAGATGAAGTATTTTGAAATTTTGAACTACTTATTCATATAAGAATAACAAATGAACTGTAACAAAATTATAATAAATGTGTTTTTCGTATATTAATATAACTTGTGTGGAAAGTGTTGGATTAGTGTCTAAGTCCATAACTATTTTGGTATGTACTTGACCCGATGGTGCATGGTCCTTTTGGGTTGCCTTCACCAAAGCAACTTGATTGGAGAAATGAATAAAGAGAGAGAGGATAATATGATTTATTAATATGTTATAAGAATAATATATTAAAGGAGAAATCATATTTGTTTAATTAATATTGGTCAATAATTAATTAAGAATTAGTTTTGTGATCAAATGTAATTGATTAAACTAGAGGGGCTGAATTGTAATTATGTGATAGTTACAAAATAAGGTAAGGATTATCTTATATATATGGTGAACGAATTTGAGGTATATATCCCTTAGAATTCGAGTATGATAAGGATTCAAGGATTATCTTATTGGTTGCTTAATGGATAATCAACTAGATAAGGATAATGACTGAAACCCTATCTCTACACCTATATAAACACCCCTAGGGCCATGAATTCGTGTATCCCTTCCCAAGAGGTCCTAGATACGAATTCTAACCTCTCACCTCTCTCCTTATACCTTCTCCACTTGCTTATGGTGTTTGTAAGCCATTAGAGGAGTGACACTTGTGACTCTATGCATTCCAAAGTCAATACAAGGAGGAATTGGGATTGTTATTGCTACATAACAATCAAGGTAACACTATAAACTTATTCTCATGTTAATATGATTATATGTATGCTAGAATTAGGGTTTATAGTCTTGGATTCAAAGCATGTACAATAGAGAAACCTAGATCCAAGCATTAGGGTTTGTATGAGCACATAGGATGTCTTATAACCAAAACCCAACAGTGGTATCAGAGCCTTGATTGGTTTCAATTGTATTGATGCATATTTGATCGAAATAAGCACTGAAAATCGATTTTTTGAGTTTCTGAGTGTTTGACTCGCCGAGTCACTTGGTGAACTCGCCGAGTCAGCTGTACTCGACGAGTCCAAGCCCAGACTCGACGAGTCAAAGTGTCTGACAGCTCGTTTTCGCGATTTTCTTCCTGTTTTGGCTTTGGATAATTACCATAAACTGGTTTTTGTGATAAAATCCGAATTTTTTCATTATTATGTGATTATCCTTACCTAAATAGAAGATAATTGTCAAAATTTAGATAATCACTTGTTTTATTAGATAAAGTTTGATTATTTGTAATTTAGATTTGAATTATCTTGTGAAATAGTTTCAATTTATCCCTTTAGGTTTTATAGTTTAAATTTGAACCCCAAAGGTTTTGTTGTTTTGAAATTTAAATAGTTAAAACCCTAATGTTTTGAAAAAGGTTTCAAAACTTGCCCTCAAGTTTTGGAATTTAAAAGTTGATTAAAAGTTTAATTAGAAATGTTAAATTCTAAAAATCTAGCAATGTTTTGAAAAGTTCAAATCACACCCTTATGGTTTTATTAATTAATTAAGGAGTATAATTAAAAGAGGTTTAATAAATCCATAAAAGTTTAGGTTAACAATTTAATTGAATTAAAAGTGTAATTATTAAAGTTAACCACATAGTATTTTAAAAGTATAAAATACATCCTATACTATATATAAGATTAAAAGTCTAACATTATATATATGTATGAGTAAAAGTCAGTCTTACCATTAGTAGGCCTCATTCACGAAGCTGGTCTATAAGGGGTGTTTAAGGAAATTGCCTATAAAATGGCGATTGAATGGGTATCCACTCTTACCCACCGCACTCTTGACTAGTGGAGGGTCGTTAGCCGAACGGGTAGGATAGGACGAAACCTTCCATTATAAGTATAATGAAATACAAAGTAACTAAATGTTTCGCAAATCCCCAATCTTAGTTACTTAGGCAAAAGTGAATTGATGCAATTCCATGAAATTACACTTTGTGCCCTTGCGAAGACGTTAGTGGAGCGTGTGTGGTTTACCGGCACACTAAATGGTTCTAAGCAAAGGTAGCAAAGGGTGACTCAATGTTTGTCATAGTTCGGTGGAGCGTGTGTGGTTTACCGGCACATCGAATAGGTGATTGTAACATGTGAGGGCACCATGTAGTTTGCATGGTTATTCACACCCGCTTTGTGATCCTCGGCATCCCAGTCACAAACAAGAGGGGCATATCGAGATTTAAACATGCCATTGAAATGTTCAATGAATCTCAAAGGATCTAGGAGTTTTCATAGAGTTAAAACTTAAATTTCTTTTTCGTTTTTCATGGTGGAAACTAGTGAATCGTCATTCACTTACCTTCAAATGTTTTGCAATTTGGGTTACGGCATCCCTCTCCCGAGTTGTAGGATATTGTGTTGGGTCCTAGCCTTGGAATTTCATTTGGGTGATTTACCAAGGACTCAATCAATCAACTAACTTGAATTCGTTTTTCTCCCGATGTCAAAGTTCGACAACTATGGTCTTCTCAAATCCCGTGGAACAAGCATTCCACATAAAGATGATATTCCACGATTCGATCGAGGAACAAGAAATCATGCTTCACCTCCTCCTCCTCCTCCAATTATTCTCCCTAACCCACAAGATTGTAAAATTGAAAGGTTCAATATCACTCAAGCCCTTTTGGCAAGTAAACATAAAGAAGGAAAGTCGATGTGTGCACACGTCTTAGGGATGAAGTCACACATTGATAGATTAAGATGATAGGATCCATTGTCGGTGAAGAGATGGCTGTTGATTGGGTTCTTCAATCACTTCCTAACTCATATAGTAAGTTCGTAAGAGAGTACTATATGATGAACCGCGACGTGACCCTTATAGATCTCACCTATATGCTTATTGCTGCTGAATCAGCAATGGTTTGGCGCAATAGAAAAGCAAAGTTGATTGGTGAATCTGCCTTCGAGACCTCTGTGGATATAGACAATGGCAATGAAAGACATGCAATGATCGAAAAGTTTGATCATAAGAGAAAGGCGGTGTCTGAAGTAGTTCCATGTATTGTTCCAAAAAGAGTCAATTTGCTTTTATTGCCAAGAGAAGGGGCATTGGAGACGAAGCTGCCCTATTTACCTAAGAGATCTAAGAGATGGGAGAGTCGAAACGTATGGCTCTAATTTAGGTAAAATCCATTAACTAACTCTTTTAAGCTTCATTCTAGGTTCTGAATACATAATGTGATAAGATTACAATTGATGTTTAGAAGGATCAAAGAAAAGAAAAGAAGCTTAAGGGAAGAAGTGAGCAGAATCTAACCGTGAAGGAATGGATTTCGATTGCGTTTCTCGAAGATTAGATTCTTGAGCTACTACTTAGAGTTAGAATTAGATTGCTAAGAAAGATGTATTCGCATAAGTTTTTCAATGAGTTGCATTGTGAAGGACAAATTTTTCCGCAATAAAATAAATTTTGATTTTAAATTTTATTTATCCTTACAATGGCATGTATGAAGAATTGATGTTAAAATTATTAGCAATAATGGATTTGTTTCTTATTATGTTATGGAAAGTCAAGAATTTACCAAATAGGGAGAGTTTCTCATCGCCCAAGTTTCAATTGGACAGAAATTTGGAATCACGCAACTTGGTTGCATGATGAATGAGAAATTCCATATTTGGAAATTAGACAAATTCATTGACAATGTGTCAAGTGAAGGACTAGGAGATCGAGTACACAAAGTTGTGTGTTGATCAAGTTCACCATAAGAATAACAAAGATATTCATCATGATTTACTAAAAGGCTTAGTAAATATGATTATACTTACAAGATTAAGTGTAATTCTATATTGATTAAAGGGTTTAGATCAATAGTAGAACGAATAAGAAGAATCATGTAGGCAGAAAGATAAGAGTTTCTCCATTCTAAGAAGAAGGGAGAGTGGCTTTTATGCTTTATGATAGGTCTTAATGATTAAGAACCATATCTCAATTGATCCTCTAAGTGAGTCTTGGTACAATTGTATGTCCAAGAAGAGGAATCAAAGATTGATGAAATGGTCAAATCAAGAAGACAATCATACTTTGTTCCAATAACAAGTCTTAAAGTTAAGATTGTGACAATGAGTAAAAAGTATTAAAGGTTTATAACATTCATCAAATGTGGAAAGTTGTGATGTCTTGGATAAGACAAAGACCAACTATGACCAATTTATGAAGTGTTTTGATACAAGCTACACTAACTCTTGAAAATTTGTTTGTCAAGAAATGTTTATTGACAAAAGAATCTTATATGTCAAGGAGTCAGTGGGAGTCTTAATGGTCTCGAAAAGTTTCAAGAACAAATCAAATAAACCTTATCGATCATCACTAGCACACGAGTTGAGGTTTACAACCTATCGTAAAGACATTATTTTGTTTCTGTGCCAATCCAATCGAGTTAATTATGCATGTGAGTCCTATGAGTTCTCATTTGAATGCGTAAAAGGCAAGGACCTTGATCAATGAAAGGTACATTGATAGGAAAAAGGTAAGATGCTTAACTACTTGGAAGACGTGGTGGGCAGCTGTGCTACCATAAGGCAAGAAATCAAGATTAAGAAAGTTCGATCCATATGAGTTTGAATTTGTCGTAAACTTTGGTTTTAACAAATTCGCATGGATAGGAACACATACACCGTTTAAATCTAAGTGTCATAAGATTTCCTCCTTCATGAAAATGATTGTGAGAAAATGCTTTCACTAAGAAAGATTTTAAAAGATAGTGATTGTAAAATTGCATTCTCAAATTCGATCATGGTTACGGCATCCCTCTCCATAATTTGAATTGTGAGGTTTGGCAATTAGTCTTAATTGTTAAGACACACATATGAACTATCTAAGGCAAAAGTGTATAAGTTCAAAAAACCTTGATAAAAGATTATCAAAGCACTAAGTATTAGAAACATGAACTTAAGAAATTCAATAAGTATTGTTTTTCTGAAAGTTAAGATGTTTATGAATACATGTCGAAACTAGTGGGAGCATAAGTGTTATGTTTTATAATAATCATCATGATAGTGGGAGCATAAATGTTATGATTGTATGATTATTAAAGCACGTATTGCATAGTTGGCAATATTAATTATAGAAAACAAGAGTCATACTTTGCAAAGTTGTAAGAGTTGAAAGGTTGTTTTGCTATAATTAAGGGAGAGAATATTATGCTTCATTTCAAATCTAAAGGATTAGATTGCGAAATGTTGATAAATTTAGTCAAAGGTACATAGTGTGTTCTTAAAATTTCGATTGTGATTACGGCATTCCTCTTCGCAATTCGAGTTTTGAGAACATAGCAAATAAAACATTATGCGTCGTGTCCCATACGCTTCGGGTATAGGATCGATTGTGAATGCTTTAATGTTTGACCATTCTAAAATTTTCCAAATGTATAGTGCATTTAGAGGGAAAAGGGACTAGAATTGGTTTTGACTAAAATAATTAAACAACTATCAAAGGACAATCCAAAGTTCGACGAGGATTGGTCGCTTGCGAGTAGTTGGAAGTATAGTATTGGAAATTATGGAAGTGTTTCCATATTGGATGGACGATATCGACATCATTACGAATAGATAAGATTCTATTAAGAATGAGTTGTCATATAGAAAATATGGAAGTGTGTCCATGTTGGGAAGTAAAATCTATGTCTAGATTAGAAACTTTATGCGAAAGGATGTTCAAAGGAATGTACTTTGAGTGAGAGACATCATATCTAAGGAATTGTCTTGTAACAATTTCCGATAGAGGAATTTGTAATATCATTGGCAATAGTCTTTGAGACTTTGGTGCAGTGACATTACAAAAGGATCGTTGCATAAAGTGTTAGAATCTAGTGTATTCTATAAGTAACAAGAATTTGACATTCTTACACTTAAGAAAATGGATTTGGTGTTGTAAAATGAGAATGATTGGAAATGTGTTCAATTTGTCTATTTCGCAAAAGTAAGAACCATAGGTAAACATTGTGTGCATGCTAGGAGCATGGGACAAGTGTTGGAATTCAAATGCGAAGTTGATTACCCGAAACGACAAATAATGAGTAATCGATATGGTGATAAATAAAACGTGTTTTGTTTATACTCAAAGGTTTGAGGCCATATGGGATTAGTATTATTCTTGTGTTTCACCTTGCATGTTTTGACTTCCAGAATAATTGAGTTTATTAAGAATAATCGAATTATTCAAACGGGCCACAGTCGTTCATATGTTGGAAGTAGATATGAATGA
Organism: Lactuca saligna; assembly: GCF_052625555.1. Taxonomy (NCBI): domain Eukaryota; kingdom Viridiplantae; phylum Streptophyta; class Magnoliopsida; order Asterales; family Asteraceae; genus Lactuca; species Lactuca saligna. The sequence continues at coordinate 138,241,342 of NC_136418.1, forward strand.
AGACTGTCGTGAATTGGTGTGTGGATTGTCTAGAAGAGTATTAGACATAAGCAAATGTTTGCTGCAACGTTCATGAGTGCTTATGAATATGATTTGAGCATTGGATTAAACCCACGCTCACTTGGATCACTCCATGAATTGTATTACGAGTGATTGGTGAGACGATAACATCTTATATTCTTGAAACCGAGATGTGTGAGTTGTATCTTGCGAATCGGTTGCACATTGATAATATGTAAACGCACTAGTAACTTGGTGTTATAAAACATATTGTTGTGTGTGATTTGGTTAGTGAGTGCAAGCGAGCATTGTATCAAAGTTAATCCGTTCCTTTTATCCAAAGTAGGATAAAAGCGATATCTTTGGGCCCCTCGATGGTTTAGTGATGACAAACGTAAATGCTCGGCCGGGCTAGGGCTAATTTGATTTGTTCAATTAGTCTGTCGTCATAAATCGGAAATCGAGAAGTAGTACAAAGAGAATGATTAGAAATCATGTCTTAGACGATATCAAGAATGGAGGAATATATGATCCCTTATCTAAGGACACGCGTATCTGATATGATCAGAGTTGACAGCGGCTTTGGAAAGCTACGATTGCAGATCAGGATCTGAAGTCATACGCAGAATAGTTGTTAGACTTATCCAAGTGGGAGACTGTTGGATTAGTGTCTAAGTCCATAACTATTTTGGTATGTACTTGACCCGATGGTGCATGGTCCTTTTGGGTTGCCTTCACCAAAGCAACTTGATTGGAGAAATGAATAAAGAGAGAGAGGATAATATGATTTATTAATATGTTATAAGAATAATATATTAAAGGAGAAATCATATTTGTTTAATTAATATTGGTCAATAATTAATTAAGAATTAGTTTTGTGATCAAATGTAATTGATTAAACTAGAGGGGCTGAATTGTAATTATGTGATAGTTACAAAATAAGGTAAGGATTATCTTATATATATGGTGAACGAATTTGAGGTATATATCCCTTAGAATTCGAGTATGATAAGGATTCAAGGATTATCTTATTGGTTGCTTAATGGATAATCAACTAGATAAGGATAATGACTGAAACCCTATCTCTACACCTATATAAACACCCCTAGGGCCATGAATTCGTGTATCCCTTCCCAAGAGGTCCTAGATACGAATTCTAACCTCTCACCTCTCTCCTTATACCTTCTCCACTTGCTTATGGTGTTTGTAAGCCATTAGAGGAGTGACACTTGTGACTCTATGCATTCCAAAGTCAATACAAGGAGGAATTGGGATTGTTATTGCTACATAACAATCAAGGTAACACTATAAACTTATTCTCATGTTAATATGATTATATGTATGCTAGAATTAGGGTTTATAGTCTTGGATTCAAAGCATGTACAATAGAGAAACCTAGATCCAAGCATTAGGGTTTGTATGAGCACATAGGATGTCTTATAACCAAAACCCAACAGAAAGTTAGTACACGTTTTATTCATATGTGAATATAACATGTGACGAGATTTGATGTAAGCAGTAAATAGTTTATTATATGTTATTTTTATATATGAATGATACTTAATCTGTAAAAAAAATTAATCAGATTTTTTATTCATAAATGAATAACGGATGTATTGTACTAAAAATCTGATGCATTTTTATTTACTTATGAATAATGATAGGTGAAAATAAAAAAAAAATTGTTGTTCCTTTTAAACTATATCAATATTGATGTCTATTTGTAGAGAACAAAAATCATGAATTTTGGTATATTTAAAATCATTTTTCGATAAAAATAACTTTTTAAGAATAAAAAAAAACGAAAAAAAACTATTTTTTGTATATATATAAAAGTAATGATTAGCAGAGTTTAAGGAAACATTTTTTGTTGGAAAACACATGTGTATTCCTTTTCCATTTTCACTGGTAGGATGAAAACTTTTGCGGCATAATAATTGAGTGCCTGAAAATGATTTCCCAATTTTCTATCTTTTTATCTTTTCAATTGAACTTTTATATATATATATATATATATATATATATATATATATATATATATATATATATATATATATAATACTTAGATGGTTAAAAATGTAAAATGTAAAATTTTGGATAAATATGATATTTTAAATTTTTATAAAGGATAAACATGATATTTTTAAATGGTTAGATAAATATAATATTTTAATATTTTAGAATGATAATATACGAAATTCTCCAAAAAAAAAAATCTAAAATAAAATCCATTTACAAAAATTAATTTGAAATACTAGTACATGGTACATTATTAATATTATTTTTTGTATGATAGAAAAATTAAACATTCCATATAAAACATGATAAGAGAATGGGTAAAAAGAAAAAGCAGGAAATTTAATTTTTCTTAAAAAGTATTTGAATATTCACGTGCATTACATGTTTCCTAAGTGACTATATATTTGAATATTCACGTGCATTACATGTATCATAATGATGTAAAGCTGTAAATTATAAAAAAACTGAAGGACCATTAGAAAACGTATAGTACACATCTAAAAACAGACAATGAAAACTTGTGTTAAAGAGAGTAGGTCCATATCGAAGTGATACCATCTACTTCATATCTTATACACGATTTGGCGTTTTCTTTTATGATAAATCGTTTTTGAGATTGATATCTTTGTCCTTATAGATTATACCATTTTTAGTGTATAACATGAGGACCACTACAAAAGGTCAAAGTTCAACCAAGTAATAATACAAGGAGAAAAAACAAAGTATTATTGTAAGCTCGGGTTCACTATGACAAACAGTCTTTATTGCCACGACATATGTGGTCGCTGAAGGTATCAAATGGTCACTACTAGTTCTCATACAATTAAAACGAAAAAAACAAACAAAATCAATACGATAGTATGTTGTTGCTATATATATATATATATATATATATATATATATATATATATATATATATATATATATATATATATATATATATATATATATATATATATATCAGAAAATATATAAAATAATACAAATAATCCTAGAAAACATGCAAGAGAATATTGTCAATGAGATTAATAATAAAGTTTTTCAAATTTCAATAGAAGTTTTTAAAGCTAAATACATATCATTCAAATTAGTTCAATAGTATAAACTAACTAATAGTCATTTAAAGATTCCTAGTAATCATTCTCCTCATGTTGTTTTGGTGATTTTTTTTTTTTTTTTTTTTTTTTTTTTTGGAAAACGGCAAATATATAAATAAACCACATCAAGATGATGTGGGAAAAAGAGTACAACATTGAAGATCAGAAACGAAAATTACAAACAATGAAAATGACATAAATTCCACTCTCCAATCAACCTTTTTGCATGAAATTCTATGTTTGCACCATAAGGTTCCACATAATATCATATTCAGTAATCTCTTTTTCCTATTACACTCAAGCCATCTTGAAACGTAAAGTATCATATCCTTTACCGTAGTGAATCTTTCACATCGGATTTCACTCTAGGTTAGAATCAAGTCTATGGCAGTCGTCGCCTTTAGGCACGTGATCTATGGTCAGACGTCTCCTCATCCAAATTACAAACACTACACCTTGTAGATGAGATAGGAATCTAACGTTTACTGAGTGCCATAGCAGATGGAAATTTTCCTTGCTTAGCTCTCCACATAAATGATAGAATCTTGAACAGAGTCGCTTTTCCCCCAATCAAACAGTCTATCGCACACCACATAACCAGCTAATTCAATCCGTTCACGTAGCCTATTTACCATAAAGCTACCATCAAAGTTTGAGTCGTATACATATAGATGTTAAATGTAGGCGGTGATGGCCATGTTGCTTGTTAGAACTTAGACGTGTTGACCGTCATCATATTAAGAAATTGTTTTGTTATATTTAAGGGTGACAATTGGTGATACGTCATGATAAAAATATACGATACAAAACGAATTCAAACGAAATGGAAACTTAGATTCTTATTCGTGTCGTGTTCATGTCAAGTGTAAAAACATGACATCGTGTCATATCGTGTTTGTGTTCAAAATTTGACACGATTTAACATGTTTCTGTCGTGTTTGTTATGTTTGTTGTATTATATATGATTAAGTATTAATTAAATAAAAACTAATTGTTATTTTATTTTATCTTTGTGTGTCGTGTCGTATTTGTCGTTTTTTAATCAGCTCGTTTTTGTGTTAGTTAAAAAAACACAACATCGCGTCGTGTTCGTGTTACATAAAACAATTTTGTATTGTGTTGTCTTAGACAAAAACACAGTACAATTGTCTGATTTACCATCCCTAATTGTATTGTTGAAACTTGAAAGACTCATCCTAAGACCTAGTTTGAACTATTAATTTAAAACGGTTGGTAAAACTATATTAAAGCAATTCCACATGCATAAGTCCCAAAAATACAAATTTTTTGCTTAATAATATACAAGAGGATATTACAAACAATCAAGAGACTAATTAATATAGCAAAGTTTTTCCTATTTCAAATATGAAAAATCATTTTAGTTCTCCAAGTGACTCTTCCTATCTCCACTCATGTGTATGATCAATTTTACTTTTCAATTAAAAATACTTCAAAACAGTACATTAGGCTCCAAAACAATGGTGGATCTAAGAGGTATTCCGGGTTATCCCTCAAAATAAATTCGGTAGTGTAAATTTTTTAGAAAAATATTATTTATATATATATATATATATATATATATATATATATATATATATATATATATATATATGGGAAAGTGAATATACCTAACAACCTTATATAAGCTTAGGTACCTAACCACATCATACTACGTAATTTTTGTATCATATTTGCATTGTTATCACCCAATGTTCTTAAAATTCAACCTCATAACTTGATTGTTTCTAAATCTTTGGACTTTCACAATTATCTTCCTTCAAATGACGTTTTTTCTATCGGAGACCCCCTGGTGGGCTTCATATACTACCCTTACAAATCAAATGGTGTAGGAGGAATATAATGGTGAATGTCTGAAAATCTTGGAAGTAAATCAAGTTAAAGGTTGAAGTTTAAGAACCTTAGACCGTTGCATTGGAAATATAATGCAAAACAATATAGTATAATCTGGTTAGGTACCTAAGCTTATATAAGGTTGTTAGGTATATTCACTTTTCCTATATATATATATATATATATATATATATATATATATATATATATATATATATATATATATATATATATATATATATATATATATATATATATATATATATCCATTCACTTATTAGTACAAACAAACAACTAGTCTATCGGTTAAGGTGATGGCTTATTGAAACATAAGTTTCAGGATAAATTATTGTTCCTTACAAATCATTTGTTTACATTTCTTTTATTTTTCCAGTTATTTTATTCTTTTATTTTCCCAGCTATTCTATCCCACATCGTCAAATACATGTAAACTCATTTATTTTCATCTATTATATAAACTTATTATCCTCATGCTTCATTTGATATCTACTTTGAATCCCACATCGATTCAATTATCAAAAGATGCTTCAACTTCATGTTTATTACATTCAAATCAAACCTCCAAAATCAATAAAATTCCTAAAATTTAATAGTCTCAAATCAAGTGTTCTATAAACCAAATTTCAAAGGCAAAAAAGTTTAATAATCCATAAACCAAATTCAAAAGGGTGCATAGACCCATAATCCAAAACCAAGAGGTTTACTAACCAATAATCGAGTTCAAATTCCAATATAATCAAATAAGCTAATAATGCTTAGCTAAATGAAATCCTTCAATTTCAAATAGATTAATGTATCAAAATGGTATACTTCAATTGACAAGTAATAATGTAATATGCATTTATCTCAAAAGATGCATCTTTTATTGTCGTGTTTGTGTGATTTATCGGTCTTTACTCGTAATAAAAGTTGCATACACTTTATGTTACATAATAAATAAAAAATTCACATGGGCTTTACTAAATTAAAGTCTAATATAACCTTAAACATCATTGTTTTTTCAAATTTCATAGCATCTAAAACATCTGCAATGCTCAGTTGGATGGTACTATGACTATCTTGTCGTTATGATCAATTTGATCATATTCTTGAATTGGGAATATAATTTTCTAGTTTTTTTTAGCTCATTGTATTAGATATTTTGTCTTGATTCCTTTATGAGGTCCTTCTATTCCAAATATTACAATTAAATGAGCTAAATTTGACAAATACAACCAAATTTAGAAAACTAGAATTAACAAAAAAAAAATTCCTTAAGTTAAACAACTAAATAATAAAGCAAAATTTAAAAATCAAGAAATGATATATTTTGTCATTAAAACAAAATCACAAAAGTTGGGGAAATCGAAAATGTATTGCCAAGAGCTATCCATCAATGTATCCCGCACATCTATATTCTTTATGGATCAAAATGTATTTTTGTTACGTTTTAAGTTAGGTCTCTTTTGAATCTATTTGTCTTTCTCCCACTTGTTTATAAATGTTTCTACCAAATCATCTTTAGAATGTGATCTCACCATCACTTTTCCTTTATAGTAAGCCTCACTAAACTACGAATCAAGAAGTTGTTAAAAAGATGAAAAGAAGGTTGTGAGTATGTGAAATAAAAGGAAAATAAAAGTAGCTAAAAAGAAAAGAAAAGGTTGTGAGTCATGTGAAATTAAATGAAGATGAAGATTTAAAACATAACAATTATGATGATTTTCCGACTATCATGTCTAAGTATCCAATATCATGGATGATATCCTACAAGAACCTAATGGTACTTAATAAGGATGATCTAATCCATCCACCACCAAAGGTGACAATTATAATGATTGACCCATGTTTAAATCATGACACTACTTAGCCCCTGTGACCATTGAGGTTCGTCTGCAGTGACTACTTCAGGACATGAGACATAGCATGATGTTTGCAGTTGAGAATTAACTGGTATGCGAAAACTAGCTCAGAACCTTCGTCAGTGAAGTTCTCTCTAAAAAAAATCAAATAAGAGTTGCGGATGGTGTTGATGTGATTTTGAAAATTTGACATAACAATCTCTATAGCTATATTTGAAAATTATAAGCTGGATTGTAGTTCTCTCCAACCCTATTATTGATAATATTAATTTGTTCCATATAATGGCGATGACATACCATGCCTTCATAATTTGAGAAAACATTAATATATGTCATTAACCCTTCACCATTTGAGAAAACATTAATATATATGGTTGACTCATTTTCCCTCGAAGAAAAACAACACTTTCTCTAATAATTTTTTTTTTTAATTAAGATTAAGCATCAAAATGAGGAATATACATCATTGATCTTACTATCAAACCACAACATGACATCGTCTTCTGCAAACCCACCCATGCAGATTGGATTTACAAGTAAGTCTTAAAGTTATTTGTGTATTAACATGTGTTGATTCACATGATGCCTTGGTGAAGGTGACTTAATTTAATCAACATTTTCCCCTTAATCTATACTACTTTTTCCTATTTTGAATTGCATTTTTATGAGTTTTCATCATGCATTTACACTCCGATGAAAGAAACTACAACAAAACCAAAATCTCATATAAATAAGTTAAGGGGCAAGTGCTAAGAGGAGAACATATAGTAGCAATAAAGCTAAAAAATATACCGAACAAAAAGCATAAATATACAATAAATAAACCATGACCTATATTACTCTTATGTCTTGATTTTAAGCATCCACACCCTATCTGTTCTAAGGTAGTTTTTTTTTGGAGACTCCCTTCCAACTAGATTAAGCCTAAATAAGCACCATGAACTTTAGACGACATCAAACTCTAAACGGACTACATAATTTGAACTAATATGATATAAAATTTACAATAAAATTTTTGTATACAAGGTCACTCTCCCGTGTTTGTATGATCTAACGAATTTGACATTAGGCTAACTTGCTATTTTCTATTTGCTATTGTTTAATTAAACAATGACCTTGAACATAACATTACAATTTTGATTGACAAGAGCAACAAACAAGGCCTTACAATCTCTTATCATTTTGAGGCATTCAATGAAAAATCTCTCTTGTTGCTATAATTATCAATCGATGCATCATCTCCATTCATCATGCTTGAACTTCCCTCAGAATATTTTCTCTTGGAACAAGCTCTTATAGTTTCTTCTTTTTTATCAACAAACGAAAAGAATGTTTGAAGGGATCCCGAACCAACGCTTCTCCCGGTTGACTCAGCAAGGGTTGGATAGTGTTTTGTAAATTGGCGTATCGTGAGTACAAAGTATATGAGAAGAGCAAGAAAACAAGCTAATCCACATATTAAGAATAAGCCTTTAAAACTCGTTAATTCAAGTTGATCAACTTCAAACTGTGTTCCTTGTGAACTACACGCACTTCTCAACAACCACTTGTCATGAATCCTTTGTAATTCACCATTTTCTGATAGCTTTAGAATTGCTGTTGACATATCAGCTGCTACAGGAGAATCCCTAGGGAACGCCTTTCACAAAACAAGATCACAAAACATTAACTTTGGTTTTAAATTTTCGATTTTCAAATCTCAAAGTCAAATTTCCATGTTGAATGGATTAATGAGAACTTTGTACTTACAAATCCCCATCCATTTTTGGTAAACTCTTGACCAACGATGCTGAATTCACAACGAGATGAAAGGAAGAGTTCGATGTATGCGCGTTCATCAACCACTGCTGCAACACCACCGTTGTGGGGCCCATCTTTCAATGCTTTTTCATAGTCTTCAGGCAATGAAAGAGGAACTAATCGATCTGAATTAATACCAAGTTCTCCTACAAGATAGTTTCTGACAAACGAATTCTCTTGATACCCAATCGGATCTTTGATCATCATCAAACTTTCAATTCCTTTAATAGGTGAAGAAAGCTTCTGAACAGTCAATATTGAGGTCAAACTTGCAGTATAGCTCGAGTTTATTATGAGAACCACAAATAACCATAGAATTAAAACTATTCGACCTAGAGTGCTCAATGTGTTTTCTCCTGCATACATAAACCATTTCCATGTAAGATCGTATATATAATGGTAATTCAATAACTAACACTCACTGTGAGAGGAAAACAATTTTGAAAAGCTAAACCTGCAAAAAGAAGAAGATAAAGAAACATTAACAATGAATCTGTTCTACTACAAGTGTTTAAACTTTAAGCACACTTACTTACTTACTTACTTACCATAGAACTGTGACAAGTTGTTTCTTAGGAGGACCACGAAATTCATCATTTACACGATGTTCAAGAATCCATACAACAGCTCCAACAACTAAGAAAAAGATTCCTGAAACAGACCACATTAAAGGAGAGAAAGGTTTAAGAAAAGCCCATGTACTAGAGCTTGATCTTCTAACTGGAACAACTACAACAAGCCCAGATTCGATAAATGGTTGTGTAAAATCTGCTATTCGAGTCCTGTTAGTAGTGATAGCAATGTCTCCCACCACAGCATCATAAACCTGTATTATATATATATATATATATATATATATATATATATATATATATATATGTATAGCTTTTGGTTAAAATTTAGCAACAAGATTGAATCTTTTTGTTGAAATACTCACACCAGAGTTGATTAAGGTCAAGAGGTCTGTGTTGCTTGGGTTCTTGACACCATCTCCATAGGAGTGAAACTTATATGGAACAGCATATGGAAGTAAGTTTACAGCAGATGTAAACACATCAATGCAGTGTCCTTTGAATGAATCACTGTCTTTTGATTGTCCTACAAATTCTTGAAAACTGACTCGATTTGGAACACCGATTTTCAACTGTTTTCCACTATCAGGGAAAACCCATCCACGTGGCTTTTGAATGATTTGACCAGGCCAAATCACTGCGTGTAATAGCTCAGAAGAACTTGATTGATGATCAGATGGCTTTGTGTTGACTTTTTCTGGAGTAATAGTTGACAAACCTGAAGAATTTGACCAATACCCGATTCTCCTAACACCAGTACCAATCACATTCAAGACTTCAAATGCAGGAAAAAGTAGGTTTTTATCGGATGTGAACTCGATAGCTCCTGTTAAACCTTTCATTTTGACATGTAATATTTCTTGAAGCAATAACTTTCCTCCATTAAAGATACTCAAAGAGTCAAAATTCAACATTTCTCCTGGTAAAGCTTGTAACTTTGGATCTTTTGAGAATGAAATGTTTCCACCTTTATCAAAGAAAGAGTCGAGTGCATGAGCAAGAAGCCAAACAGTGTCGTATGCATATAAACAAAAAGTACTTAACCCATAATTTGTCATGTTTCTCCACTCAGAAGCGAATTTTCTTGTAAGTTTTGAATCTTTTGTGTATGTTCTTAATGTGATAAAACCTTGCATAACATCAATTGTTTTCGAAGGGAGTGGAGAACTAATGTCTATGATAGTAGAGAGCCAATTAGTAGTGATCCAAACATACCCACTACCCAACATATCAAGATTTCTAGCAACTTCAAGTATGTCTAATCCATATTGTGGATAAGTGTGGACAACAAGAATTCTTGACTCCATTAAAGCAACTTGAACCAACACATTGCTTATGTCTGTTTTTGTTGCTAATGGCTTAAGAGGTGCTTTATGGGAGATCTCACATCCTCTAGATGCTAACTGATCTCCTAATGATATTATTCCATTTCTTCCATGATCATCATCTATGTAAATTGCTGTAACTTTTCTCCATTCGTAGTACTTGATTATGTCTGCTATTGCAGCCATTTGATAAAGATCACTGTGAGTTGTGCGCACAAAGAAAGGATACTGAAGGGAATTCAATGTAGGATCAGTAGCTGTGAAAGACAATAGAGGAACTTGGAGCTCATTTGCCACGTGGGATATCACATGAGCTAAGACTGAACCTTGAGGGCCTATTAAAGCCACAGTATCTGTCTCCATGACTTGTAAAGCTGTTAACAAAAACAAGTCAAATCGCATAAGATTATATTATTGTATACAAATGGGAAGCTCGATTAAAGAAAAGTAAGAAAATGTTTAGAAGATTTACCTTCCATAATATTCATAAATGCACTGAAATTGGAGTCATGAAGAGTTATTTGCAGCTTAGTTCCCTTAAGAATAGTGGGATCAGAGTTCACATCTTCACATGCAGCCTGTAAAGCAATTTTTGCGACTTTTCCAATGATGGAATTAAATGTCAAGATGGATGCGATATTCACGACATCTGGTCTTGTAGAAACATTGGTATTATTGTTAATCCCTTCAGTGAAGCATCCATTGAAATCCACCAGTAACAGGAGCAATGCGCAAACTAGATTTTTTGGCATTTTCTCTTACAAAAAGGCTGGTTTCATACACGCTGATACACAAAATAAAACAAGAGAATTTTACTTTCAGTTGTCTAGATTGATCAAAGCCTCAAGAGCGTGTTTCTATGGTATGAAAAGAGCAGGGTTTGATGTAAGAAAACAGTGAGAAAGCAATGGAGTAAACTTTTGACCAAGTTAGGTGAGATGGTTGCTAGTTTTGTGCAAAATTTAGTTTACAAGTCAAAACTTTAGAGGGTTGTGTCTTGACCAATTAGCACGAAAGTATTAAAGAAAAAAAAAAATCCTCAAAACCCATTTAAGCAAAACATCAAGCACGTTGTGTGTGCAAAAGATTCTAATGTCGACCATAATGTGAAATAATACACACACCCACACACACACACATAGAGAGAGAGAGAGAGAGAGAGAGAGAGAGAGAGAGAGATTACAGAGAAGAGCAGCCTAAGCAGCCATCCACAGTGAGGCGAAGAAGAGCAGTGAACAGACAAGAAATCAAATGATGGGATTTTGCAGCAGGGGAGTAGTGATATGGCTAAATTCCAAGAGGGTTTCATGTATGGTTTAGAAAATTTCTTGGTTTTAAAGTGATAATGATAATTATCACTAAGGATTCTTGAATCTCGTACGAAAATATTTCCTATTTGTTGGAAGCTTCACGCGTCCTAGATAATTGTCGCTGTAAAACTCATGAACCATATGTGATACAGTCGTCGAACAATTGGGAGTTCTTGTCAAGTGTCCCGTGTTTCATTATCTGATGTTGGATGTTGGATGTTAGCTTATTTTTAAGGGAAACCGAGTGATAATCGATATAAATGTTTTTTTTTTTTTTCTTATTTTTGACAAAAATAAATAAATTTTTTTTTTTGGGTAAAATGATTATTTTGTCAGGTGTTTTTCTGAGTGAAGTCCGGAATCTCGGAATTGTACACCGAAATACATTTTTATTTTTTTTCAAACTTAAAGTGGCTTCATTTTTAGTCCGTTTATCGGTTGTTAACTATGGTTTTTGAATTTAATGGTTGGTTATTTCTAATGTGTTCATTTTTAGTATTTAGTTAGGGTTTATTGGTCATTAATTTTTATATGGTTTTTGAATTTAATGGTTGGTCATTTTTAGTGTTCATTTTTAGTATTTAGTTATGGTTTTTGGATCGTTAACTTATGGTTTTTGAATTTAATGGTTGGACATTTCTAACGTATTCGTTTTTGTGTTTAATTGTGGTTTATCAGTGTTAACTTTTATATGGAAATGGATACCTACATTTTCAAAAAGCAACGGAATAATGTTTTTAACCTTTAAACATATTGCAAAAGGTAATAATTACGTAAACTTAAATATATTTTAAATAATATTACAACCCTTACTTTTTAGGGTTAGGGAAATTATCATAAAAACCCTTAAGTTTTCCAAAAAATAACGGTTTTACCTTTGGATGAGTTTTGGGGTCATTAAAGCCGGATACTTTCATTAAACCTATCAAATATCTCATTTAACAAGTTGGACCCTTTGTAGCTGGTTACCATGTGCTGATTTGGCAGTTAATTGACATGTTGGCACGGACGTTACTTCATTACGTCCGTTTACCCACCACCTAATCTCACCCTTTTGCACATATTCGTTCACTTTCTCACAATCCTTCAGAAAGTCGACATCATTCATCGCAAAATTAGGGCTTATGGTTTTTGAAGAAGATTAGGTTATTGGAGAGTCGATTTCACAGGGTATGTGTAATTTCTTTGAAGATTATGTTTTTACAGTTCTTTGTTCTTCAAAGGTTAACAAATAATGACAATATGTGTTTGTGTTTTTTTCAGGTTGTTATGATGGATTGGGATTCAGAACACGAAGGTAACACAGACCCATTTTTTGGTTTACGCGAGCCTTTCTCTGGTCTTAATGAGATGGATTTTGAGCTTCATGGCATCTACATGGATCATGAACCAGACGAAGAGTTCATTACTCCACTGGATAAGTGTAAGGATGCATTTCTTAATGTGTTACTAACTGATGAAAATATTAGAAACTCTAGTTTGACTAATGATGTAAGAGCACAAGTGTATCATCGTGGTGACTTGCAAAGTGATGAAGATGAAGAGAGCAAGAACGGGTGATAAACAAGTACAGATTACATGATCCAAAAACAAGATGGGACAAAATGGAACCAAAACTTGGTGACATTTTTTAGAATGTTACACAATTGAAGTTTTGTATCCAAAACTACGCAGTCCACAATGGGTATCAACTCTACTTTGAGAAGTGTGATAGTACAAGAATACTTGTAAGATGTGGGAAAAGAAATGAGAATAATTATTGCCCTTTTAGACTATATGCCTCATGGATGTTCAATGAAAGATCTATTCAAATCAAGACTTTAGAAGCTAATCATGTTTGTGGTAGGAAGTTCAATCTTGGCTCTATGGTTACTCCTGAATGGATAGGTAGACACTACATAACTGAAATTGCAAATAAACCTAAGGTGAAGCTTAAAGAGATGATTACTGAGATCAGACAAAGGTTTAGGTGTGATGTGTCTATAGGCCAATGTTGTAGGGCAAAGAAATGGGCCAAGGAGCTAATTGAAGGTAAATTGACTGAACATTATGCCAGAATATGGGATTATGCACAAGAGTTGTTAAGATCCAATCCAGGTTCTACATGTAAGGTGTGTGTAACTATCAATCCAGATGGGATAAACTATTTTCATAGGTTTTATATTGGTTTCAAAGCTATATGTGAAGGTTGGAAAAGAGGGTGTAGAAGAGTTATTGGTTTGGATGGGTGCTTTCTAAAGGGAGCAGTAAAGTGTGAGTTGTTGACAACTATAGGTAGAGATGCCAATAATCAGGTCTACCCAATTGCTTGGGTTGTTGTCGATATTAAGAATAAGGCTAACTGGACATGGTTCCTTGAGCTTCTAAGGGATGATTTAGATCTTGATAGTGGAAGAGGTTTGGTAGTGATATCATATCAACACAAGGTAAAATTTAACATACTTGTCCTCTACTTAATTGCATAATTATCTTATTACATATTTGTCCTCTATTAAACTAATTAAATGGTTGTCTGGTAGGGTCTGCTTGAATCTGTGAAAGATATTCTGCCTCATGTTGAACATAGGAATTGTGCTAGGCACATTTATGCCAACTTTAGAAAGGCTTTCACAGGTGTGGAGTATAAGAAGTTATTTTGGGCTGCCTCTATGAGTTGCACAGAAGGTGACTTCAAGAGGCATATGGAAAGCATGAAGAAATTGAGCCCTTCTGCATATGAATACTTGATGTCAAAGCAACCAGAAACATGGTGTAGAGCCTATTTTGGAACAGGCTATGCATGTGAAGCAGTTGAGAATGGGATCTCAGAGTGCTTCAACTCAATAATATTAGATGCTAGGAAAAAACCTTTGATCACTATGCTTGAAGAGATACAGATTTATATCATGGACAAGTTTGCTTACATGAATGTGGAAAGTGAAAAGTGGAATTCAAATGTTTGTCCAAAAATTTTGAAAAAAAAATGAATAGATTTGGGAAAAATATGAGTTACCATTTTATGCTTTCTAAAACTTATCTTAATCATTAATTATTGTTACTAACTAGATACTTGATTGTAGGTTCTGGGGAATAATTCATAGTCAAGGGCATGTGTTTGAGGCTAAAAGAGGGTGTGACAGTTATAGGGTGGACTTAGATGATATGACATGTTCATGTAGGCTGTGGGATTTGGCTGGCATCCCTTGTGTGCATGCAAATGCAGCAATTAATTTTATCCATTAAACACCAGATGCATACATCAATGCATACTTCTCTAAAGAGAAATTTAGGCAATGTTACTCAACAAACATTGAACCTATTAATGGCAGTAATCTTTGGGCCCAAACTGAATACATTAAGCCATTGCCTCCAATGTCTAGGAGGATGCCTGGTAGGCCTGCTACCAAAAGAAAGAGGCATGCCAGTGAGAAAGAGAGCAAGTTTTCAACAACAAAAGTGAAGGTTGAAAGAACTACCAGATGTGGTAATTGTTTGGAATATGGTCATAATAAGAGGGCATGTAAGAATGAGAGAAAACAATATGTGCCTCCCCCACCAAAGAAGACAGGAAGGCCAAGAAAATATCCCATCCCCCATGTGTCTACAAGTCATGGTCAACCAAATATCCCAAGTCAACCTTCATGCTCTAAAACAGTGAGGAGGAGTCCAAGAAAACATAACACATTAAGGATGATTCCCAGAAAACATCAGCAACATGAAGCTTCCAAAAGATTAAGGAGAAATAGTATTAATGTACCAAGGAAGATGTTGTGCACAAGGAGAGGTGGTGGGAGGATTGGTTCAGCAACTATAGGTACTCAAGAGAGTGTGGTTCAACAAGTTCCAGTTGTTGATGAGGGTGAAAATGTGATGGGTGATAATGTGGCTCAAAGTGTGGTTCAACAAGTTCCCGTTGTAGAAGAAGGTGTTGTGCAGGAAGTTCCAGTAATTCATATTCAAGATGGTCATATGATGCAAGAAGGAGAAAATAGTCAAGCAAGTGTGATGGAAGGTAGTGACACTTTTGGGCAAGTGGGATCCAGTATTGGTAGGAAGCTTAAATCAATAAATGATGAAATTGAACAAGGTATTGATGCAATTTTAGAAAGGGCTAACTTCACAAACAAAACAAAGTCCAGTCCACTAAATGGTGACAATGAGGTGGAAGATAATCAGTTTATTGAGTTTACTGAGGGCAAAGAGGATGATATTCTCCTAGAGAAGATACAATTAGGACCTGAAGAAATTGCTAGTATGCTAGAAGTTGGTTATAGCATGGCAGAAATAGAAGCTATGCCAGGGGTACAAGTGGAATTGGATGATTCCCCACCAGTTGAACTGGTAAGACCTATTATCTTTTATTAATGACAAAATTGCAAAAATGGTCCATGTGGTATGCATTTTTTTGGGGTTTCAGTCCAAACCTCGACTTTTTTGGTTTTGTGGTCCTTTTGAGCTAGTTTCATTGTGTTTTTGGTCCCTCTGAATAGTGAAATGACTGTAATGCCCTTGAGTTATATATTTTTCATTTATTTTTCATTTCTTTAATCTAAATACTTATTTATTTATTTAACTAATTAAAAAAAAGAAAAGTCTCTCTCTCTCTCTCTCTCTCTCTCTCTCGCGTATACGCAATAAACAATCCCCTTCTTCATCTTCTCCAATCATCCCTCCCAAAAACTCAAAATTTTACTGCAAGAATCAATTATGTGTATGTAACTACATTGGGTTTGATTCCTTGGTCAAGCATTTTAGTGAACACATGGTGTGCACTACAACAAACCTAACACATAAACACAAACATTTACAATATTAAACCAAAATCTTTAAAGCTCAACTACAAACAAGAAAAAACCCCACCAGATCTTTAAGAGCAACACTTCTTCCCGTCTTTTCTCCGGTATTTCTCCGACTCCAGATTAAGAGGGTTTGTAAAATTACAAGAATTTTGTCGGAGAATTGCCTTTAAATTTTGTTAGAACAATATTCCTCTTCATCTTCTTCCTCAGAAAACTCTTCTATACCTCTTGATCTTTAAAGCTTTCAGAACTATCTCTACATGCATCTCCCTCAACAAAAAAACGATCTACTACTACATAGTGTGCTCAGATCCCTCATCGGAAAAAACTTCTTGAGATCGGATCAAAGGGTGCTCAAGCCCAAATCGAATCATCCACTGGAAATCATTTCTAGATGGGTGACGTGCTAAACGAAATGGGTCAATAAAGACGTCAGCGAAATTTAAACCCAAACTTAATTACCTACCAGACATGGAGCCTTTAATGCCGGGTTTTCAACAGCGACTTTAGATCTAGATGTAGGCCTTCCTGCCTTGTTCTCACTGTCAAGTGTGTTCATCGTTGAAATGGCGATAGCGGGGGAGGACGGCTGGTTTTCCGGCGTGTCTTCTCTCAGTTGGTCTAGCTTCGTCGGCGACGGTGTGAGCTGTAGCAACGAAGAGGTGAGTGTTGGGGGTGATGGAGGATCAAGTGGGGTGAAGAGGTTTGGCAGCCTCTTGGCTTGTCGATTAGAGAGAGAGAGAGAGAGAGAGAGAGAGAGAGAGAGAGAGAGAAAGATCCCTATATTTTAATTTAATAAAACATTAAATTAAATAGAAAAACGATTTAAAAAAATATCAGAAGGGCATATTAGTCATTTCAATTTAGGAAGGGACCAAAACCACAACCAAAGTACCTCAAAAGGACCATCAATCCAAAAAAGTCATGGTTTGGACTAAAACCCCAAAAAATCGCATACCACGGGGACCATATTTGTAGTTTTGTCTTTATTAATTAACAATTTTTCTGGTGATTCTTATGACCTAATTATATCTTTTTACACTAGGATGTAAATGATTTCATTGATGGTCATCATTTTGATGATGATGTTGGTCTGGATGGTGGAGCTGAAGGTGTTGGAGATGAAGTTGTTGGTGATGGTGGTCTGGATGATGATGTTGGTTTGGATGTTGGACCTGATCATGGTGCTGGATATGAAGTTGTTGGTGATGGTGATGAAGAAGGTCCTGGTGGTGGAGATGTTGATGATGGTGATGGGCCTGAAGGTGATGGTGATGAAGAAGGTCATGGTGGTGGAGATGTTGATGATGGTGAGGAAAACCAGGGTGATGGTGAAGGACATCAGGTTGTCCCAATGGTTTGGAGGAGAGCAAGGAAAACTTTTGAGAGGATTACCAAGATAAAGCTAAGGAAGGGTGTCTATGACAAAGATGGTGGTGGTTCTTCTTCTATAAAGCCAATCAACTTGGAGTAGTTTGTTAGCAAGAAGGGGGATGGAGGTGTAAGGGGAATGGTATAGGTTGCCACTTTTGTAAACTTTGTTTTTTGGCATTTTGATTGTAGCATGCATCCAATTGTTTATTTTCTTACCATTTAGGTTGCCTTTTTTGTGCATTGTTTAGGCATTTTGGTACAAATGGATGGTTGCTACATATTGGTAGTATGTAATTAAACTATATGTAATGGATACATCCCCTTCTATATTATGTTCAATCTTTTAGAATTGTTACCATTCACTAATTATTTCTGCAATATACCATTTTATTCAATGTTATTTAAACTTGCAAATACACACCAATTGTTACCATTCAGACTTGCAAATACACACCAATTGTTCAGTCTTTTAGAATTCTTACTATAGGGTTTCAAAGCACTCCATGGATGATAACAATGGGCCCCTTTATGAAGTGTAGGTTAAAAGCCCAAGACTTGTCTTTTCCCTATAAATAGTCATGTGTTATTCATAATTAGGGTTAAAAGTTAGGCAAAATGTAGCCGCCACGTTGTGAGGTTTCTTGTAGAGTTAGATTCTTATTTCTTAAGTGTAATTTGTTCCTCACAATTTAATAAATCGAGTGATCATTCAACCTAATCTTCATATTTGTGTTGTTCTTATTTTCCACATCTTGTTCATCAAATCACAATTAGGGTTTTAATCCCAACACTTACCATTCACCAAAACACTTGTTACCATTCACCAAATGTTACCATTCAACAAATTGTACTACAAATTTATACCAATTACCATTTTAATTCAATCTAAAACAATACAAACCAAATGTTACCATTCACCAGTTGTTACCATTCAGAAATTTATACCAATTACCAATTGTTAATTCAATATACTTACAAAACAAACCAACTTATACTCCAGTTAACATCCATACATTAGAAATTAACATCCATACATTGCAAACCAACTTGAATTCCAGTTAACATCCATACATTAGAAATTAACATCCATTAACATCCATACATTAGAAATTAACATCCATTAACATCATACATTAGAAATTAACATCCATACATTGCAATTAGCATCCACACATTACAAATTACAATCCTAACATTACATATACCTAACAAACTATAAAATACCATCAAAATCTCAAAAGCTACAAATTTATACCAATTACCATTCACCAAATGTTACCATTCAACAACTTGTGCTACATATTTCAAGATCACAATACTGCTCCCTTCAGAAAAGCCACCCTTTACTGCTCCCTTCAGAAAACACCCTTTATTGCCATTAAATCTTGCATAACACTAGAACAAGGATGAACAATATAGCCCCTAACAAAACAACAACCATCTGCATTAATGCCATCATTTGTCGCTGCTCTGTAATGCGATTTGACTCTGGCATCATGTCTTGCTTTTGAATTTCTTCATCGTCAACCCATCTGAAAAACCCACAACCTCCTTCTCCCTACATAATTAGGTTAGTGCATAATACCCTTACTGCAATCCTGCTAAAGAAAAGGGAAAATGATTTTTACCTTATAATTAGGGCACCCCCAAAATTTCTTGCTTGGATTTTCTGGTGTGCACGAAACAAACACATGGCATAAATCTTCACACCAACACTTCACTTCGATCTTCTTCTTGAATCGTGAATGTGAATGCGAGCTTGATTTTGCAGAAGATGTTGGCATTTTGCGTGGGAGAATATTTTGCGTAGGATATTGCGGTGCGAGAGGATGCAAGAAACAGGGTGGTAGGGAAGGGTTATGTGGGGAGAGGGTTGGGGCCCACATTGTTTGACATGTCAATTAAGTGCCAAATCAGCACATGGTAACCGACTACAAAGGGTCCAACTTGTTAAATGAGATATTTGATAGGTTTAATGAAAGTATCCGACTTTAATGACCCCAAAACTCATCCAAGGGTAAAACCATCACTTTATGGAAAACTTAAGGGCTTTTATGACAATTTACCTTAGGGTTATTGTCACTCTAGCCCAACAAAGTTACGTATAATTGTTTAAATGGTCCCTCGTGACTATTTTTTGCGTTTTAAGGGCTTAAACTTGTTGATGACCGATTGAGAAAGTCACCTTACCCATTTTAGCAGGTAAACCTGCCTCATCATTTGCCTCATCACTTGCCATGTATATGTATGAGGTAACTCACTGAGTCAATACCGAGTTGACTCGATGACACATAAGTTGGCACATGCAAATTAGTAATTATCGCCTTTAATGTCCACCAACACCCCCAACAACCTTTCACTGTCGATTCAATTGAGTCCGAGGCACAAATCTTGAATTATAAAGGGACATACGTATGTGGGGTTTGAAGTAAAACAAATCTGAAACTTGTGTACCATTTTCGGGCAAACAATCTTGTGGAAGAACCCTTAAAAAGCAACAATGTCGGCTCCACCACCTTCACCCAACTCTATAAATTCTGGTGAAGACATCAACTACAATGTGCTCCACTCAATCTTCTGTGATTGTGGTCCGAAGATTACAGAAAACCAAACTGGAATGAAAAGGTTGAAGGAGCAGCTAGGACAAGATTATATCATTTGCAGGATTGACCACATCAATCTCCAGCACAAGCTGGATGATCATGATCAGAAGTTTAAAGTCGTTGTTGTTGCTCTGGGTGGCATGATGTTGGGGATGCTCTTGTTGTTGGTTGTTGTGCTCCATTTCCTTGTTAAGCTTTGGTGATGGGTTGATCTGCAGCTAAGGTGGTTAATAGTTAAGAAGGTTATTAGTATGTAGTGTTCGTGTGTCTTAATTTTTTTTCTTTTATTTCTGTTTATTTTGGCGAAATATGTAAAAGTCCTGTCTTAATGACAGGCATTTTGTAAGTGAAATCGAATGATTAATGAAAGACCTATCAAAATGATAGGCGTTTTGTAAAGATGTCTGATGTTCTTTGCCGATTGTTTTTGATTTGAAGATGTCTGATGTTCTTTGCCGATTGTTTTTGATTTGAAGATGTCTGATGTTCTTTGCCGATTGTTTTTTATCTGAATTAGTTCTTAAGTTTGATAAACGGATCCGTTGAAAGTGCAATAGTGGGGGTAATATAGTATTTTACAAAGTGGGGGTCATATAGTCTTTTTTATGCACTGCTCCTTCATATATACCTTCTTGCATTCATTCTAGCACATTGTTTTCTTCTTCAAATACTCTTCACTGTGAAGGTACATAATGAAGAACATGGAATGTGGATGTGGAGCTGAGGCTATAATAAAAACATCTTGTACTACCAATAACCCAGGAAGACCCTTTTATGCATGCCCGAAAAAGGTAATTTACCAGTTATTCAAATTTTGGTGTTAACCCTACTTTTTAAAGATGTGTTAGTTGAAGCAAATACTTGGAATCAAGATGCTTGTTCAGGTTTTATAGCTTGGGTTGATGAAATGGAGTGCAACAATTAATGTTTGATCATAAATGGGTTGTATAAGTCCAAAAAAAAAGCTTCAGATTGAGGTCTTTAAGTTGAAGGTTTACCTAGTATGTAGTTGGGTATTTATTTTTCTGTTTAATCATGTACAAGTTGTAATGAAGGTCAGTTGGACCAGTTGTCTTGTTATGCATCTGTAATGCACTTTGATGTCTTTTGAAACTTGTAATGTATTTTGAAACTTGTAATGTACTTTATTTCCTTTAAGTTGTTATGTAATCTGTAATGTGCTTTATTTAATTGAAGTGGTTATATTTGGGGTTTGATGTGTTTTGTATGTACTAATATGAATAATCAAATTAAACAAAGTTAACACTTAAATCCAACCAACCACAACAAATTTAAAACATAACAACTTGTCCAATTCCAAACTTAATAACCTACTATATCCCAATACCAAACATAACACTCAAATCCAACCAAAAACAACCAAGTTAAAAGATAACAACTAAAACAAAATAAGATCCTAATCATTAAGCTCCAATAAGTTTGCACGTGTTTCCCCTTTCCCATCTTTGCCCTTCACCCTCTTAGCAAGTTTCATCTTTATGATTCTCTATGATTTATTTCTTTTAGATATCCTTCCAGCAGTAACAATTGTTTATCCTTGACCCTTTTACCCTTCGTGCACTGATTTTGCTTCTTGACCATTTTGCCCTTCATTGACACCTCCTGCTCCTTCACCTTTCTCTTTTCCATTGACACATCCTGCTCCTTCAACTTTTTCATTGACCCCTCCTCCTGCTTCACCTTTTCCATTGACACCTGTTTTCCTTTTTTTAACATTTAGTTTGGGCCTCCTGCCAACTTTAGGTTTTTGCACTTGAGGTCTTTTAGCTTGAGGACATGTGTGTGACATCCCCAAAATCACGGCCAGAAAAGACCGGTTTTGTTTATACTTTATTTCAAAATTAGAGTTATCTTTTAATAAAAGGGTTGCGGAATTTGTCCCAAAACAATAATATGATAAAGATTTATCAAAAGCATTTCCATAGAAATGTATTTCATTAAAAGACTCGGGATGTCATGTTCGTACAGATCAAAAGTATAAACAGTACAATATAAGCCTTACTACATTATTTCATATCTACAGGCCTATATCCGTAATCCCTCGTCCAAACATCACACCTATGCTCATGCGCCACTACCTGTAATACATAAAACTGAGTGGGTCAGGCTTGGGAGCCTGGTGAGCACATAGGGTTTTCAACCCACAAAAAATAAGTTTATTAATTTCATCAATCAACAATAACCCGATTACCCGTTCCCGTTATCCTCACTTTACGTCCCTAAACACCTATCATAAGGGACCTAGCCTAAGGATCATCATCGGGACGGACACTACTGCTAAGGGGATTCCTCAGAAATAAATGCCCTAATAGGAAACCATGTGGGGGATGGAGTACACCGGTGAACACATCGTTCACAACACCTACAGGTTGCGAGCCTGCTAGTGTTCCACTGGACTGTCTAGAAGAGTCCGTGGTCGTCATCTATACTCCGCTAGATGACTGGATCAACAACAACAACATCGAGTCCTCTCATCATTTTATCACACATCACCTATTACATCTACCCATGTTTTACCCCAACATTTTCGTAGATATAAAATACATATACAGTTTAAATCATTGAAAACATGTATAACAACGTTCATCTAGCATAGATAGCAAGTATTTAGATAATATGCACACATAGCACGTAATTTATATAAAATACTTCATATCTATTGTAAGTTGAAAGTAACTATGCACTCACCTGATGAGGTGGTGACTCAGCACTCGGACAGCGCTTCGATACTCTCACAACGATTTTCCTTTGATAAAACCTAGTATTGATACCACTAGGGTTTAGTCTAATGATAACCGCGACAAATTAATTATCTGACTATTATTATTATTATTATATAAGCGTTAATAACACTCAGTATAACTCATAATAATAGCCCAAATAATTATTTTAAGGACCTAATAACATTCCTATATTAAAACATAAGCTAAACTAAAGATAGGATAGGTACATCTCACTTACAGCAGGTTTTTCTCGAAAATCGGGCTTCGCTGGAGCAGCGTTCCCGAGCCGAAAGGCTCTTTTCTCGGGACTCCGGGAGCCTCGGGGCTTCCTTCGGGTGCTAGGGGTTTACCTAGGCTTTTAGGGGGGTTAGGGAGCTTAGAGAGAGAGAGAGTTTAGAGAGAGAAAGAAGAGGGGTGAGGGGTGAGGAAATGAGGGAACCCGACACCTCTATTTATAGGGGAGGATTCTGATGGACTCGCCGAGTAGGGGGGACCTACTCGCCGAGTTGGTCCATGTGGTGGCCTTCTGGTGGTGCCACGTGTCCAATTCTGGTGGTGCCACGTCACCCCTATCGCGTATCAGCCCTCAAACTTAGAAAAATCATAACTTTCGCATACGAGCTCCGTTTTCGACGTTCTTTATATCCACGCGTAGGAAAAATCAAGATCTACAACTTTCGTTTAGACTCCGTCGGCTAATTCTCGACCGATCTCAAATTTAACAGTAGGAGGCATTTAGACTGTTAAATGACCGCGAAGAGTTCATAACTCCTTCATACAAACTCCGTTTTCGTCTGTCTTTTTACCATTTAGTTCCTATGAATGAGATCTTCAACTCTCATTTAGGTCGCGTAAGCCAAAAACCGCTCGAACTAAAATTCGAGTTTCGGGCCGTGCACTGCTAAGCCGAATCTTAGAAAAATCATAACTTCTTCATACGAAGTCAGATTTGGGCGTTCTTTTTATCGATGTTCTTAGTTTAACATATTCTACGACTTTTGTTTAGATTTCTAAGGCTAAAAAGTCTTCTATCGTAAATTCACTATTTACATCTTCCGGTGTCGTGCTGGTTTTGCCGTAAAACTTCGACGGGTCATAACTTCTTCGTTATAGCTCGGATTTCGGCATTCTTTATATGTACGGAAACCTTGAGACATATTCTACAACTTTATGAAGATATATCGGGATAATCTCACACTTTAATTTTGACGGTCATTTTTATTCTTTATTAATTATACATTTATAATTAAATAATAAACAAATAATTCTCATAATACTCAAATATTTCATATTTATTACTTCAAAAAGAGTTACAATAGTTGACCTAGACTATTACATTGACAAAAATGCTTAGCCCTGAAACTCGGGCGTTACAATGTGACCTTGTTATGCCCCACATTTTTACAAACACTGCATGATATTTTTTCCCTGCCTTAGACATAGTGTTCCTTGGTAGCTTCTATGATGCATCTCTTCTTCTGTTAACCTTTGGTCTACCTGGAATTCTTCTCTTCATTGGTGGAAGAGGTGGTATGAAGTCAGTAGGTGGCCACATGTTGCTACCATTCATCCCCTGAATTAGATACTTATAGGTGTTCTTGTAAACTGCTCCATAGAACATTGTATCAACATAACCACCAACATCTCTATTGAGGAATGATATAGTTGCAACCGAATGCACACATCCATACCCATTAAGTTTTCACACTCTACAAGTGCAAGTCTTCTTGTCTAGGTCAACAACATAGGACTCAGCCATGTTTCTTGTTTCAAATTGGTTAAGACCACTTGGTAAAACCTGCCAATACCTAGTGTAGACATAACATAAGTAATTATATTAATTTATGAGTTTAGAGTTGAGAAAGTACCTTTATGCTTTTTTTAATTAATTCAGAAGGAGTGTAATTATTGGGCAAGGCTTGTAATCAGGCCATGAACTACCTTCAATCCTTAAATTGTATATTCTCTCCATAACATACAATCTAATCTCTTCTAACATGGTGATGATTAGCTTTTTCCTAGCATCTCTTATCACACTGTTGAAGCTCTCAGATAACCCATTCTCCACTGCATCACACATCTTTCCCTCTTGAAAAAATGCTCTACTCCAAGATTTGGGGTTGGTGTTCATAAGATAAGCAAAGGTTGCAGGGTTAAGCACTTCAATCTCCTTCATGGCAACATTGAATAAAGGCTCAGTGGATTCCTTACTTGCCTTCCAAAACATGTTTTCATAATGCACACCACTGAATCTTTTCCTAAAGTTGGCAACAATATGCCTTGCACACTGCCTATGTTCAACAATAGGCAGTATTTCCTTCACAGCCTCTAACAGCCCCTGTGCAACAATTGTAACAAATTATATAAAGGGTATGAAACTAGAATTCATTAAATTAGAAAGTAAAACTACTAACCTTATGATGATTTGAAATTAATGTTATACCAAAACCATCATTCAGTTGCAAGTCATCTCTAAGGTTTTCCAGAAACCATTTCCAATTTTCTTTGTTCTCTACACAGACAACTGCCCATGCAATTAGAAATATGTGATTATTGGCATCTCTTCCTACAGCAGATATGAGCTCACCAGTACATAAGCCCTTTAAGAAACATCCATCTAAATTTCTAACCCTTCTACAACTCCCTTTCCACCCTTGCTTAAGCCCATCAAAACACAAATAAAGCTTGCTAAAATAATTCTTACCATCTGGCATAGAATTGACATCAATTTTAACTGTTGATCCTGGATTTGATCTTCTAATCTCCTCACCATATGACCACAACTTTTCATACTTATTTGCTCTTCTACACTGTCTCATACTCACATCTATACCAAATTTCTCTTTAACCTCATTAAGTAGCCTCACACTAACCTTTTGTTTTTGTAAGAATTTTGTTGTGTAATGGGTACCTATCCATGAATAATTGACAATTGAACCTAACTTGAAGTTTTTTGCACAATTATGCTCATTTATAAGACTCTTTATCTGGAAAGACTTTTCCTCACTCATCCAAGAAGCCCACATCCTAAACTTGCACTGCCCAGAACAACATTTCACTAACAACCTCCTACTATCATTTTTTTTTTGTAACACAACTGATAACCATTTGCTACAACATAGTTACACATCATATGTTTCAGTTGTTTAGGACTCACAAATCTCATACCTAATACAAGTTTTTGCTTTTTCCAATGAACATTCTCATTGTAAATAGCCTTGTCAGTAGAAATTACCTCAACTTCATCTGTTGGATCATATGTATCTTCATGAGAATGAATGTCTGGGGAGACTTGCACCTTTGGGAACAACTTACTCAGAAACTCATCCTCCTTTGTCTTGTTCATAGGAATGCACTCATCATGATCATTGTCCCCTTCCATGTGAATGTCATCATCTTGATCTCCTTGCAAATCCTCGTTTGGACGTGGGATATCATCCATACCACCATGTAAATCTTTCATGTCGATACCATCATCTATATTCATACGACTGTGAACTTCTTCACGATCTTCATTTGCACCAGATAATTGGTCCAAAGAACTGCCAACTTCTGCTTGCTCTTCAAGAATCCATTGATGTACATTAACACCAAGATGGTCCATATATACATCGATTACACAATCAGAAGCATACCCTACTTTGATTAGTTCCATGTAATCCATGTCATTCACGATTAACCTTAAACCATTAGGAAA
This sequence comes from Lactuca saligna, assembly GCF_052625555.1. Taxonomy (NCBI): domain Eukaryota; kingdom Viridiplantae; phylum Streptophyta; class Magnoliopsida; order Asterales; family Asteraceae; genus Lactuca; species Lactuca saligna. The sequence goes on from NC_136418.1 coordinate 138,268,374, forward strand.
AACTATATCGGGCATGCAAAAGTACACATTCACACATATCTCACATGCGAATCTTTCAAGGAACTTGAAAAATTCCTTCTTGTCCATTCCAACAAAATCAACATCATCAAATCGTTGCTTTGCTCCATCTGTGTAAGTAATAGAGGGATACCTGGTAAAAATTCCAGCAAAATGTAGATCAATCTTCATGAAAACGGCCATAGCAACAACAAAGTTCCCCGATTTGAGTGACTAACACTTGAAGAAAAGGATAGGACCAAAGAACAAATCAACAACAAAGCCCGATGCGGAATTTATTGACAAAAGTGAAAGAAGGGGACAATTGAGGGGTTTAAACGTACAATATCTCTCATTAACTACTGTGCACATGTGGCAATGTAATGGCTTTATCGCATATGACGTGGAATGCCATGTAGGATGGGGTCACCGGTTGACCTCTTCATTTTTTCAAGATTGCCCTTTTAAACCAACAAATAACAACTTTATGCCCTTAAAATGCAAAAAATAGTCACGAGGGACCATTTAAACCATTATACAGAACTTTGTTGGGCTAGAGTGACAATAACCCTACTTTTTATACCCATACAATTTTTACAAATCGCTTTCAATTTAAGTTGGTCTTGGTCTCGGTGGAACCATTTATACTCACAGATTTGCTCGTGGTCAACATTTCGAGAAACTAACATAAGAACATTCAACAATCCCTTTTGATGGGTTTTGGTCCTAAGAACATCATATGTGCTCATACAAACCCTAATGCTTGGATCTAGGTTTCTCTATTGTACATGCAAGTTATCCAAGACTATAAACCCTAATTCTAACATTCAAATAATCTTATTAACATGAGAATAAGTTTATAATGTTACCTTGATTGTTATGTAGCAATAACAATCCCAAATCTCCTTGTATTGACTTTGGAAGGCTTAGAGTCACAAATGTCACTCCTCTAATGGTTCACAAACACCATAAGAAAGAGGATGAAGAAGAGAGAGGATGGAGGCTGCCCAAATACGTGTGAAATTCTAACACAAAGCTTAGCCACGTTTTTGAGCCTTAAGGGGTCTTTATTTAGTTGGGCTATTAGGGTTATCTAACAAGGAAACCCTAAATTGGATGCTTAAGCCCTAAGTAACCCATGGAGCCCTTTTCTCAAGCCTTGGATGATTTCATATGGGCTTCCCCATAGAATTCATCTACTCCTTAATACAAGGCAATCCATGGCCCAAATTGCAATTATCTTATAATTACAATTCCAGTCCCTTAAGTTTAATTAATCTCTTTTAGTCACAAAACTAATTACCAATTAATCATTGACTAATATTAATTAAACAATATGATTTCTCCTTTAATATATTATTCTCGTAATACATTTATAAATCATATTTAATCATTTCTCTCCATAATTCATCCTATCAAGTTGCTTTGGTGAAGGCAACCCAAAAGGACCATGCACCATCGGGTCAAGTACATACCAAAATAGTTATGGACTTAGACACTAATCCAACAGTCTCCCACTTGGATAAGTCTAATAACTATTCTGCGTATGACTTCAGATCCTGATCTATAATCGTAGCTTTCCAAAGCCGTTGTCAACTTTGATCCTATCAGATACGCGTGTCCTTAGATAAGGGATCATATATTCCTCCATTCTAGATATCGTTTGAGATATGATTTCTAATCATTCTCTTTGTACTATATCTCGATTCCCGATTTATGACGACTGACTAATTGAACAAATCAAATTAGCCTTAGCCCAGCCGAGCATTTACGTTTGTCATCACTAAATCATCGAGGGGCCCAAAGATATCGCTTTTATCCTTCTTTGGATAAAAGGAACGGATAAACTTTAATACAATGCTTGCTTGCACTCACTCACCGAATCACACACAACAATATGTTTTATAACACCAAGGTACTAGTGCGTTTACATATTATCAATGTGCAACCGATTTGCAAGATACAACTCACGCATCTCAGTTTCAAGAATATAAGATGTTATCGTCTCACCAATCACTCGTGATACAGTTCATGGAGTGATCCAAGTGAGCGTGGGTTTAATCCAATGCTCAAATTCATATTCATAAGCACTCATGAACGTTGCAGCAAAAATCTGCTTATGTCTAATACTCTTTTAGACAATCCACACACCAATTCACGACAGTCTTCATTCATACCTACTTCCAACATATGAACGACTGTGGCCCGTTCGAATAATTCGATTATTCTTAATTAATTCAATTATTCTGGAAGTCAAAACATGCAAATGTGAAACACAAGAATAATACTAATCCCATATGGCCTCAAACCTTTGAGTATAAATAAAACACCTTTTATTTATCACCATATCGATTACTCATTATTTGTCGTTTCGGGCAATCAACTTCTTACTTGAATTATTACACTTGTCCCATGCTCGTAGCATGCACACAATGTTTACCTATGGTTCTTACTTTGTGAAATAGATCAAATTGAACACATTTCCAATCATTCTCATTTCACAACTCCAAATCCTTTTTCATAAGTGAAAGAATATCAAATTCTTGCTACTTATGGAATATGCTAGATTCTAACATTTTATGCAATGATTCTTTCGTAATGTCACTGCACCAAAGTCACAAAGACTATTGCCAATGATATTACAAAATCTTCTATCGGAGATTGTTACAAGACAATTCCTTAGATATGATGTCTATCACTCAAAGTACATTCCTTTGAACATCCTTTTGCATAAAAGTTTCTAATCTAGACATAGATTTTCAATATTCAATTTTCAATATTCAATTCCCAATATGGACACGCTTCCATATTTTCCATATGACAACTCATTCTTAATAGAATCTTTTCTATTCATAATAATGTCGATATGGTCCATTTAATACCATGCTTCCAACTACTCATAAGCAACCAATCCTCATCGAACTTTGGATTGTCCTTTGATAGTTGTTTAATTATTTTAGTCAAAACGGATTCTAGTCCCTTTTCCCTCTAAATGTGCTAGACATTTGGAAAATTTTAGAATGGTCAAATATTAAAGCATTTACAATTGATCCTATACCCGAAGCATATGGGACACGATGCATAATGTTTTATTTGCTATGTTCTCAAAATTCGAATGCCGTAATCATAATAAAAAATTTTAAAAACACACTATGTACCTTTGACTAAATTTATTAACATTTCTCAACCTAAGCCTTTAGATTTGAAACGAAGCATAATATTCTCTCCCTTAATTATAGCAAAACAACTTTACAACCCTTACCACTTTGCAAGGTATAACTCTTGTTTTCTATAATTAATATTGCCAACTTGCAATACTTGCCTTAATAATCATACAATCATAACATTTATGCTCCCACTATCATGATGATTATTATAAAACATAACACTTATGCTCCCACTAGCTTTGACATGTGTTCATAAACATCTTAACTTTCCGAAAAACAATACCTATTGAATTTCTTAATTCCATGTTTCTAATACTTAATGCTTTGATAATCTTTTATCAAGGTTTCTCGAACTTATACACCTTTACCTTAGATAGTTCATATGTGTGTCTAAACACTTAAGACTAATTTCCAAACCTCACAATTCAAATTATGGAAAGGGATACCGTAACCATAATCAAATTCGAGAATGCAATTTTACAATCACTATCTTATTAAAATCTTTCTTAGTGAAAGCATTTCCTCACAATCATTTTCATGAAGGAGGAAATCTTATGACACTTAGATTTAAATGGTGTATTTGTTCCTATCCATTTGAATTTGTTAAAACCAAAGTTTACGACAAATTCAAACTCATATGGACCGAACTTTCTTAATCTTGATTTCTTGCCTTATGGTAGCACAGCTGCCCACCACGTCTTCCAAGTAGTTAAGCAGCTCACTTTTCCTATCAATGTACCTTTCATTGATCAAGGTGTCTTGCCTTTTATGCGTTCAAAATGAGAACTCATAGAACTCACATGCATAATTAACTCAATTGGAACCAGCACAGAAACAAAATAATGTCAACACGATAGGTTGTAAACCTCAACTCGTGTGCTAGTGATGATCGATAAGGTTTATTTGATTTGTTCTTGAAACCTTTCAAGACCATTAAGACTCCCACTGACTCCTTGACATATAAGATTCTCTTGTCAATAACCATTTCTTGACAAACAAATATTCAAGAGTTAGTGTAGCTATTATCAAAACACTTCATAAAGTAGTCCTAGTTGGCCTTTGTCTTATCCAAGACATCACAACTTTCCACATTTGATGAATGTTATAAACCTTCTTAATACTTTTCACTCATTGTCACAATCTTAACTTTAAGACTTGTTATTGGAACGAAGTATGATTGACCTTTTGATTTAACCATTTCTTCAATTCTTGATTCCTCTTCTTAGACATACAATTGTGCTAAGGCTCACTTAGAGGATCATTTGAGATATGGTTCTTAATCATTAAGACCTATCATAAAGCATAAAAGGTACTCTCCCTTCTTCTTAGGATGGAGAACCTTTTATCTTTCTGTCTACTTGATTCTTCTTATTCGTTCTGCCATTGATTTAAACCTTTTCAATCAATTCAGAGTTATACTTAATCTTATAAGTATAATCATATTTACCAAACCCTTAGTAAATTATGACGAATATCTTTGTTACTCTTATGGTGACCCTGATCAACACACAACTTTGTGTGCTCGATCTCCTAGTCCTTTCACTTGACACTTTGTCAACGAATTAGTCTAATTTCCAAATATGAAATTTCTCATTCATCATGGAACCAAGTTGCGTGATTCCAAATTTCTGTCCAATTGAAACTTGGGCGATGAGAAACTCTCCCTATTTGGTAAATTCTTGACCTTTCCATAAACACCATAAATAAGAATCATATCCATTTGTTGTAGAAATATTCAAACATCAATTTTCATAACGATTTCATTGCACGGAAGTAAACAAACAAATAAATAAGTTAAACCAAAATTTATTTTATTTATAAAAGCAGCGGAAAACATTTGTCCTTACAATGCAAAATCCATTGAAAACTATGTATTTCAAAAAGAAAATTTCTAACAACTCTATCATAACTATCTAAGCTCAAAATCTAATCTTCAAGTCCATGCGATCAAGATCCATTTCTTGTGATTAGATTCATCTTGCTCTGTCACCAAGCTTCCTTTATTTTCACCAATCCTACAAAAACATTCAAATGCAATCTAATCACATCATGTATTTTGAATCAATGAATAGGAACTTAACGAAGTTAGATAGTGGATTTTACCTGAAGCGCAGTCATACTCTTTGACTCTCCCATCTTTGGAATTTTCAGGCTCTTGGGGCAGACTTCTATCCAACGCCCTTTCTCTCAGCAGCAAACACAGGTCGCTTCTCTTAGAACGTCCTCGGAAACATGGTCGGTTGACTTTTCCAACAAATACGCTCCATTGCTTCGCCAAATCATTTCTGATTCAGCAGTAATGAGCATGTAAGTTAGGTCAATGAGGTTGTCGTCATGATCCATCATATAATACTTTCTTTTGAACTCATTATATGATTCAGGAAGTGACTGCAAAACCCAATTTACAGCCAACTCATTCGGGAATGACACACCCAAAATTATCAACCTATCAATGTGTGATTTCATTCCTAGAACGTGGGCACACACGGATTTACCATCTTCATGTTTCATTTCCAATAGGGCCTTAGTGATATTGAACCTTTCAATTCTTCGATCTTGTGGGTTAGGGAGAACAATTGGAGGAGGTAGAGGAAGTGAAGCATGATTTCTTGTTCCTCGATCGAATCGTGGAATACCATCTTCATGTGGAATGCTTGTTCCATGGGATTTGGGAAGACCATAGTTGTCGAACTTTGACATCTACAAAACTGGAGAAACAAATTCAAGTTAGTTGATTGATTGAGTCCTTAGTAAATCACCCAAATGAGATACTAAGGCTAGGACCTAACACAATCTGCTACAACCTAGAAAAGGGATGCCGTAATCTAGTTGCAGAATATTCGAAGGTAAGTGAATGACGATTCACCAATTTCCACCATGAAAAACGAAAAATAAATTTAAGTTTTAAATCTATGAAAAACTCCTAGATCCTTTGAGATTCATTGAACATTCCAATGGCATGTTTATATCTCGATATGCCCCTCTTATTTGTGACTGGGATGCTGAGGATCACAAAGTGGGTGTGAATAACCATGCAAACTTACATGGTGCCCTCACATGTTACAATCACCTATTCGATGTGCCGGTAAACCACACACGCTCCACCAAACTATGACAAACATTGAGTCACCCTTTGCTACCTTTGCTTAGAACCATTTAGTGTGCCAGTAAACCACACACGCTCCACTAACGTCTTCGCAAGGGCACAAAGTGTAAATTCATGGAATTGCATCAATTCACCTTGCCTAAGTAACTAAGATTGGGAATTTGAAAAATATTTAGTTAGTTTCTATTTCATTATACTTATAATGGAAGGTTTCATCCTATCCTACCCGTTCGGCTAACGACCCTCCACTAGTCAAGAGTGCAGTGGGTAAGAGTGGATACCCATTCAATCACCATGTTATAGGCAATTTCCTTAAACACCCCTTATAGACCAGCTTCGTGAATGAGGCCTACTAACGGTAAGACTGACTTTTACTCATACATATATATATATATATATATATATATATATATATAATGTTAGACTTTTAATGTTATATATAGAATATAGGGTCTATTTTACACTTTTTAAAATACTAGGTGGTCAAATTTAATAATTATACTTTTAATTCAATTAAATTGCAAACCTAAACTTTTATGGATTTATTAAACCTCTTTTAATTATATACCTTAATTAATTAATAAAACCATAAGGGTGTGAATTGAACTTTTCAAAACATTACTAGGGTTTAGAATTTAACATTCCTAATTAAACTTTTAATCAACTTTTAAATTCCAAAACTTGAGGGCAATTTTTGAAACATTTCAAAAACATTAGGGTTTAGAATTTAAATATACATCAAAATTAAACTTTTAATCAAAATTTAAATTCTAAAACTTGAGGGCAAGTTTTGAAACTTTTTTCAAAACATTAGGGTTTTAACTATTTAAATTTCAAAGCAATAAAACTTTTGGGTTCAAATTTAAACTATAAAACCTAAAGGGGAAAATATGAAACTTTTCATAACAACAAGGATCAAATAACAAATAATCTAAAATTAACAATTAATCACATAATTATCTATATTTGATTTATTTAATGATTTCTTGCAAAACAATTTACCAATTTTAATCAAAATAATTGATCAATTATCACATAAGGAAACAAATATTTTATTAATTGATAATTATCTTCAATTAGATCAAAAATATACTCATATATATCATAAAATCGGATTTACATTGATCTAATATGATAAAGGCAAGTATCTCAAAGATAAACAGCAAGAAATCCCGAAATTAGCTCCATCTGACGCTCGAACTCGCCGAGTACCCCCATGGACTCGCCGAGTAGGGGGCAACTCGCCGAGTCCACAGTGGGAATCGCTGAGTCCATCATGCAGAACCACAAAAATCGAATTTTTTCAACATATAATGCATCAATACAATAGAAACCAATCTAGGCTCTGATACCACTGATGGGTTTTGGTCCTAAGAACATCCTATGTGCTCATACAAACCCTAATGCTTGGATCTAGGTTTCTCTATTGTACATGCAAGTTATCCAAGACTATAAACCCTAATTCTAACATTCAAATAATCATATTAAAATGAGAATAAGTTTATAATGTTACCTTGATTGTTATGTAGCAATAACAATCCCAAATCTCCTTGTAATGACTTTAGAAAGCTTAGAGTCACAAATGTCACTCCTCTAATGGTTCACAAACACCATAAGCAAGAGGATGAAGAGGAGAGAGGATGGAGGCTGCCCAAATACGTGTGAAATCCTAACACAAAGCTTAGCCACGTTTTTGAGCCTTAAGGGGTCTTTATATAGTTGGGCTATTAGGGTTATCTAACAAGGAAACCCTAAATTGGATGCTTAAGCCCTAAGCAACCCATGGAGCCCTTTTCTCAAGGCCTTGGACGATTTCATATGGGCTTCCCCATAGAATTCATCCACTCCTTAATACAAGGCAATCCATGGACCAAATTGCAATTATCTTATAATTACAATTCCAGTCCCTTAAGTTTAATTAATATCTTTTAGTCACAAAACTAATTACCAATTAATCATTGACTAATATTAATTAAACAATATGATTTCTCCTTTAATATATTATTCTCATAATACATTAATAAATCATATTTAATCCTTTCTCTCCATAATTCATCCTATCAAGTTGCTTTGGTGAAGGCAACCCAAAAGGACCATGCACCATCGGGTCAAGTACATACCAAAATAGTTATGGACTTAGACACTAATCCAACACCTTTATCACTAGATTGTTGTGGTATTTTTGCACTCTTCACAAGGTTAAGTTTGAACCGTCAATGATGATTATATCCGTAGGTTTGGTAACCTAATTGATACCTACTAGGAGTTTGTGTATACCCAATAATTGATACTCACTAGGGGATCCCAATCCCTTTTATCATTATAAACCTAGATGCATCTTCTGAAAAATAGTCATACTTCCAATAACTATGGTATATACTCAATGTGAATGTATAAAAATCCAAAACTCTAAAAACTATTGGGCAAAGAGGTATATTGATATAGACGCAAAACTACAAAAAAGGTTGGAATTAACTAATCATCACATGACATTTTCTTATAAATGAATATTACTCAGATAATGTAATTGAAACACAAGTATATTATTGTATCATAAACAGACCAAGCTTGGTAAATGGATCCATCAGTCATGTCATGCCACCCCTTTATATCTATGTTGAAAATTGTTAGTACAAATGTACACCGAACGTCATCCGTTCTTTGCTTCTTTGACAATGAGATCCATAACATGATGTGTTGTCAATCAACACATGTACACAATAAAAATTAGTAACCTGAGTGAATGCTTAGTGTGTAATGATCACATACGTATGTAACTTACATCACATTCTAAGCATCCTAAGCCAATGTCCCCATATATATACATCCAAAACTCCATCATCGATATATACAATATACAGGAGAAACCGGTGAACAAACAATAGCGAAGCACCCTTGTTTTCATATAGATTGTGAATGTTACCGTGTATACTAATATCCAACGTTGGTGAGTATCAACGTGCAATGTCTTTTTTTTATCTGTATCCATATGGACTTCAACCATATGGATGTATGTGTTACTCGATGGGTATGCCTAAGAGCTACCAGTGATGTTTTGTAATCTACCTGAGGAACCTCTTTTATCTCCAGCAGATCTACAGATTGAGGTGTAGATACAATGTCTATCTGTATAGTAGGCATATGCTCAGGTCCGTTAAACTACAAAAAAAAAACAATTATATATAATTAAGTTTTGAACAATATAACGTGTAAAAATACATATGTAATTATCTACATACATCATACTCATGACTTTAAAAGTCATCATCTTGTAAAGTAACATAGTTCTATGATAAATGGTTATACAGTAGTGACATTCTTCATGCTTAGCCCATAGTCTCTCAGTTGACTTTGAATCCATACCACTTGAGAAGTGCAAGATGCTGCAGCAATATATTCAGCTTCGGCTGTGGATAACGAAACACAAGTTTGTTTCTTGGACTGCCAACTAACAAGCTTCCCGTCAAGAAATTGGCATCCACCTGTAGTACTTTTTCTATCCAGTCCACATCCTCTTAGATCAGCATCAGAAAAGGCTTGACTGAAGAATCCAGATCTTGCAGGATACCAGAGACCGAGAGATGAGGTTCTCCTCAGATAACGAAAAATGTTCTTTACAGAAACCATGTGAGGTTCTCTTGGATTGGCTTGAAACCTGGCACAATAACAGACAGAAAACATAATATCTGGTCTACTAGCTATTAAATACATAAGGGACCCTATCATTTGACGATATAGTGTTATGTCCACAGCAGGTTTTTCTAGAGATGAGGTTAGCTTAGTGCCAAAGGCCATAGGAACCTTCACTTTTGAATCACCCTTCATACCGAATTCCGTCAGCAAGTTCTCTGTGTAGGCCTCCTGGTTGATAAATATACCTTCTGGTCCCTGTCTAATATTCAAACCAAGGAAAAAATTAATTGGACCCATTGCACTCATTTCAAATTTAGTCTCCATCAACTTCCTGAATTCAACTATTAAGCTAGGATTCATGGAGCCAAAGATGATATCATCAACATAAATCTGAACGATCATCAAATGTTCTCCTATCTTCTTACGAAAGAAGGTTGGGTCAACCGAACCTTGTTTAAATTTTGACATTTTCAAGAAGCGAGTTAGTGTTTCATACCAGGCCTTTGGTGCTTGTTTTAGACCATAGACAACTTTATCTAGTACATAGTAATGATCAATGTATTTTTCATTCACAAAACCAGGCGGTTGGTCAACGTAGACTGTTTCTTCTGATTCTCCATTCAAGAAAGCGCATTTGACATCCATTTGGAAAACTTCGAAGTTTTTATGAGCAACATATTCCAGAAAGATTCTGACAGATTCTAACCTTGCTACTGGAGTGAAGGTTTCCTCATAATCTATGCCTTCCTCTTGACAATATCCTTTTACCACCAACCGAGCCTTGTTACGAATGACATTCCCCTCTTTATCTAGCTTATTTCTAAACACCCATTTCAGGCCGAAAACAGAAGCATCTTTCGGTGTAGGAATCAATCTCCAAATTGGGTTGCGTTCGAACTCATGGAGCTCATCCTGCATTGCTTGAACCCAATCAGAATGATCAAGTGCAGTATTTACAGTTTTCGGATTAATTTTGGAAATAAACGAATTAAACATACAAAATTCAACTTTGGAGAATAATGCAGTTTGTTTCGCCTTCAGTTGAGATCGAGTAAGAACTCTTTCAGAAGATTCACCAATAATTTGTTCTTTGGGATGGTCCTTCGTCCATTTCACTAATGGAGGATAGTTTGGATCATATTCTGGATTCAATTCAGCTTCTACTTCTATTTCAACTTCTGATAAATCACCCTTGCCTTTTTCAGTAGAACTCTCACTCTCTTTCTCCCCCTCGACTGGCGAAGTGTGTCCTGAGGCCGCATCAGAGTCTGCATCCCCTGTGGGAGGTGGATTCTCCCCCTCGATTGTACAACTACCCGATGGTTTTTAATCCGTATGTTCCTTTTCATCTGGACCTTTTTCCATTGAGGAGGTAGTTGACTTCTCCCCCTCGACAGAGACTTCAGTTATCTTTGGTGCTGTTGAGCTCTCCCCATTGAACATTGAATCTTTACTTGGAGAGCCAGTTGATGATGCAGTACCTGTAGGTTCACTTTCCATCTCTTTAGCAGCTTCGTCTATTACCTTTTTGAGATTATCGATTTTGTTATCTACTGCTTTCGCTTCTGAATGAATCGCCTTTTTAGGTTCATCAAACAGCCGAATATATTCCTCGAACAGGTTGGATATTGGAACCGAGACTTGTCTAAATTCTGGGAATATGTCACCTAGGTTACCTTCGGTCCTCTGAACTTTCTTCATATAATTGTCATCAAAGGTAACATAATAAGTCTCTTCAATCTTTTTGTAGCGTTTATTCAACACTCTGTATGCTTTTGATGACAGAGAATAACCCAGAAATATTCCCTCATCAGCTTTGAAATCAAACTTATTTTGGTTCTCTTTAGAGTTGAAAATAAAGCACCTTGAACCGAAGATGTGGAATAATTTGACATTCGGTTTCCTATTGTTTAAGATCTCATATGGAGTTATAGAGAATCTCTTGTTGAGCATGGACCGATTTTGAGTATAGCAAGCCGTGGCAATTGCATCTGCCCAAAAGTATAATGGTAGGGAAGCGAAACTGAGCATGGTTCTGGCTGCTTCGCATAACAAACGGTTTCGTCTTTCAACAATCCCATTTTTCTGTGGTGTATAAGGGGCCGAAAAGTTCTGAGTCATCCCCTTATCAGCCAGAAAGTCCTCAAAATCTTTGTTCTTGAATTCCAGACCATTGTCACTTCTGATGTTTCTCACCGTCTTCCTTAGTTGTACTTCCACTTGCTTGATGAATACCTTCAGCTTGGGAGTTGCATCTGATTTCTGCTTAAGAAAGAAAACCCAAGTAAAGCGTGAAAAATCATCTACAATGACAAGTATGTACCTACTTCCACCGATACTCTCTATAGCTGAACGTCCACACAAGTCAATGTGCAATAGTTCAAGTGCTTCAACTATCTTCGTATTTATGCGTGTTGGGTGGCTTTTTCTGCTCTGTTTGCCCATCTCACATGCAACACATAGATGCTCTTTATCGAACTTGAGAAGAGGAAGGCCTCGAACGTGATCACCAAGCACCAATTTGTTGATGTATTTGAAGTTTAGATGCGATAAATGTCGATACCATAACCAGCTTTCATCAGTGTTTGCCTTTAATAGTAGACAAATCGTTGGTTTCCCTCGAATTGGGTTGAGATTCAGAGAATACATCTCTCCATTTCGTTCAGATTTCAGCAAAATCTTCTTGGATTGTTTTTCAATTATTTCAGACCCCTCATCATCAAATGATACCTTTAAACCTGTACTCACAACTAATTGGGACACACTGAAGAGGTTGTGTTGCAATCCCTCTACATATGCCACCTTTCTGATAGAGAAGTCTTCGTTACTTATCATGCCATATCCTTTTATTGTTCCATAGGAATTGTTTCCATACTTCACACTCCCACCATCTTTCAGGGACCGAAACTCCCTTAGTTCTTCCTTCCTTCCTGTCATGTGACGAGCAGCCACTATCTATATACCATTCGTCGTCAAACTGATCGTCACTGATAACCTGCAAATTCAAGCAGATTTAGGAACCCAAAGTTTCTTGGGTCCTGGTGAATTTTTCATAGAGAAAGGAATAACAGAAGAAATATCAACCAAATATGTTCTTTTTACTAAACTGGTATGATCTTTTCTTTTAATGGTATACACCTTGATTATAGTTTTATCTTCTTTAAATTTTGGTGCATTTGTTGGTGTGGTGTTAGATGGTTTAGGACTTTTCTTTTGATTCCTAGGGTTAGCTGGTGATTTCTTATTTTCCATCTCAGAGTCTGGTATTAGCTTTCCTTTTCCTTTAATGTCCTTCATAGAGTTTGTTTCACGTTGGGACTTTGAGGAACCGAAACTAGGTTTAGGACTGAAACTATGTTTAGGACCGAAACTGGATTTGGGACCGAAACTATGTTTAGCATCGAAACTGCATTTAGGACTAAAACTGGATTTGGAACCGAAACTCAACTTTTGATTCTGAGACTTGGAATAGTAGGAATTAGGATTGAAATTTTCCTTTAAATTTTCCTTTCCATTGTCCATTGATCCTTTCCTAGGAGGCTCATAGTTAGAGTTTTGAGAATTCCAGTGCCTTTTTCGTTCATTAAAATTCTTGGCATGTCTCTGATTTCTCAAGCATTTCTGTTTGGCTAGCTCCTTCTGAGATTTGTAGATATTGAAGATGGCCTTTGGTTTCTCCTTTTGAGTTTCGGTTGTCTTGTTGGACATTTTTGTTTCTGCACTATTCTTGGTTAGAACTTTCGGCTCTTCAATTGGTTCCTCAGGAATTTCTTTGGTTCCACTTGTGCTTGGTTTGTCGAAACTGGAGGGTGTGTTGATGGGTTCTGCAATGTATCTTCCTTTAACCCTCCATGTAGTCTGTTCAGATAGGCCAACGGTTTCATCTGCGTTGTCAATTGGAGCAGACCAGAAGTAGTCATCGCATCCTTCAACATTATCTTTGTCGACCAAGATTCTTAATTCTGCCGTTTGCCTTTGAGTGACCCCAGTAACAGCATAAACCTGATTTGGCACAATCTTAACCTTTTGATAGACCATGGCCTTTTCCTTGAGTTTCGGTTTCTATTCTGTTGATAGACTAGCAAATTCAACTGAGTTTTCTGATATTTGTGGTTTTTCATTCTCGGTTTCATTTTTCATAAACTCAGAGCAGTCAGCTTCGTCTTCTACTGAGATTTCACTAATCTCGTTTTCCATATCAAATTCAGACGTATTTTCTAAGTTTATTTTATGTTCATTGTCAAGTTTGGCAGTTGAGAGATGGAAAGATTGAATAGTTTCAGATTTAATTTTTAGCCTATCATTTTCATCTAGTATATCTTTTAGCATGCTTTTGTGTTCCTTAGAGTCGATGAAGGTTTCTATCTATTCCAGACGGTTGGTGTTGTTATAGTTTGGGTGTGAATGTTGGGATTAGGTTGATGGGGCTAAAGGGTGTGTTAGATTGAGGGCACGAGGTATGTTGTTTATCTTGGATTGCGATATACGGATGACACCAATGTTTCTATGTGGGATTTCAGATACGTTTATAGTTTACAATTGAGAGTTCTTCTTATAAGTATGGCACGCTGCATAGAATAGACAAATCTATGTTAGAAAGCTATAACGAGGGGTAGACCTCATTATTGCTCTTCGACACCTAAGTTAGATGCCAACTTGAGGTATAATAATAATTATTTGAGGTTTTTTTTTCTTGAGTATTGCCCTTACTTGTTTGAGGAGTGCTTGGTGTTTTTATAAGTGGAAGTTGATCCGAATTTTGCCATTCATATCTAGGTGTTGCTTTTATCAACATGTCGTAAAGGTAGAAATCTTTAATAAAATAACAATTACTTTTTCCATGTTCCTCGGGATACAGGTCGGAGATCTATATTGAAGAGTTTTATATATTGTTTAATGTGGATCAATACGGTATGTTTGTGTAGTTTTGTTTATTGGAGTGTGAGGGTGTTTTGGCTCAGTTGTTGCTATTTGATTTGCTTTGACAACATATTTTTGTGTGCGGGACTATACACATACACCATTATTTTTGTGTGCAGGACTACACACATATATATATATATATATATATATATATATATATATATATAATCATGTTAAAATACATTTTAATATAGTAATGAAATATAAAAATGAAACATGTTAATTTATTAAATATAATTAAAAAATAAAAAGCCTAAAAAAATAAATTAAAAATTATTGGTTATGATTTTGTAATATCAACCGGAAGATAAAAGTGCAAAGGGATCTTTGTATTACTTATATGATTATTTTGTTTATTTATTTTCTTTATATTGCAAAAGGATCTTTAGTAGTATATCCATATGCATCAATCACCTTTCAAACTTTCTCATCTATTTGAAACATCATCAGAAATATTTCTTATAATAGCAAAATTAAAGAGGGATAATGCATTATTTCATTGTTGGTGTGTGCTGGTTCAACATCAAGGACCACTACACAGTGCCAAGATTCGTTGCTTTTTGTGAACTTCATTCGCATGTTTTCACTTAAAGAAAGTCTTTTATTCTCTTTACCATTTGAAATTGATGGGTATTTTAGGGAGGTCACCTAAAATAAGAAAACTTATTTTTAAGTAGAATTTTTTTTGGCTACAAGATACCTTAATAATTACTAAATATTTATAAGAAAAATATATATTACTAAATCGTATTTTTATTTCAAACTATATTTAAATTTTCAGTTTTTGATTAAAGGACATATCTCCGTCAACATCTTTACGGTGTATTGTGTTGTAGAAAACTGTTTTCCATCTTGTTTTTTCATATTTAGTTCGTAGTAAAAATTTAGAAAATATGTCATGTAATCGTGTTTTGGTTAATGAAAGTTTTGTAATATGCATTAATTCGTACACACTTTTGTTTTGATGTAATGATTTTTAAAAAGTTAAAAAGTTATTAAAACTTTTAACTTTTTGGGTTAATATTACAAAATCATCAGCAATTGTTTTAATTTATTTTTTTAGATTACTTATCTTTTATTTATATTTAATAAGTCAATAAATTTATTTTTATATTTTATGTGAGGATTTTGTATAGATTTAATTTTAAATTTTTAAGCAAATAAAAAGGATATAACAAAAGAGTTAATTACATAAATGGTCCTAATGGTTTGGTTGAAATCAAATTTGGTTTTAAAAAATTGATATGTTTTTCAATATTGCCCCGAAATTGATGCTAATAATGCTTATTATAGTGGTGTTTTTTTATTTTAAAGCATTACATTGGTGTATATGAAACTATGATGATTGTACACAACTTAGGAAATAATGTGTTGCATATTGATTCTTCCAATGAATTGGATAAATCATGCTTGTGGTATTGTCGTTTTGGACATGTTAGCAAGAAGCGCATAGGCCAACTCCAAAAGGCTGGAGTTTTGGAGTCATTCGACTTAAGGTCGAATGACACTTGTGAATCTTGCTTACTTGGAAAGATGAAAAAGTTACCCTTCACTGGTACTTGTGAGAGGGGTGAAAGTTTGTTGGATCTCATACACACTGATATGTATGGGCTCTTCAGAACCGCCACAAGAGATGCTAACCACTTCTATGTGACTTTTACTGATTATTACAACAGATATGGCTATATCTACTTAATCAAGCATAAGTCAGAAACCTTTGAGAGATTCAAAGAGCTTAAACAGGAAGTGGAGAATCAGCTGAGCAGGAAAATAAAGATAATCCAATCGTATCAGGGTGGTGAGTATCTTAGTATCGAGTTCCTTGACTATCTTAAGGAATGTAGAATTGTTTCACAGTTGAGGCCACCCAGGACACCACAGCTTAATGGTGTGACTGAGAGGCGCAACCGAACCTTGTTGGACATGGTTCATTCCATGACGATTCGAACTTCGTTACCAATCTCATTATGGGGGTATGCCTTAGAGACTGTCGCCCACATCCTTAATCTAGTCCCTACTAAGAAGATTGCCAAAACACCTCATGATATGTGGACTGGGAAGGCTCCCACATTGGACCACATCAAGGTTTGGGGTTGTGAGGCTTTCTTGAGATGCGATACTCATGACAAGCTCAAACCTCGAAGTGAGCGGTGTATTTCCATCGCCTACCCACATAAATCCTTTGGTTATCTCTTCTAAAGACCGAGTGACAATGTTGTCTTCGTTGCGAGGAGATGAGTCTTTTGCGAGAGAGATCTCATAGACCAAGGAGACAGTGGGAGGAAAATTGACTTTGAAGAACTTCAAGAGTCAAGGGGTGAAGGAACCTCAAACACTAGCGATCAACTTGAGGAGGAAACTCCTGTTGAGCCGATTGACGAGTATGTACCTCTTGAGGCGTTCCACTAGAGTTAGTATTCCACTTGAGTTCTATGGTTTCCATATTACTGTAGAAGGTGATACATTTATCAGTGATATCACACTAGTAAATTTAGATGAACCTAACAACTACAAGGAAGTCATGGTAGGCCCCGAGTCTGTTAAATGGAAAGAGGATATGGATAGCGAAATTCAGTCCATGTATGACAATCAAGTTTGGAACTTGGTTGACAATGTAACAGGTCGTAAGACAGTTGGGTGAAAATGGATCTTCAAGAAGAAGACCGACATGGATGGGAAAGTACACACTCATAAGGTGTGACTGGTTGCGAATGCCTTACTCAAACTCCAGGAGTTGACTATGATGATACCTTCTCACCTGTAGCAAATATTAAGTCTATTAGGTTTATGCTAGCCGTTGCTGCATTTCATGATTATGAAATATGGCAAATGGATGTCAAAACCGTTTTCCTTAATGGAAAGTTGGTTGAGGATGTTTACATGAGTCAGCCAGAGAGTTTTGTCAATGCAAAGTTCCCTAATAGAGTGTGTAAGCTTGAGAAATCCATTTATGGATTGAAACAAGCATAACAAGCATCTCGTAGATGGAATCTTTGTTTCGATGAGAAAGTCAAAGAGTTTGACTTTTTGAGAAGCGATTATGAGTTCTATGTATATGTCAAAGCTAGTGGGAGCATAGTTAGCTTTTTGGTATTGTATGTGGATGACATACTACTCATAGGAAATGACATCCCAACCTTGCAGGAGGTTAAGTCCTGGCTTGGGATGTGTTTCACTATGACGGACCTCGGAGAAGCTGTTTATATTCTTGGGATAAGGATATTGAGAGACAAGAGTAAGACACTATTTGGACTTAGTCAAAGTACATACTTGGATAAGCTGTTGAAAATATTCAGCATGCAGGATTCCAAGAAAGGTGACTTGCCAATGCAGAGCAATGCCAAACTGAGTAAATCTCGGAGTCCGAGTATAGAGGCTGAGATAGCTGAGATGAATCAAATACCATATGCTTTCATTGTTGGCTCGATCATGTGTGCTATGAATTGTACTCGCCCTGATGTGGCCTTTGCTTTGAGCATGGTCATCAGGTATCAAGGGAATCTTGGTAAGGCTCACCGGACTGCGATAAAGAACATTCTTAAGCACCTGCGGAGGACTAAGGACTAGGTTCTTACCCTCGGTGGGAGTGATGACTTGAAAGTGGTAGGGTATAGTGACTCTAGCTTTCAGACTAACAGGGATAATCTCCTCTCTCAATCGGGCTGGGTCTTTACCCTGAATAGAAGAGCAATAACTTGGAAAAGTTCCAAGCTAGAGAGACAGTAGCTGATTCATCTTGCGAATCAGATGTAACGCCCGTAGATCAGGGCTAGTCAATTTAGAGACGATAGGCATCAAAAATGAATTTTTTTGATGAAAGTTTATTTAGAATGAATAATCTTAACTAAGTTGTATTATATGTTACAAGGATTCCGTACATATAAAGAACGCCGAAATCCGAGTTATAACGAAGAAGTTATGACCTGTCGAAGTTTTGCGACAAAACCGGTACGACACAACCCGACATAAAAAGTGAATTTACGTTAGAGCGATATCTAGCCTTAGACATCTAAATGAAAGTCGTAGAATACGTTAAACCATGATCGTGCATAAAAAGAACGCCCAAATCTGACTTCGTATGAGGAAGTTATGATTTTTGAAAGTTTTGACTTAGCGATATGCAGCCCGGATACTCGATTTGAGACCGAGCGGTTTTTAGTCGAAACAATCTAAATGAGAATCTAAGATCTCATTAATTGTAGTAAAACGATAAAAAGATAGGCGAAAACGGACGTCAGATGAAGAAGTTATGATTTTATAATGGAATTTTCCTGTCCCGACCTACTAAAAATAAATAATAAAAATAATATCAAAATTAGCCGACGGAGTCTAAACGAAAGTTGTAGAGCATAGTCTCACCTACGTGAGGATATAAAGAACGTCGAAAACGGAGTTCGTATGAAGAAGATATGAATTTTTGAAATTTATTAAATATTTTCGATATTAAATTTAAATATAAATTTTCGATATTATCCAAGGGGGGAGTCAGCGAGCTGATCCACATTACGCCCAGCGTAAATCGCAAATCCAGACCCTATAAAATGGAGTCGAGTGCAGTCGTTCATTTGCTCATTTCTCTTCTTTCTTTCGCGTTTTTTGCATCGTTTTTCGTGCAAAAAATATCCCGAAGCCCCGGTATCATTCCCGAGCCCCGAAGCAAGTCCTAAGGCCTCGAAGATCCCGAGAAGTTCAATTCCCGAGCCGAATCTCTGTCCGCGAGAGGTCCGGTTTTTGTGAAGATCTTCCAGATCTACCGAAGAATATTATTTCTACAAGTCGTAGTGTTGTCCGATCATCTTCTGATCAAGTGAGTGTGTAGTTACTTTCTTCTAACGCATGGTTATGAAGTATTTTATACGAAATACGTGTTATGTGTATAATATAAATTTGTTTATATGTGTGAGTGTATAGTCACTTTCATCTTACACATAGATATGAAGTATTTGCTATTAAATACATGCTATGTGTTTATACACTGTTTGTTTACTTGAGATGGATGCTGAATGAATGTTTTATACGAGTTTTTAAATAAGTTGTATATGTAATTTATATCTACAAATATGTTGGGTAGAACATGGGTAGATGAAATAGTTTATGTGTGTTGAAAGAATGTGATAAGAGAAAGGTGAGGATATAATGGTGATGATAATTAGGTGATGATAGATAGGTGATGAATTACGAGTCCAGGCGATGTTGTGGCTACGTATTCATGCGATGATAGTCTATCCCTTATTATGAATTATGAGTCCATGCGATGTTGTGGCTGCGTATTCATGCGATGATAGTCTAACCCTTATTATGATTTACAAGTCCAGGCGATGTTGTGGCTGTGTAATCATGCGCTGATACCCAAACCCTTACTAGACATATATTTAGGGAGTGATCCCCGAATTAGCATTGTATATATGATACAGGCGATGATCCTTAGGAAAAGTTCTTAGGAAGAAGCATATAAGGATATAAGATGTAAGGAGATGAGCGGTAAATATGATATAGGAGATGACCCTTAGGATAATATCTTTAGGGAAGATTAAAAGAAGATAATGGGGATGTGTAATTGGGTTGATTGTTTGATGATTGAATATAATAATTATATTATTGTGGGTTGAAAACCCTATATGCTCACCAGGCTCCCAAGCCTGACCCACGCAGTTTAATTGTATCACAGGTATCGATACGAAGCTGCTTTGCACTGAGAGATTAAAGGAGATGTAAATCTTTAGTGTAATTGAATGTTAGTTCTGTTTATGCTTATATGTCTGTATCGGAACATGACATCCCGAGGTTTTATTATTAAATGAAAATACATTCTCTTTGAGAAATGTTTTGATAAGTTATTATCATATCTTGTTTTGGGAACAAATTGCGCAACCGTTTTCTTTAAAAGATTACTATGATTTTATAAAACAAAGCATAAACAAATCGGTCTTTTCTGGCCGTGAAAATGGGGATGTCACAGTTGGTATCAGAGCATTAGTTTAAGTGAACTAGGAAACTGTAGGAAATTTCTAGACTTAAACTTAGAATGCTAAGTAATGATTGTGAGGAGTGTGTCTAAAATATGTTAGGTAGTACACCTAAATTGAGACAAGCTCTAGTTTATTTTACGAGTGATGCCTAAAATGATTTTATGTGCTAAATGTTATATGTTGCCATATATGATATTATTTGTTCGGATCTATCGTCTGTTGCCGACCGGATCTGGAAACCTTATGTGTGTAGGATTCTAAGCGTACGTCTACGATATTGGAACTAGCATGTAAACATTTCGGAGTGATAAGGATGATTTGAATATCTATCATGAATAAGGATCTAATTTCACCTTATTCGGTGTATAGATAAAAAAATGACAAGAACCAGGAGTGGAGCTGGAAACGTGAACGAAAATAGGAATCAACCACCTGTGGTTGAGTGAGTGGCTGTTGTAGCAGCAACACCTAAACAAATTACAATGGCTGGAGTGCGAACCATGATTCAAGCCATGATGGCAGAACAAAAGGAGGAAATGAGACAATTGTTGCTGAACAACAGGAGTGAACCCTTTATACCAGTTGAACAGCCTGAGCTGAATGAGGGGCAGTCAGAAGAAGGGAACTATAGTGGGACCATTGGTCAAGACAACCCACCAATAGTTCGCCGAAACAATCAGGATGGAGACAATGATGGACGTGGATGCAAGTACAAGGATTTCATGGAATCCAAACCACCATGTCTTTCTGGGAGCCTGACACCGGTGCAAGTCATGGATTGGATCTCCGAGATGGAGACAATGTTTGAAAGTTGCGAGTGTAGCAACAGACAGAAGACCGCTCTTGCAATCCCTCTATTAAAATCTGGAGTACCTGAGCTGGTGGAAGTTACTGGCCGGTTCAATGCCCAAGGGGGAAGCTAGCAAGATGTCTTGGGAAGAGTTCGTGGAGCAAATGAAAATGCAATACTGCTCTGAGCAAGATCTTCTGGAAATCAACAATGAGTTCCATAATTTAAAGAAGGGAAAATTGAGCATCACCGAATGCGCTACAAGCTTTACGGAGAAGATGAAGCTTATTCCATACCTAATTCCAACTGAACTTTCCAAGGTCAACAAGTTTGCCAATGGATTACCAGCGAACTTTGGTCCGATAGTTAAGCAAGCAACCACTCTGAAAGCCGTCATCTGGGTAGCCAGGAATGTTGAGACCCAAATAAGGGAAAAGGGTCTAGAGAGAGTTGAAGTTGGAGGGAAAAGGAAACACGAGGGATCTTCAATGATCGACAAAGAAACCAAACTCTCAAAATCCGGAGGAAAAGATGAAACCAAGTGGTGTGAAAAGTGCAAGAAGAATCACTTCGGAAGATGCGATGGAGAAGTTACCTGCTATAAGTGTGGTAGGACCGGTCACTATTCCAGAGATTGTACATTCGACAATAGGAAGTGTTACGAATGTGGAGATGGTGGTCATATTTCGAAGAACTGCCCAAAGAAGGACAAAGCTGCAAAGAAAAACGTACTGCCACAGCCAAGGGCATTCCACATGATCCTCGACGAAGCGAATCAAGGATGAGGATTTTATATCCAACGATCAAGTTATGAAGTAACAGTGCAAATAGTAACTTATGATGTAGCCTATTAGATGCATAGTATAGGGTGAACTAGAACTTTTATGTAATAGTTTCAAGAATTAATATAAACCCTGGTTTTGTTATCTGATGTGTTGAATGATTATATGATTTATGTATGTTGACTTGGTTAACTACGGGACAATACTTGGGACGAGTATGAGTAGGTGTGAATGGTAGTAGAGATCTATACTACCGGAAGCACAGGACTTACACTTGGATCAGGGAAAGTCACAAGGTTACCAAGAAGCTAGTGATTGATTCCATTTTATTCTGGTATGTCATTACCATTGTTTCGGTAGTGACTAGTAAGATGGTTCTTGTTCCGACCCTAGTGGTCATGTTTAAATTTGAGTTCGACTACGAGGAGTATGTTACATGGTCTAGAGGACCAAGTTAGATGTAACATCTGACTTAAGTCAGAAGGTTGAAGTTAATGCGATTGATAGTGCCCCGCTCGTTGTTAAAAGAAGTTTGTAGGTAGAAATGCTACATGCTGAAATGTGATTATATCACATTAGAATATGAAGGAAGGTATATTCCATTTTGGAATTTAACTCTAAGAGACCTGAGTCTAAGCATTGCATCATTCGATGAGAGGTCATTAGAGCACGACCCCTCGGTTTGTTACAATAGGTAAAGGAAAGTATTTATCCTGAGAAGAAGAAGGAGTTCATAATAACGACTTATTTGGTAACTCGAGGGTTACGATTGAAAGTACAACATAGTACAATAAGCAGATGCAAGATTGGGCATCGTCTGAGGTCAAGAAAGCCATAGAGTTAAATACTCTTTTGAGGAAACATAGAATTTACGGTTATTACCTAGGATGAAAAGATAGCGTATGGAATCATTATACAAGTTCTATTTTCGTTGATGATTCCAGGACGTAATCATCCTAAGGGGGAGATAATTGTAACGTCCGTAGATCAGGGCTAGTCAATTTACAGACGATAGGCGTCAAAAATGAATTTTTTTGATGAAAGATTATTTAGAATGAACAATCTTAACTAAGTTGTAGTATATGTTACAAGGATTCCGTACATATAAAGAACGCCAAAATCCGAGTTATAACGAAGAAGTTATGACCTGTCGAAGTTTTGCGACAAAACCGGCACGACACAACCCGACATAAAAAGTGAATTTACGTTAGAGTGATATTTAGACTTAGACATCTAAATGAAAGTTATAGAATACGTTAAACCGTGATCGTGCATAAAAAGAACGCCCAAATCTGACTTCGTATGAGGAAGTTATGATTTTTCAAAGTTTCGACTTAGCGGTATGCAACCCGGATACTCGATTTGAGACCGAGCGGTTTTTAGTCGAAACAATCTAAATGAGAATCTAAGATCTCATTAATTGTAATAAACGATAAAAAGATAGGCGAAAACGGACGTCAGATGAAGAAGTTATGATTTTATAATGGAATTTTCCTGTCCCGACCTACTAAAAATAAATAATAAAAATAAAGTCAAAATTAGCCGACGGAGTCTAATCGAAAGTTGTAGAGCATAGTCTCACCTACACGGGGATATAAAGAACGTCGAAAACGGAGTTCGTATGAAGAAGATATGAATTTTTGAAGTTTATTAAATATTTTCGATATTAAATTTAAATATAAATTTTCGATATTATCCAAGGGGGGAGTCAGCGAGCTGATCCACATTACGCCCAGCGTAATGTGGGATTACGCCCAGCGTAAATCGCAAATCCAGACCCTATAAAAGGGAGTCGAGTGCAGTCGATTCATTTTCTCATTTCTCTTCTTTTTCTCGTGTTTTTGTATCGTTTTTCGTGCAAAAAATATCCCAAAGCCCCGGTATCATTCCCGAGCCCCAAAGCAAGTCCCGAGGCCCCGAAGATCCCAAGAAGTGCAATTCTCGAGCCGAAGCTCTGTCCGCGAGAGGTCCGGTTTTTGTGAAGATCTTCTAGATCTACCGAAGAATACTACTTCTACAAGCCGTAGTGCTGTCCGATCATCTTCTGATCAAGTGAGTGTGTAGTTACTTTCTTCTAACGCATGGTTATGAAGTATTTTATACGAAATACGTGTTATGTGTATAATATAAATTTGTTTATATGTGTGAGTGTATAGTCACTTTCATCTTACACATATATATGAAGTATTTGCTATTAAATACATGCTATGTGTTTATACACTGTTTGTTTACTTGAGATGGATGCTGAATGAATGTTTTATACGAGTTTTTAAATAAGTTGTATATGTAATTTATATCTACAAATATGTTGGGTAGAACATGGGTAGATGAAATAGTTTATGTGTGTTGAAAGAATGTGATAAGAGAAAGGTGAGGATATAATGGTGATGATAGATAGGTGATGAATTACGAGTCCAGGCAATGTTGTGGCTACGTATTCATGCGATGATAGTCTATCCCTTATTATGAATTATGAGTCCATGCGATGTTGTGGCTGCGTATTCATGCGATGATAGTCTAACCCTTATTATGATTTACAAGTCCAGGCGATGTTGTGGCTGTGTAATCATGCGCTGATACCCAAACCCTTACTAGACATATATTTAGGGAGTGATCCCCGAATTAGCATTGTATATATGATACAGGCGATGATCCTTAGGAAAAGTTCTTAGGAAGAAGCATATAAGGATATAAGATGTAAGGAGATGAGCGGTAAATATGATATAGAAGATGACCCTTAGGATAATATCTTTAGGGAAGATTAAAAGAAGATAATGGGTATGGGTAATTGGGTTGATTGTTTGATGATTGAATATAATAATTATATTATTGTGGGTTGAAAACCCTATATGCTCACCAGGCTCCCAAGCCTGACCCACGCAGTTTAATTGTATCACAGATATCGATATGAAGCTGCTTTGCACTGAGAGATTAAAGGAGATGTAAATCTTTAGTGTAATTGAATGTAAGTTCTGTTTATGCTTATATGTCTGTATCGGAACATGACATCCCGAGGTTTTATTATTAAATGAACATACATTCTATTTGAGAAATGTTTTGATAAGTTATTATCATATCTTGTTTTGGGAACAAATTCCGCAACCGTTTTCTTTAAAAGATTACTATGATTTTATAAAACAAAGCATAAACAAATCGGTCTTTTCTGGCCGTGAAAATGGGGATGTTACATCAGAGTACATAGCAGCAAGCGAGGCGGAGAAGGAGGCAATATGGCTAAAGAACTTCATTAGAGACCTTGGATTTGTACCAACTATAAAGAAGCCTATGAAGATTTTCTGTGACAGCAAGAGTACAGTGGCCTTAGCCAAGGAACCAAGGGATTACGGAAGATCCAGGCACATCGACAAAAAATATCACTTCATTAGACATCGAATTAAAGGACTCCTTGTGGCAAAGAGGGTATCATTAGATGAGAACCCAGCGGACCCCCTCACGAAGGGACTGAGTAGGGTTAAGCATTTACAACATGTAAGGCGCATTAAGTTGAAGGATGATATTAGTTTTAATGATTATCTAGCTTTCGAAACTTGTAATAGTTGAAATGTAATTGACATTTGATGCTTAAATAAAAGGTGCTTTTTATTTACTAGTATGGTACTTTCTTGTGTCAATCATTTATTATTGTTTCATTTTGCGTGTTTTAACTTCCAGAATAATTATATTATCCAAACTATCCACAACCAATCATACGTTGGAAGTAGGTATTGAATCAAGACTGTCATGAATTTGGCTTGTAGATTTGTCTGAATTGTATTAGACATTGCAATGGTTGCTACAACATTCATGAGTACTCATAAGGTCTGAGTATTGGATCCAACTTGTACTCACTTGTATCACTTCATGGAATTTATCTCGAGTGATCGTGAGACGATAATATCATATAATTATTCAAACCTAGATATATGAGTTGTTGACTATGAGTTGGTTGTGCATTGATACTACGTAACCGCTTGATGCTATAAAATGTGTTGTTGTGTAAAATTTGATGACTAGTTAGTACAAGCATACGAGTCGAAGTTTATCTGTTCCTTTTAGTCATTGTATGATTAAAAGCGATATCTTGGGCCCCTCGATGATTTTTTTGACCTATGTACCGGGCCCGGTCATAACTAAATTGATGTGTTCGATTAAGTTCTATGTCAAACAAATCGAAAATCGGGAAACAAACTGCTGGACAATAAGTATGACATTGTTCCATGTATTTTTCCGGTTGATATCTTGAGAACAGAGGATTATATTATCCCTTATCTAAAATGGAGCATCTCAGTTCGACAGAGACTTTTAAGAGCTACGATTGCTAGTCGGTGTTTTAAGTCGTACTTGCAGTTATTGTTATTAGACTTATCCAAGTGGGAGACTGTTGGATTTAGTGTCTAAGCCCATAACTATAATTTGTATATACTTGATCCGAGAGTAGCATGGTCCATTTGGGTTGCATGGCACTGGAAAAAATTGTAAGGATAGACTTGTAAGGAGAGGATATTTATGATTTATTAATATATTATAAGTTCTAATATATTAATATAAAATCATATTATTTAATTAGTATTGATCAAGAATTAATTTGGAATTAATTTTCTAACCAAAAGAGACTAGTTAAATATATGGGGATTGATTGTGTAAATCATTCATTCTTATAAAGTGTGCTTATGATCCATAGTTCTTTATGTTGGGCTAAACCCATGTGATGACCCATGGATACTCCATGGAGGTTAAAACCCATGGAGCCTAAGGAATGCGAAAAGTCATGCACATTAGGGTTTACATGGTGTAAACCTAGTTGGTTCATACTATATAAGGAACCTCATGGCTACCAAAATCGGCACCTAAGTGAGCTTAGAAGAGTGTTAGCCGATTTTTGTGAAGCAAGGAACCCTCTCTCAAGTCCTCCATTGTAGGTGGTGTTGTGTGAAGCATTTGGGGCATCACACTTGGGGTGCTAGGCTATTAAAGGTCCAAGGAATCAAGCTACAAGAAAAGGTATGTCATTCAACTAGATTTTTGTATTGTATATACTCCATAATATTCTAGTTAGGATGATGCCTTGGAAAATTGAAAGTTTGCATGTATAATAGAGAAAACATAGATCCAAGGTATCTAGGGTTGCATGTACACCATAGGAGTGTTAGAATGCTTAAAACCATTCATAACGCAACGACCCTGACCTTACTGACCTCTCAACCTCGAGTCGAAAACCTTGGGCCTCTTGCCTAAACCCTCAAAACTCTAAACCTGATTCGGCTTCCTCTTCTTCTCCATCTCCAGGTCAATATCCCTTTCCCTAGCTCATGTCACCTTATCATCCAGTGTCTGTAACTGGATCTGCTCACAAACTGTCTGATATCGCTCTTCAACATCTCGTGGTATCTCACCCTCTTCATCCTCTCGTCCGCCACATACTGCGGAATCACTAACTCCCTATCTCAAAACATAGCAGTGATCTATGCCACCGTCTCAGTAGTCTAGCGAAGGTCCTGAAACTCCCTCATCAATTGTTGGACCTCAATTACCGGTGCAAACTCAGCCTGAAATCTCGTCATGAAATCATCCCAATTCATCGACTCAACTGCCTTGCCTCCCAAGGCATGTCCAACCTCCTCCCATTAGTCTCGAGCTCTGTCTTTTAGAAGACAGGATGCATGTCTGACCTTTGCCTCCTTAGGGTAACAACTAGTATGGAAGGTGTTCGTGACATCTGCTAACCAACACATGATCGCAATCAAGTCCTTCTTCCTGAAGAAGTCTGGAACCCCACATGCCTAGAACTCACGGAAAGTTAAAGTGGGAGCTCCCATCATCGCCACCATCTCAGAACAAAAAGCGTCCAAGCGCTCATCCAGAATCTCCATGGTACCATCCTTGACCATACTGAAGATCACATAAGTTTGGTGAAGAATATTGCCATGAACTCCCGCATCTGATCATCCATAAAATAGGTATCATCGTGACTCTCCTTGACTTGAGTATACATCCAGAAGTTGGGAAGGATGGGAGATGGGCTGGTGACAAATGGGACCCATATTAGATTTCTCAAATGTGGTTTCAAGTTTAGGGTGAGGAGATACAGATATGTGGGGTCTATTAATTCTTTTAATGTATAAAAAATAAATACATAAATAAGTAAATTAATTAAAAAGTAAATTAATAATGGCACAATAGTCTTTTTATGTAAGGCATGGACTAATCACACAACAAAAATAAACAGTAGAGACCATTCGAGTTAAAAAAATAAGTTAGGGACCAAATGCACAAATTCCCCCAAACCATAGGGACCATTCGTGTAATTTACTCTTACTTTTCGTTTTGTTCATATTTGGATAACTATTTTTTATACACACCTAGGTAACGAACTTGTTGAAAGTGTTTGCATATGACCATTATGAGTGGATATAACTTGTTGTGGTAGGTAACCGCTTGATGCTATAAAATGTGTTGTTGTGTACAATTTGATGACTAGTTAGTACAAGCATACGAGTCGAAGTTTATCTGTTCCTTTTAGTCCTTGTATGATTAAAAGCGATATCTTGGGCCCCTCGATGATTTTTTTGACCTATGTACCGGGCCCGGTCATAACTAAATTGATGTGTTCGATTAAGTTCTATGTCCAACAAATCGAAAATCGGGAAACAAACCGCTGGACAATAAGTATGGCATTGTTCCATGTATTTGTCCGGTTGATATCTTGAGAACAGAGGATTATATTATCCCTTATCTAAAATGGAGCATCTCAGTTCGACAGAGGCTTTTAAGAGCTACGATTGCTAGTCGGTATTTTAAGTCGTACTTGCAGTTATTGTTATTAGACTTATCCAAGTGGGAGACTGTTGGATTTAGTGTCTAAGCCCATAACTATAATTTGTATATACTTGATCCGAGAGTAGCATGGTCCATTTGGGTTGCATGGCACTGGAAAAAATTGTAAGGATAGACTTGTAAGGAGAGGATATTTATGATTTATTAATATATTATAAGTTCTAATATATTAATATGAAATCATATTATTTAATTAGTATTGATCAAGAATTAATTTGGAATTAATTTTCTAACCAAAAGAGACTAGTTAAATATATGGGGATTGATTGTGTAAATCATTCATTCTTATAAAGTGTGCTTATGATCCATAGTTCTTTATGTTGGGCTAAACCCATGTGATGACCCATGGATACTCCATGGAGGTTAAAACCCATGGAGCCTAAGGAATGCGAAAAGTCATGCACATTAGGGTTTACATGGTGTAACCCTAGTTGGTTCATACTATATAAGGAACCTCATGGCTACCAAAATCGGCACCTAAGTGAGCTTAGAAGAGTGTTAGCCGATTTTTGTGAAGCAAGGAACCCTCTCTCAAGTCCTCCATTGTAGGTGGTGTTGTGTGAAGCATTTGGGGCATCACACTTGGGGTGCTAGGCTATTAAAGGTCCAAGGAATCAAGCTACAAGAAAAGGTATGTCATTCAACTAGATTTTTGTATTGTATATACTCCATAATATTCTAGTTAGGATGATGCCTTGGAAAATTGAAAGTTTGCATGTATAATAGAGAAAACATAGATCCAAGGTATCTAGGGTTGCATGTACACCATAGGAGTGTTAGAATGCTTAAAACCATTCATAACGCAACGACCCTGACCTTACTGACCTCTCAACCTCGAGTCGAAAACCTTGGGCCTCTTGCCTAAACCCTCAAAACTCTAAACCTGATTCGGTTTCCTCTTCTTCTCCATCTCCAGGTCAATATCCCTTTCCCTAGCTCATGTCACCTTATCATCCAGTGTCTGTAACTGGATCTGCTCACAAACTGTCTGATATCGCTCTTCAACATCTCGTGGTATCTCACCCTCTTCATCCTCTCGTCCGCCACATACTGCGGAATCACTAACTCCCTATCTCAAAACATAGCAGTGATCTATGCCACCGTCTCAGTAGTCTAGCGAAGGTCCTGAAACTCCCTCATCAATTGTTGGACCTCAATTACCGGTGCAAACTCAGCCTGAAATCTCGTCATGAAATCATCCCAATTCATCGACTCAACTGCCTTGCCTCCCAAGGCATGTCCAACCTCCTCCCATTAGTCTCGAGCTCTGTCTTTTAGAAGACAGGATGCATGTCTGACCTTTGCCTCCTTAGGGTAACAACTAGT
This sequence comes from Lactuca saligna, assembly GCF_052625555.1. Lineage (NCBI taxonomy): Eukaryota > Viridiplantae > Streptophyta > Magnoliopsida > Asterales > Asteraceae > Lactuca > Lactuca saligna. The sequence goes on from NC_136418.1 coordinate 138,298,901, forward strand.
ATGGAAGGTGTTCGTGACATCTGCTAACCAACACATGATCGCAATCAAGTCCTTCTTCCTGAAGAAGTCTGGAACCCCACATGCCTAGAACTCACGGAAAGTTAAAGTGGGAGCTCCCATCATCGCCACCATCTCAGAACAAAAAGCGTCCAAGCGCTCATCCAGAATCTCCATGGTACCATCCTTGACCATACTGAAGATCACATAAGTTTGGTGAAGAATATTGCCATGAACTCCCGCATCTGATCATCCATAAAATAGGTATCATCGTGACTCTCCTTGACTTGAGTATACATCCAGAAGTTGGGAAGGATGGGAGATGGGCTGGTGACAAATGGGACCCATATTAGATTTCTCAAATGTGGTTTCAAGTTTAGGGTGAGGAGATACAGATATGTGGGGTCTATTAATTCTTTTAATGTATAAAAAATAAATACATAAATAAGTAAATTAATTAAAAAGTAAATTAATAATGGCACAATAGTCTTTTTATGTAAGGCATGGACTAATCACACAACAAAAATAAACAGTAGAGACCATTCGAGTTAAAAAAATAAGTTAGGGACCAAATGCACAAATTCTCCCAAACCATAGGGACCATTCGTGTAATTTACTCTTACTTTTCGTTTTGTTCATATTTGGATAACTATTTTTTATACACACCTAGGTAACGAACTTGTTGAAAGTGTTTGCATATGACCATTATGAGTGGATATAACTTGTTGTGGTAGGTAACCGCTTGATGCTATAAAATGTGTTGTTGTGTACAATTTGATGACTAGTTAGTACAAGCATACGAGTCGAAGTTTATCTGTTCCTTTTAGTCCTTGTATGATTAAAAGCGATATCTTGGGCCCCTCGATGATTTTTTTGACCTATGTACCGGGCCCGGTCATAACTAAATTGATGTGTTCGATTAAGTTCTATGTCCAACAAATCGAAAATCGGGAAACAAACCGCTGGACAATAAGTATGGCATTGTTCCATGTATTTGTCCGGTTGATATCTTGAGAACAGAGGATTATATTATCCCTTATCTAAAATGGAGCATCTCAGTTCGACAGAGGCTTTTAAGAGCTACGATTGCTAGTCGGTATTTTAAGTCGTACTTGCAGTTATTGTTATTAGACTTATCCAAGTGGGAGACTGTTGGATTTAGTGTCTAAGCCCATAACTATAATTTGTATATACTTGATCCGAGAGTAGCATGGTCCATTTGGGTTGCATGGCACTGGAAAAAATTGTAAGGATAGACTTGTAAGGAGAGGATATTTATGATTTATTAATATATTATAAGTTCTAATATATTAATATGAAATCATATTATTTAATTAGTATTGATCAAGAATTAATTTGGAATTAATTTTCTAACCAAAAGAGACTAGTTAAATATATGGGGATTGATTGTGTAAATCATTCATTCTTATAAAGTGTGCTTATGATCCATAGTTCTTTATGTTGGGCTAAACCCATGTGATGACCCATGGATACTCCATGGAGGTTAAAACCCATGGAGCCTAAGGAATGCGAAAAGTCATGCACATTAGGGTTTACATGGTGTAACCCTAGTTGGTTCATACTATATAAGGAACCTCATGGCTACCAAAATCGGCACCTAAGTGAGCTTAGAAGAGTGTTAGCCGATTTTTGTGAAGCAAGGAACCCTCTCTCAAGTCCTCCATTGTAGGTGGTGTTGTGTGAAGCATTTGGGGCATCACACTTGGGGTGCTAGGCTATTAAAGGTCCAAGGAATCAAGCTACAAGAAAAGGTATGTCATTCAACTAGATTTTTGTATTGTATATACTCCATAATATTCTAGTTAGGATGATGCCTTGGAAAATTGAAAGTTTGCATGTATAATAGAGAAAACATAGATCCAAGGTATCTAGGGTTGCATGTACACCATAGGAGTGTTAGAATGCTTAAAACCATTCATAACGCAACGACCCTGACCTTACTGACCTCTCAACCTCGAGTCGAAAACCTTGGGCCTCTTGCCTAAACCCTCAAAACTCTAAACCTGATTCGGTTTCCTCTTCTTCTCCATCTCCAGGTCAATATCCCTTTCCCTAGCTCATGTCACCTTATCATCCAGTGTCTGTAACTGGATCTGCTCACAAACTGTCTGATATCGCTCTTCAACATCTCGTGGTATCTCACCCTCTTCATCCTCTCGTCCGCCACATACTGCGGAATCACTAACTCCCTATCTCAAAACATAGCAGTGATCTATGCCACCGTCTCAGTAGTCTAGCGAAGGTCCTGAAACTCCCTCATCAATTGTTGGACCTCAATTACCGGTGCAAACTCAGCCTGAAATCTCGTCATGAAATCATCCCAATTCATCGACTCAACTGCCTTGCCTCCCAAGGCATGTCCAACCTCCTCCCATTAGTCTCGAGCTCTGTCTTTTAGAAGACAGGATGCATGTCTGACCTTTGCCTCCTTAGGGTAACAACTAGTATGGAAGGTGTTCGTGACATCTGCTAACCAACATATGATCGCAATCAAGTCCTTCTTCCTGAAGAAGTCTGGAACCCCACATGCCTAGAACTCACGGAAAGTTAAAGTGGGAGCTCCCATCATCGCCACCATCTCAGAACAAAAAGCGTCCAAGCGCTCATCCAGAATCTCCATGGTACCATCCTTGACCATACTGAAGATCACATAAGTTTGGTGAAGAATATTGCCATGAACTCCCGCATCTGATCATCCATAAAATAGGTATCATCGTGACTCTCCTTGACTTGAGTATACATCCAGAAGTTGGGAAGGATGGGAGATGGGCTGGTGACAAATGGGACCCATATTAGATTTCTCAAATGTGGTTTCAAGTTTAGGGTGAGGAGATACAGATATGTGGGGTCTATTAATTCTTTTAATGTATAAAAAATAAATACATAAATAAGTAAATTAATTAAAAAGTAAATTAATAATGGCACAATAGTCTTTTTATGTAAGGCATGGACTAATCACACAACAAAAATAAACAGTAGAGACCATTCGAGTTAAAAAAATAAGTTAGGGACCAAATGCACAAATTCCCCCAAACCATAGGGACCATTCGTGTAATTTACTCTTACTTTTCGTTTTGTTCATATTTGGATAACTATTTTTTATACACACCTAGGTAACGAACTTGTTGAAAGTGTTTGCATATGACCATTATGAGTGGATATAACTTGTTGTGGTAGGTAACCGCTTGATGCTATAAAATGTGTTGTTGTGTACAATTTGATGACTAGTTAGTACAAGCATACGAGTCGAAGTTTATCTGTTCCTTTTAGTCCTTGTATGATTAAAAGCGATATCTTGGGCCCCTCGATGATTTTTTTGACCTATGTACCGGGCCCGGTCATAACTAAATTGATGTGTTCGATTAAGTTCTATGTCCAACAAATCGAAAATCGGGAAACAAACCGCTGGACAATAAGTATGGCATTGTTCCATGTATTTGTCCGGTTGATATCTTGAGAACAGAGGATTATATTATCCCTTATCTAAAATGGAGCATCTCAGTTCGACAGAGGCTTTTAAGAGCTACGATTGCTAGTCGGTATTTTAAGTCGTACTTGCAGTTATTGTTATTAGACTTATCCAAGTGGGAGACTGTTGGATTTAGTGTCTAAGCCCATAACTATAATTTGTATATACTTGATCCGAGAGTAGCATGTTCCATTTGGGTTGCATGACACTGGAAAAAATTGTAAGGATAGACTTGTAAGGAGAGGATATTTATGATTTATTAATATATTATAAGTTCTAATATATTAATATGAAATCATATTATTTAATTAGTATTGATCAAGAATTAATTTGGAATTAATTTTCTAACCAAAAGAGACTAGTTAAATATATGGGGATTGATTGTGTAAATCATTCATTCTTATAAAGTGTGCTTATGATCCATAGTTCTTTATGTTGGGCTAAACCCATGTGATGACCCATGGATACTCCATGGAGGTTAAAACCCATGGAGCCTAAGGAATGCGAAAAGTCATGCACATTAGGGTTTACATGGTGTAACCCTAGTTGGTTCATACTATATAAGGAACCTCATGGCTACCAAAATCGGCACCTAAGTGAGCTTAGAAGAGTGTTAGCCGATTTTTGTGAAGCAAGGAACCCTCTCTCAAGTCCTCCATTGTAGGTGGTGTTGTGTGAAGCATTTGGGGCATCACACTTGGGGTGCTAGGCTATTAAAGGTCCAAGGAATCAAGCTACAAGAAAAGGTATGTCATTCAACTAGATTTTTGTATTGTATATACTCCATAATATTCTAGTTAGGATGATGCCTTGGAAAATTGAAAGTTTGCATGTATAATAGAGAAAACATAGATCCAAGGTATCTAGGGTTGCATGTACACCATAGGAGTGTTAGAATGCTTAAAACCATTCATAACGCAACGACCCTGACCTTACTGACCTCTCAACCTCGAGTCGAAAACCTTGGGCCTCTTGCCTAAACCCTCAAAACTCTAAACCTGATTCGGCTTCCTCTTCTTCTCCATCTCCAGGTCAATATCCCTTTCCCTAGCTCATGTCACCTTATCATCCAGTGTCTGTAACTGGATCTGCTCACAAACTGTCTGATATCGCTCTTCAACATCTCGTGGTATCTCACCCTCTTCATCCTCTCGTCCGCCACATACTGCGGAATCACTAACTCCCTATCTCAAAACATAGCAGTGATCTATGCCACCGTCTCAGTAGTCTAGCGAAGGTCCTGAAACTCCCTCATCAATTGTTGGACCTCAATTACCGGTGCAAACTCAGCCTGAAATCTCGTCATGAAATCATCCCAATTCATCGACTCAACTGCCTTGCCTCCCAAGGCATGTCCAACCTCCTCCCATTAGTCTCGAGCTCTGTCTTTTAGAAGACAGGATGCATGTCTGACCTTTGCCTCCTTAGGGTAACAACTAGTATGGAAGGTGTTCGTGACATCTGCTAACCAACACATGATCGCAATCAAGTCCTTCTTCCTGAAGAAGTCTGGAACCCCACATGCCTAGAACTCACGGAAAGTTAAAGTGGGAGCTCCCATCATCGCCACCATCTCAGAACAAAAAGCGTCCAAGCGCTCATCCAGAATCTCCATGGTACCATCCTTGACCATACTGAAGATCACATAAGTTTGGTGAAGAATATTGCCATGAACTCCCGCATCTGATCATCCATAAAATAGGTATCATCGTGACTCTCCTTGACTTGAGTATACATCCAGAAGTTGGGAAGGATGGGAGATGGGCTGGTGACAAATGGGACCCATATTAGATTTCTCAAATGTGGTTTCAAGTTTATGGTGAGGAGATACAGATATGTGGGGTCTATTAATTCTTTTAATGTATAAAAAATAAATACATAAATAAGTAAATTAATTAAAAAGTAAATTAATAATGGCACAATAGTCTTTTTATGTAAGGCATGGACTAAGCGCACAACAAAAATAAACAGTAGAGACCATTCGAGTTAAAAAAATAAGTTAGGGACCAAATGCACAAATTCCCCCAAACCATAGGGACCATTCGTGTAATTTACTCTTACTTTTCGTTTTGTTCATATTTGGATAACTATTTTTTATACACACCTAGGTAACGAACTTGTTGAAAGTGTTTGCATATGACCATTATGAGTGGATATAACTTGTTGCGGTAGGTCATAATGGTCATATGTGAATACTTCCAAAAAGTTCATTACCTAGATGTGTACAAAAAAATAGTTGCCCAGATGTGAAAAAACCGAAAAGTTCATTACCTTAATAAGTCATATTCTCAGGAAAATAACTATTGAGAATGTCTAGTATAAATACATGTGTTTTACCTTTGTTTTTTACCTTTTTTGTTGTTCATTCTTACACATTCTTCAATGTAATCACAAAAATGTTTATGATAAAATTTCCAGGAATCATTACATGTAATCTTTAGGCTATACGGTGTGGCTGCGGCCTGGGACCGCGGTTTGTGCCACCTGGACCGCACACACTGCCCCCAGACTGCGGTCTTGCGCGGTTTTGGCTGCACTACAGCTAGTTTGTACCGTGTCATGTGATTGGTAGATGGATATTTGACTGTTGAATGTGGGTTTTGGAGTAATTAATTTTTTTTCTTTTTGCCTTTCTTTCCTATATATACATATCCACTTCATTTGTTTTTAACCACAATACAATCTCTTCTCTCTTTCAAAATTTTAAAAAAAAAATCAACACTCTCTAAAAAATCTCATCTTCTAAAGAATTTCAGACTATTTTTGATACCGCTGTTGTGTGTGCTCAAATGGCGGAACAAACATACAATGTTGTATGCAACAACGCAATTGCTACTTCTCAACGGAGAACACGAAGATATATTTCCAGAAATCGTGAAGAAGCCAACCAACATTTGGTGCAAGACTATTTTGAAGGGAATGCCACTTTTCAAGGGTATTATTTTCGTAGGTGCTTCAGAATGTTCAAAGGTTTATACGAACGTATAGTTGAAGATGTAACGAGGGAGTGCAGTTTTTTTCAACAATGCTACGATGCTAGAGGTACACCCGGTTTCACTCCCTTACAAAAATGCACGGTCGCACTTCGCCAGTTAGCATATGGCATTCCTCCTGATGCATTAGACGAAAGTTGTAGGATGTCTGCTAGGATCGCACGAGACAGTCTCCACTTTTTCTGCAAAACTGTGATTCAGTTTTATGGTCCAAAATATTTATGTAAGCCTACACGTAATGACATCCTGCAATTGCAAGCTCATCATCCTAGTGTGAATGGGTTTCCTGGAATGCTAGGAAGCTTAGATTGTCTCCATTAGGCATGGGAAAATTGTCCTATGTCATATCATGGGCAATTTTACCCGAGGTGATCATGGTCACCCAACGGTCATACTTGAAGAAGTTGCATCACAAGATATGTGAATTTGACATGTTTTTTTTTGGTTCTCCTCGTTCGATTAACGACATCAACGTTCTTAATCGTTCACCTATATTTAACAACATATACGATGGATTCGCACCAGAGTCTTCTTTTGAAGTGCATGGAACGCTATATAAGTATGGTTATTATCTGGTCGATGGAATCAATCCTGAGTATGTTGTGTTTGTTAAATCGTTTACGTGTCCACATGGTTCTAGATGAAAGAAATTCAAGAGAGCTCAAGAAAGAGTTAGGAAGGATGTTGAGCCTACTTTTGGAGCTCTAAAGAAAAGGTGGTTCATATTGAAAAAACCAGCAAGTTATTTAGGCAAGGAAAAACTTCAAGAAATCATGTATACATGTCTCACATTGCATAACATGATTATTGAAGACCAAGGAAGAGCGATATGTGCATTTGATGAGGAAGAAACCATACCAGAGACAACCAATAGAAATTGGTTGCGAAGAGTATATGAACAGGAGAGCAGAGATACGCTGCACTGAAACATTTCATAATCTTCGCAATTACTTGGTTGAACACATTTACGGAGTTCAAAACATTAACCTTAATTTGGATCCACCGGATGACTCCGAAGACGAGTTCTCTGATAACGACTTTGTGTAGTTTGCTTTAGTTATTTTATTTGTGTTTTTTAAGTTTTTAGGATTATTTTAATGTCATGTGTGTGCGTTTTTTTTTTTTTTTTTTTTTTTTTGTAGTGTGATGTAATGTTTTTTGAATTTTTAATGTAATGTTTTTTGTTTTTTAATTTTCAAGTGATGAAAAATTATGTTTTTTTTTATTAAAAAAGAAGTTTCAATTAAAATAGCTAAAAAAACAAAAAAAATCAATAAATAAAAGTGTAGCAGTACTCCCTTGGTGTGGCAAGAAACCATACTTGTGTCGTAAAAAAAAATGACGTGACGCTTATTTGACGGGGAAGAAGTACTATTTCGATGACATCACTCCCTCTAGCATTAGAATCGAGATCTTAGAAGTATCTTAGCCATTCAAAGCTATCAACAATTATAGTGAAGGCTAATTATCCTTAAGAACAGCTATATATTAACGCCCTCATTTTTTGAGGTATTGTATTCACTTCACTATTCTTTTCTTACTTTAGTTTTATCGGCATATGTAAGATTAAAAAAATTAAAAAGTACTTTGACATACGATCTCACCAACTATGACTCGTTTTATCAACATAAAATGCTACAAGGTAGTAGAACTTAAAATAATAAATATTACAAGTCTTTTATTTAACATCCAAATGATCAAATCATAATGTTTATAATTATAAAAAAACGATAAAAATAACAAATGATCAATATGAATTTAATATGTAATATTGAAGATTAAAATGGTAAAAATAATCAGATAAACCTTATAAACCTTTAAAGTTAAATAAAATAAAGAAGTAACATGGAAACATTGTTAAATAAAAGGGGTTAAACGTATTAAACTTAAAACTAAAAAAATCATTTAACGGAATATAAGATGTTAATATTATTGACCCAAAAAAACATGTCACTCTAATAGTAAAAAAAAAAAAAACATTGAAATCGATTATTAAAATTTGATCCCTCAATAAAGTTTTCATTGAAGATGTTCCTAATTTAGGTGTTTGTTTAGGCATTGTTATGTATAGTCTCTGTACACGACCAATTATCTTAGGCACCATTGAATATTGTATTCCTATATTAATGATATAAATAATGTTTGAGCATGACATCGGTCGCACTGCCACTATCTAGATATAAGTTGAGAATTGGTCATTAAATACGGTTTACTGATCGGGAAAATAATATATATAAATGTCGTATAAATTTTTTAAGGTTTGTTAATTTAGTCTCTAAATTATTTCTATGGTTTTATGAAGAAACGAAGTAATTTTTAGCCAAAATGAAAGGGTCACCCGGTTACATTGACAATTGTTGACCAATTCTCCCGTATTGACTTTGAATTTTGCTTATGTATCAATATTTTTGTTGTCGAGGTATAACCTCTTGAAACACCGGACCACTTTATCCCTCCAACATCCAAGCTCACAAACTCCACCTTATACCACCATTAAACCATCCTTACACCATCCCTGCCAAACCCAAGAACTCCAGCCGAACTCCACCCATTAACCAACATTACTACCACCTGAGATCAACCGAACCCCACAACTGACAACCAACTCGACCCACCTACTCTGTATACCACCCCCATCGAAACACATTTCAACCGGAAACAATAACGACCTTTAACCACCACTTCAACCACCAATACCGCCATTACCATCGACAGATCTTTACCCCGTTGCAACCCCTCCTTATCTCACCCTCGTAAACCACCATAGCCGAAGCCTACCACCTCTGGTTCCACTTACCTCAATAAATACAACAACCGAATATCTCAGCTCCATTGTTTCACCTAGCCACCACCTTCATGGCTCCCTTAAACCACCACATGTGAACCCTGGGAACATTTGTCATCACGTTCGTTAAAAACCACCACCAACACCATAGCCAAACCTCCAAATAGGAAACAACCACCTTATACCACCTGTTGTGACCGAAATAAACATCACTGTGAGTTCTACCATCGCCAAACCAACACCGGTAACCACTGCCACCTCCAGTTTAACTCAAAGCTACCACCGCCAATAAAGCCACCTGTTGCATTCGTGTTTCTCACAAACCGAAACCGCCACCTCTACATTCGTTTTCTTACAGTCTGGCATCACCAGCCAACCACCACCCATTCTATCGTTTTTCACATAACTGAAAACATAAGGCATCGTTTTGTTTTTGAGAAAAAGAGAAGAAGAAAGAAGGAAATATTTTTCTGTGTGTGAGATCTCTTTTCGAACCAGAGAAAATGAAAAATTGTTGATTGTTTTTTGTTGACTACATAAAAGAGAAAGAGTGGAAGATTTTAGTGCACAGATGTTTGTCATCCAAACAGACTAAAACAAGTAAATGGACTAAAATGATAGGTTGTCCACAACTTAGTTCCCTCATAAAGCTACGAAAAAACTTAAGTGGCTAAAATGATCAACCTTAGAAAGTTTGTGGGTTATATGTGTCATTTTCTCTTTAATGATAGTTGATATAACGGAAGCAAGAGTAAGAAGATAGTTTCTATTTTTTTTAATCCCTATGAAGTTTATATTCAGTTAAAAATAAACTAGATCAAAAAAATCAATGATAACATGTTTAACAAACATACTTGAATAATTATATGATTCTTTGATGTTGTTGGAGAGAAAAAAAAAAATACAAAATAGATAACTTCTTTAGTGATCCGTAGAAAAGAGAAATAAACACAATGCTAGACTAAAAATAAGATCAACACCTCATCTACATTTTTCCCTTGTCTTTAAACATTGCCAATTTACGAAATACTGGAGCTCTCGTCTGCCTCGAATACATTTCCCTAATTTTGGTAATGGGGCCTATTTTGAGGGCAAAAAATGTTCTTCGTGTTGGTTGGTTACATAAATACATTCAATCCACGCGTCAGATTTCCCTTGCCCTTTCCTATAAATCCGACCTTGCATGAATGAAAAAGGGATCCAATCTTGGTACTTTACGCACATAAACGTAAAAGCGCTCTTAATGATCCTCCGTTTTCTGCTACTTTGTTTTCGTAATCGATTCACCTCTCTCCACTTTATTTCCCCATTTTCTTCTTGAATTCCGCAACATTGCATCTTCTTGTTGCCGTGTTTTTCATAATTTCGATTGAAAAATCTGATTTGCTTTGATCTTCAAATAGAAAGGTTGATATTGGTCAAGAATTTAATGATCTTTGGCATGTGGCTGTGCTTAACGCTTTACGAATTCCAGGAAATGGAAGGCTACGGTCTAGGATTGTCTAAAGAATTCGATTTCTGGGCTAGTGTTATCTTTATGATCAAGGGTTAGTTACTTCGAGGTTAAAAAAAGAAAGATAATTGATATGCTTTAGAGACCGAAATGGGTTGTTGATGAACAAACTGTCCAGATTGAATAGGAGAAGAAGATTTGTTATATGCATACGATCGATCATGGATTGAGTGAAAAGGAGAAATGGGTCCTGGGACTGATGTGTGGCCTCAATGTACCTCATTGGATAATCCACATTCAAGAGAATGTATGCCTGCTATGATAGAAGATGAGGATCCTGAGGATTTTGATCATTTGAGCGAAACAAAGTTTGCTAAGCCTCCAAGAAATGGTCCACCTGTTCGACATAGTCTCAGCGAGGCTTTATTGGTTGACACCTCTAATCTAGTGAGTAAATAATTGTTCATTGTTCATCACCTTTTTTCTATCTTGATCAATCTTTCATACTTTCTGGTTATTTTTTGTTTCCTCTTTTCATAGAAATCACCAAAAGGGCCGCTGTCACCACAGAATGTAAGTTGTGTGTTTTTACCTGTGTTCCGCTCAGGAAGCTGTTCTGAGATTGGTCCAAAGCCATATATGGAGGATGAGTTTATCTGTGTTGATGATCTTCAACAACATTTACATGCAAAACCGGATCACCCTTTAAGTGGAGCATTTTATGGGGTAATAATTAATAAAACCTTCTTTAACTTCTTGATTCCCGGAGACCATTAATGTTCAAGAACGATTATGATCCAATTTATTTCAGGTGTTTGATGGACATGGTGGCGTTGATGCTGCATCATTCACAAAAAGAAACATTCTTGAGTTCATAATCAAGGACTCTAATTTCCCAAATGGGGTACAGAAAGCTGTCAAGAATGCTTTTGCGAAAATCGATCACGAATTAGCAGATCATAGCTCTCTAGATAACTCATCTGGAACCACTGCGTTGACTGTTCTTATATTAGGAAGGTAAGAAAAACTTTCAGGATCCAAATATTCCAATTCATTCACATAAAATAACACTTTTGTAACCATTTATATGTGTTGTGATATTAACAGAAATATGATAATTGCAAATGCTGGTGATTGTCGAGCTGTTCTTGGAAAACGAGGAAGAGCAATTGAGCTTTCAGTTGACCATAAACCAAGTTGTACATCGGAGAAAATGAGGATAGAGAAACTTGGAGGTGTGATATATGATGGGTACCTTAATGGTCAACTATCAGTGGCACGTGCACTTGGGGATTGGCACATGAAAGGACCAAAAGGATCAGATTGTCCATTAAGTTCTGAACCGGAGTTGAAAGAGGTAACCCTAACTGAAGAAGATGAGTTTGTGATAATTGGGTGCGATGGATTGTGGGATGTGATGAGTAGCCAATATGCAGTGACAATTGTAAGAAAAGAACTTATGGTTCATAATGATCCTGGGAAATGTTCTAGAGAACTTGTTAGTGAGGCTCTGAAGAGAAACAGTTGTGACAACCTGACGGTTGTCATTATTTGTTTCTCATTAGAGCCACCACCAAAGATTGAAATACCAAGATCGCGGAATCGGAGGACAATATCGGTTGAAGGGTTGGATGTTTTGAAGGGCGTTTTGCATCACGTTTGAATGTTTTGAAGGGTGTTTTACATCACATTTGAACGTTGATGCGTTTTCTTGTGTAAAGGTTTTAGTCCTAGGGTTTTGGTGTTTGTTGATTTCGGTTGTTTTAGGTGGAAATTAGTCAAATTTCTATCTCTAAGTAGCTTCATTTTGTTATTCTTTTATTGTGTTAATTCTACAAAAAGCCTTCTTTCTTTTGCATGTTAACTTGTTATATAGTTTCTTAAGGATATTTTATGTAAAGATAAGGGGCAGTTTTTTCCATTAGTCGTTCATACAATGGCTGAACTGATGAATATAGTGTTGTATGTATAATATTGTTTACTTTTGGATGGGATAAATTGTTTGACTAAGAGTAAATCATTAGTTAACCTTTCTATTTAAACATGACAAATTTTATAGTTTATACCAATCATCATACAAATCAATCCATGTTTACACTTTGTACAGATTATCAAACAAATTTGAACCAAAAGATAAAAATATAAACCCGAATCTATAAAAAAAGTAATAAAATAACTAAATTAATTAGAGGTAAAAAGTTAGGGCACAAAACATTATGGTTTGAACGAGAACTCTTATAAAATCAAGCAACATACAAACTAGGGCTAAAAAGGTATTTATGTTGGATGAATTTTGGGTGAATTTAAAACTCCAACTTTTTTTATGCAGTCCGATTCATTCCAAAGTTGAAACATATTGGGTACTAAACTAGGTTAAAAATCATAGAACCTACTAGTGCTAATTTTAAATAGAATTAAAAAATTGATTATGTAATAAAATAATATATCATTAATTTAGAAAAACTTATAAATTGTAATATTGCATTTTTTTAATAACTTTTTAATTTGTAAGTATTTAACTATATATGTAAATTCACCTATTTTACCGCCGTGTATGGGATAGAGAGCTTCTACCTATGTTTGGTTGGGAAAAGGTTGAATGGTCCCAATAGGGACGGGAAAAAGCCACTAGAAAGAACGGGAGGTCATCCACCAAGTATCAAGCTGGGTAGTCCACTTTATCCGTGACTCTGAGTACAAGATTTCCGGGATCAACAAACTACCAAACAAATATGCTCGGCTAGACTCTTTTCTCGTATGCCTGGAAAATTCAGTTTTGGTACAACTTAGCTTGCTGCAAAGCCTTTATTTATCATCCTAACACTCCAGATCTGCACTTCCCTTTACTCCATAGAGCTGAAGCCATATAAAAATCATGAGTTTGTATAATGCAACATATATCATTTTTGGAGCTTTATTCTTATTATATACATGGAAGTTGTGACGCACTCACAAGACAAACATGTGGGTTGTAAAAATAATTTATTCTTATTAAACCATTACTTTTGGTGCATGATTTGTGAGAAGAAGAAAAATTTGTAGGCTAAAACATCATTTTTCATATTATAACATACCACCCCAATAAATCATGAAATAACATTACCATATGACAAATTATATATGTTAATAATCATATATATAGATCCAAGAGAATAAATTATAAATAATGTGACTGAATTTACGAAAATAATATAAACAAAGTAAATATATATTTCATTTCATGACTAATAAAACATCATGGTCTACAATACAATCATAGAATTACCATTCTAAGTCATGTTGAAAACTTCTACCTTATATGAAAGTAGATATGACATAATTTTTTTGAATTTTCTATTATATAATATAAGATAATATAAGACAAATACATGAACACATTCATTAAAATAAATAAAAAAACAAACAACAAAACATCCTCCACAATAATTAATAAATGTATATTATGAGTTTTTTTAAATGAGCTGATCGGAAATAGTTTAGTTGAACGTTAGAAATATGTGCATGTACTCTGAAGTTAACAATTATACAATATAGTTTTAAAAAAGATTTGAATACATAAAAAATTAGATGTTAAAATTTTATGATATAAGCCTAAAAATTGTGTATTGTTTAGTCCGGGTTACTTAATATGAAAGATCATAAAAATAATTATTATTTTGAATAACTAAATAAAATTTTAAAAAATTATATAATATAATTACTAATAAATTTTAAAAAGTAAATATAATATTTTGTTAAATGATTCAATTATTTTATAAATGTAAAGAACATATAAAAGAAATATAAATTACAGTTTGTTGAGTTTGACATGTATTTTAATTATATTATTTTATTAATATTTTTATTAACTTTAAGAAAATTATCAATAATATAATAAAAATTATCTTAATTTGAAAAGTAAGTGTATCAATACTTACATGACCAATTTAGAGCAATTTATTATTATATAAAATAAGTAATCGAACCTAATACATATATATTTTTTTTAATTTCTACAATTTCATAAAAATATAAAATTATTATTATATAAAATAGACAAAATTGCAAAACTGGTCCTTGTGGTATGCATTTTTTCTAAGATTTAGTCCAAACCTAAACTTTTCTGGCTTCATGATCATTTTGAGTTAGTTCGTTGTGTTTTTAATCCCTCCGAATAGTGAAATGATTATAATACGTTTGGGGTATTTAGTTTTCATTTTTTTAGTTTTTTTTTAATCTAATACTAATTTATTTATTTTGATAATTAAAAAAATAAGAAGGGACCACCTTCTCTCTCTCTCTCTCTCTCTCTCTCTCTCTCTCTCTCTCTCTCTCTCTCTCTCTCTCCCTTCTTAATCAAATCCATAATTCAGATCATCAACTTTACCTTTAGCCCTAGACTTTAGAATTTCAACCTAATGCTTTTTCTTTTTCTTCTTATTCGTTAGCAAATGAATCAGAAAGAAATTCAATATGTTTTAATAGTGATTTGATAAGAAATCTGATGTGTTTTCGCATGATTTGTTCTTAGAACAAATGCCATCAAGCGTCGTCTTCAATCTTTACCGATCGGACGTCTCTTTCACTTAATCGGACTCTCCTCAGGCGGTCGAGCATCACTGTACAAGCTTACCATCTGCTGTTCTGGCCTCATGCACTCTAGTGTCCTTCTTGAGAAGTCTGATCTTGGGCTGGATAAGGAACTAGGTCCCAATGAAAACATTCAGGAAACGAAATTGTTTAATATAGGTAAGCCTCAATTAAATCCTTTCGGTTCTACCACTGTAATGATGATAAGATGGAAGAGGCTAATGTTTGTGTTACGTTTGATTATTCTTGGTTGTTGTACGATGATCTCTACTTAGATACTGTTTATAACACCGCTTCTAAATCTCAAGATCAAGTTGAGACTGATGTATGCGAAGAAGATACAAAAGCTTTTGTTGTTGTTGTTGTTGTTAAAACGACTTGTGATTTTGGTGTTTGCAACAGGAGAAAGGTGTGTGTGTGTGTGTGTGTTAAAGTGAAAACCTAGAAAACCGTTTTAGCTTCAAATAAAGAGATAACCCAGACACACACAATGCTAAAATCTCAACCAAAATTATTAAGCAACACCTGAAACAAGACCCAAATCTCCTTGTCATCTCTCGTCCCCTCACGATTCAGTTCTTTCTGAGTGTGTTTGAAAGATGTATGAGATCTCAAAAATGGGTTGCAGGTATGTATGTAAGTTCCTGGATAATTTTTATATTGGTTTGTTGATTTATTGTAATGGTTAAGTTTTTAAATTTTTAGTTTATTTTTGTGTGTATATTTGAGTTGCAGCTATGTATGTTAGTTCCTAAGAAGTGTTGTGTGCATATGTTTTAATTTCCAGGAAGAAATTTGAGTCGGAAGGAGGAAGATGACAAGATGAGAGAGAGAGAGAGAGAGAGAGAAAGAGAGAGAGAGAGAAAGAAGGGGCATGGGCCCTATATTTTAATCTAATAAAACATTAAATTAAATTGAAAAAAGATAAAAAGAAATACCATGAGGGCATATTAATCATTTCAGTTTATCGAGGACCAAAAACCACAACATAAGTATCTCAAAAAAACCATCAATCCAAAAAAAATTATGGTTTGAACCAAACCTCATAAAAAATGCATACCATAGGAACATTTTTGTAGTTTTGTCTATGAAATAGTCATAGTAAATAAAAACAATAGAAAATTTTAATATAAGAAAACAATAATTTAATTGAATTTTAGTTAACAATTAATAAATAATATCAAAAATAATAATACTTGGAAATTCAATTTATACTTATAAAATACCATTTGCACTTCTAATTAAAAGTCCATAACTTTATATTTCTTATATATTACTGTCACATTCAATTTTTTTTATTTATCTATAGTTAGATTTTTAAAAATTGGAAAATTTAATAAAATTGTTAGATTTAAGAAATAAAGAGTAAATTATAGAAATGGTCATGTGGAAAAAAGAGTTAATATACATTTTGAAAAGTAATGCCAAACCCTAGATCTAAGAGTAATACCAACGAAGCTTCCAGTCAAAAGAATCGTTGGTAATCTATTTGTTGATTTCTGCATCAGTCAAACATAAAACGCTCAAAGGTTAACAAATCACCTTCTCGAAGCCATGATTCATCCTAGAAAGCCTCATTTCTCCATCTGATGTCGTTGACGACAATAAGTCAATATACATTATGTTCCTTCTTCTTCTTTATAGTGACACAACAAAAGAGAAAGATATAGATACTTACATATTTAAAGTCGAAAAACTTGTCAATACGTAGAAGAAAGACTCAGGTGAGAATGTTACTTTCTTAAAGGTGAACATAAAAAATTGTGATTTTTTAGTATATAAGAAAACTGTGTATACATTACATAAAAAGTTGTTTTTATTGAGATTTAGTTAATGTTGTCTTATTCTGTTCTTGTTAGGATTTAGATTTTTTAGTAATATTTAGGAATATTTTTTGAAATTTGAACATGGTTACACTTTCTATTCATGAAGTATATTGCAATTTAATTTAAGTATTATGCAATAATCTTGTGTATTTCTTTTGAAATGGGGACATGGGGAGTATCAATGTATTGGGTTTCTTGACCCTTTAGGTTGATTATTTGAATGTTGCATTCAAGGGTACCATGTTAGTATTGAGGATGATCAATTTTGCACTTCATTTTATTTCTTCATCTGCAGGTGAATCAACAATTATTTAGCAAAATGAAAATGCTAATAGAGAGTTGGAAAATCTGCGTAACAAATATTTAGGATGTTTATATTATATAAGATAATCGGTTTTGTCGAATCTATGTTGTAGACTATGATGAACCGATAAAAGATGTAGTAAAACATTTCATAAATACATAAAGCTTTTATACGTCTACAAAAAATTCTTTGACATATGGTCTTGTTTTTATGCACTTTGCAATTATTAATAATTTGTTTTTATCGAAAAAAAAGTCATATGAGCTTCCTAACTTTCACATTAGCTCTTATTATGGAAAATAGAAATAAAAGTTATTTTGTACACAACTGTTTGAGGCAAGAAAGTATTGATGCTTTATTGGTGTAGTTAAAATGATTGTCAAGATGACTAAGCTATTACCACATATCCAAGCTATAATATTAGTGCTTTGCTACACTAACATAACTTTTGTTTACTTATTTAACCTCTTCCTTTTTGTTTTTGGTATAAACAAAATGGTCAGTAATCATCTAGACAAGCTATTTGTGACAAGTGATTCTTCAACTATTGTAAATGAGCTTGAGATCCAACGTCTTGCAGCAAAAATATTGGGTTTTGCAGGAAAAGCACAACATGAGGAAATTGGTAATAGAGCCAATCTTGTAGTTTCTTTTGCAGGGTAGCTTCTCCAGGGTGTAGAAGATCTCAATAGGATGGCACTGCATCCTAGTTAAATCATTATCAGATACACAATGGCAAATAATAAAGTAAGTCAAACTTCAATTATTGTGTTATGTATCATATTTTGATAGGAAGGAGCATAGAAAAAAATGTTTTTCTTTTCTAATGATAGAATTGTTGAGTTTTATTTAAAGATTTCTTTTATAATGAACAAAAATTGAAAGTGTAATACTATTTCCCAAAAATGAAACTAAATATGCTAGATTGATTCAAAGTAGAATGCTTAAATAAGAAAAAATGAAAATAATTAAGAAATAAAAATTAAAATACGATGTTAATTAAAAAATACTGTATTTATTAGCTTTTTAACTTTAATAAAGCATTATACTTTTAAATGTACAATGTTATGATTGGGTAACTTTTTCAAAGTATACGTAGTTATAACATACATAATTACAACAATGTACTTCTATTTGTGTAGTAATAAGAAAAAACATGAAAAGAACTAAGAAATACAAATTAAAGTAAGATGCTAATGCAAACAAACAAAAAAATTTCATAGTTATTTCCTGCATTTAGGGCAATTAGAGGCTAATTTCAAAAAATAACAATGTGTTTTCATTTGTCCAAAGTTCCCCTTATGAAAGGACTACGAATTAATGTAAAATCGGCTCCAAAATTACCTTAGCTTGAATAACATCCGTTGCATTATGACAATTAAAACAGAAGAAATAATAAATGTACTCAGATTATAGCAATGTGGTTTGAAAGTACATTTCTATAAAGGGTATACATGTTTTTTTTAAAGGTTCACACAAAAACTACCTTTTTAATTGATAAAAAGAAAATTTAAATAATAACTATTATTCAGATTATAGCAAAATACTTTAAAAGTACATTGCTATAATTGTTATAAATGGAATTTGAAAAAAAAAGAAAAGAAAAAGAAAAAGAAAAAGAACAAACATAACATGGAATCTGTTGCATTGTGACAATTAAGATGTGATATTGACTTGTGACTGAATTATAGATTGTGTCACACCCCCAAAACAGAACGACGAAAACATCTCGGGGTGGGTGATTTTATATATAGTATCATAACAATTGAATAATATTGATCAAAGCCATACAACCATCATATTTATAATTTATAAGTTTACATTGTGTTTAAATCATTATTTATTTGATACCAAAAATACATATGGCAAAATATATGACGTGATGTTGTAGCGCTCCATCCTCAAAAACCATTTTGATTATATGTTTACTGATTTTCTAAGAATACAAGCAGTTTTGAAAAGTGTCAACAATTAAGTTGGTGAGTTCATAAGAGTTTTATATGAGAAAAATCTACCATTTTTCCTTATAAGATGATAGAGTGTGATTCAAGAAAATCCAATATTTTCTTTGTAAAATGAACTGTAGGTCTTAATCCCAAGACGAAAATGATAAGTAGTATTGTACTAGAAAATAGTATAATGTAGTTATATCATTATATAAAACTGATTGAAGGTAAGTTAGCCCCGTAAACCAAGTATATTGTTAATACCCCATGTGAGTTATTATAACCTTGCTATCAACTAGTTGGCCTACAACGACGTTCATCAGGTGTCGGAATGTTAGATATTTTTCACCCAGACCAGCCGGTCTAACTGTCGCTACAGCTTAGGTGTGGGATTTTCAGTCCCGTATAGATCTATACACAGGTATCATGCTCTATTACGGGAGATTTCGGTTATAATACATGATTTTAGTATGTACTCTAGGAAGTATGTGAGGATAGTGTCTCACAACCTTGTATTAACAGGTTTACGTATAGTGTAATGAAAACTCTTTTATAAGTGGAAAAAAATTCCTTTACATAGTAGTTTCATAGTGAAAAATAATTATACCTTTAAATAATTATTTCTTTGTCCCGAGAGGATAAACTAGTGAAAATGCCCCATAAACTATACTTATTATAGTTTATAAAATGTGTCGTTGACATGAAAAACCTTTGTACAAAATGTTATCATTTTACCAATACATACATATATATATATATATATATATATATATATATATATATATATATATATATATATATATATATATATATATATATATATATATATATATATAAAGAGTAACATAGTGTGTTTTCATTCATTTTTCATAGCTTTAAGTTTTATCAAAACTTTGCATGTAAAAGTTCATAAGTTTGGTAGTAAAGTTATTTCATGTATTTAGCACTTTTTTCCAAAAGTAAGAAAATGTATTTAAACATTTGTGTTTTTAACGTAAGTTTTCTTGTCTTTTACTTGTATTCCCCCCTAAAACAAGGAAAAGTCTCGAAAAATGTAGGGGTGTGAACTCACCTTTGAGTGTGTTTATAGTTGTATAGAGAGGTAATTGTGATGATCTTTAAGCCTAGCATGAAAGAGTCTAGAAACACTAGATTAATAAGAAATACTTACCAAAATTTTTGGAACCAAAAATAAATCCTTGGAAGTTTGTACTTGATCTTGAGAGAAAAGATGGAGACAAATGAAGGAAACGTTGAAATATGAGGGGGTAGAGGGGCTCTTGGCCGAATGCAAATAGGGGAAAAAGGGGGTGGGTGAAGTGAAGTTTACATTGAATTGTGCAATATATCACGTTGGGAAAAGATCCACCAATCATGTTGCAGCACCATCGAAATCACATGGTGATTTTGGCCTAGCACCACCGATATCCCAAGGGGATTTCGGTCCAATCTTCATCCGAAAACACCCTTTTACCACCGAAATCACATGGTGATTTCGGTTCAGGTGTCGTTGAGATCCCACGGCGATTTCGGTCAAAGAACTACCGAAATCCCAAGGTGATTTCGGTCAAATACCCAACTGAAATCATAGTGATTTCGGTCCTAGGCCAAAAAACTTTAAGAGTAAAGTGTAAACCCATAATTTATGTCCAAATCAGTTGACCTTCGTTGACTTGTTTGATTTTTGCTGACTTGTTGACTTTTATTGACCCAGAACTGTCAGTTGTCACATTATCCCCCCGTTAGAGGGAATTTCTATAATTCCCAAATTTCGCTTGATGTATCAATCAGATCCAATTGATGGTGCGGAATCCCAATCAATTGGATGATGCAATATCAAAATGAAGAAGAATGAGAAGAAGAAGAAGAAGAAGAAGAAGAAGAAGAAGAAGATGATGATGATGATGATGAGTTTGATGAATCTTCAATGTTTATATGATTAAATTGATGTTCCAACACAAGATTCACACACACATATACAAGTTCTCTCACTTTCTCTCTATAGAATATGCTCCACTCAATAAAGGCTTCCATCCTCCACTCTTTTAACCGAAAACTCCCCTCCCTTACTAATGCTATATCCTCCTTCTACTCCCCACCTTTACATATATATTTATACTAATGGACTAAACCCCAAGGCCCAAACCGAAAACCCATGAGTTTTCGATTCAAGCAACAATTACACCAAAGAATATTTTCGGCCCAAGACTAAAAATAATAAATGCTTAGAAAAGCAAAGTATAAACCATATTTTTGACCCAACAATCTCGCCTTGGTTTATAGCTTTCTTTTCTTTTACCCAACAAACTCCCCCTAAAATTGTAGCTGGATTTTCTAGTTAATCTTCATTTGGAGCTTGGTTTCAGCTTTAATCTTTAATTTCTTCACAAGTTCAACATGAACAATTGAATCTTCTAGCCGAATGACTTCATCTTGAACGGATGGTCATTTATTCAGAATTTGGCTTTGAACGAATGTTGGGTGTGGAGGCTTCATGTAGAGATTCTTGAAAAATGGCACTTTTAGCTTAAGAATCTTCAGAGAAAATATCAGAGAGAATGAATATTCTGGATTACATGAGCGGGTAAATAGATAGCAGCAAATTGATTAAGGAGGCTTCAATACAATCTGTTACATAATCTTCAAGTCAACTTCATCTTGCTTCTGGGGGTGAAAGATTGAATGTTGAAAGGATAATCTTCATTTCTTGTTCCTTCGAATGAGAATTCTTCAATGATCACGGATGAAACCTTGGTTCAGAAATTCTCGATACAGTCACCACGAGTCTCATCTACATCTGAATTCACTTTTCAAGAAAAAGAAAAATTTTAAATAAAAACAAAATTACAAGAAAACTTAGCTCACAATAATTTTTTTTGATTTTTCATATTTTCTGAAAAAAATAAAACACAAAAAAAAAATATTTTTGGAATTTTTATTTTTTTGAAAAAATAAAACATAAATAACAATATTTTTCGATTTTTGGTTTTCTGATTTTTGTTTGATTTTTAAAAATTTTAATTCTCCCCTTAAATTTGTGCATAGAGGAAAACTATGAACAAATTTACAAAAACAAAATATTTGTGATCAAAGTTTTTAGGCAATTCAATACCGTTTATCAACACACGCCTGAATGTCTGGATCTAACCAATCATCGGTATTGTGGTTCACTTTAGCACAAAGGATATGGATAGATCCGAAATATTATAAATGACAAGTCATTATGATATATATTTCTAAATGGACCATTTGGCTGACGAAGACCAAGGATCTTGTTGTCCACTTAAATTAAGCAGCGAGATCTATAGACAACCTATTAAATGGTTCAATTTTAGATGCACTAGAACGTGTTTCCCCATTTTCTGATATGCCCGATAATCAAGAACTTACAAAGAGTTCCTTACTTTAGGTGAGTATTCAATCATTAAGAAAGAAATCAAATATAGAAATGCATATGTTGTATCTCAGGTCAGATGTCTTCCAATCACACAGAGGGAACAACATATGACTAACATAGATAGGGAGTTAGAGAGATAGTAGAGTGCATATGTTGTGTCCCAGGTCGGATCTTCCGATCACACAAAGGGGACAACATATGGCTAACAGATAGAAAGAATTTCATAGATAAGGATATGCATAGAGATAGAGTTGCATATGTTGCATTTCAGGTCAGATATGTTCCAATCACGCAAAGGAAGCAACATATGACTGATAGATAGAAAGCAAGAAAAATAATTTTATGCAGACCTAACTTATCAGAACCCCTAGTTGCCCTATCAGTATCCGAATTAAGGACAAAAGTCCATACATCAAGGAAATTTTGAGCCACAGTTCCAGATAATTAACTTTTAGTGTATCTCGCAGGTTCTCATGTTTATCTCACTGCTCAATCTGCCCGAGCATCGTATTGTCATTCTAAGTGAAACTATCTAAGTTCATATTGTCAAGTCCTTTCATTTGTCAATCAATGTCTTGTCCTTTTGTATCCTTTGTGCCTACCAGCACATTGAACACAAAGTTTAGACAATTCGGCTTTAGCGCATTACACGCATCATAAATTGCCTTTTAGCACTATACTTCATATCACTTCCTAATAATACCTACTAAGAAAGACTATAAGAAAATAAAAGATTATATTCAAAATGAATCATTATAAGAAAAACTCAGGAGTATCGAGAAGAAAACTCAAACCGTAAGCTACCGATTGAATTTGCATCCAGAAGATCTGAGAACAACACACATAATCTCCGAATAGATCCGAAAATTCTTCACACCATTAAGCACAAAACCCCATGTGTGATCCTTTACTTTCTTCCCTTCCCGTAAAGGACACATACTCTCAAACAAAGTTCTGAATGTTGTATAGATGAGAGATGTCCCCCATCATGTGCCTGGAACAACCATTACCTACAAATCGAAGTCTGATGATATGCCTCCATAGTTGCTCCAACACAGATCAGGATCAGTTGTGTGACATCCCTAAAATCACGGCCAGAAAAGACCGGTTTTGTTTATACTTTATTTCAAAATCAGAGTAAACTTTTAATAAAAAAGTTGCGGAATTTGTCCCAAAACAATATTATGCTAAAGATTTATCAAAAGCATTTCCTTAGAAATGTATTTCATTAAAAGACTCGGGATGTCATGCTCGATACAGTACATATGTATAAACAATACAATATAAGCCTTACTACATTATTTCATAACTACAGGCCTATATCCGTAATCCCTCATCCCAACACATCACAACTATGCTCAAGCGCCACTACCTGTAATACATAAAACTGAGTGGGTCATGCTTGGGAGCCTGGTGAGCACATAGGTTTTTCAACCCACAATAATTAAGTTTATTAATTTCATCGACCAACAATAACCCGATTACCCGTTCTTGTTATCCTCAGATTACGTCCCTAAACACCTATCATAAGGGACCTATCCTAAGGATCATCATCAGGATGGACACTATTGCTAAGGGGGTTCCTCAGCAATAAATGTCCTAAAGGCAACCATGAGGGGGATGGAGTACATCGGTAAACACATCGTTCACAAACACCTACAGGTTACGAGCCTGCCAGCGTTCCACTGGATTGTCTAGAAGAGTCTGTGGTCGTCATCTATACTCTGCTAGATGACTGGATCAACAACAACAACATCGAGGCCTCTCATCATTTTATCACACATCGTCTTATTACATCTACTCATGTTTTACCCCAACATTTTTGTAGATATAAAATACATATCCAGTTTAAATCATTTAAAACTTGTATAAAAACATTCATCCAGCATAGATAGCAAGTATACAAATAATATGCACACATAGCACGTAATATATAAAATACTTCATATCTATGTGTAAGATTAAAGTAACAATGCACTCACTTGAAAAGGTGGTGATTCCGAACTCAGACAGCGATTCGCTTCTTAAAAATAATTTCCTTTGATGAAACCTAGTATTATTACCACTAGAGTTTAGTCTATTATTCGCCGAGACTAATTAATAGTCTAGCTATTATTACTATTATATAAGCGTTAAAAAACTTATATAACCCATAATAATAGCCCAAGTATTTATTATAAGTTCCTAATAACGTTACTATAATTAAATAAAAGCTATATTAAAAATAGCGTAGGCGTGGCTCACTTACAGCAGGTTTTATAGAAAGCCAGACTTTGCTTGGAGCAGCGTTTCCAAGCCGAAAATTTCTTCTTCTCGGAGCCGTCGAGCACTCAGGGGCTCCCGCCTCGTGCTAGGGAGGTTCCCTAGGCTTTTCGGGGGATTTCGGGGCTAGAGAGAGAGAGTAAAGAGAAGAAAGAATGAGAATGATGTGAAGAAAATGAGGGTGAGAGAGGTGGTATTTATAGGGTGAAATGTGGCTGAACTTGGTGCCACATGTCACCATCTGGTGGCAAGCCTTGGGGAGAAAGCAATGGTCAAGATTGTGCCACATCACCCATTTTCGCATAGCACACTTCCGAATTCTAAAATCCATAACTTTCACATACGACCTCCATTTGTGACATTCTTTATATCCACGCGTAGGTAATAATAAGATCTACAACTTTCATTTTGACTCCATCGGCTAATTCTCGACCGCTCTTAAATTTAACAGTACAAGGAGATTATACTGTTACACGTCCGCGTAAAATTCATAACTTCTACATATGGACTCTGTTTTCGTCTGTATTTTTACCGTTGATTTCCTATTAATGAGATCTTGTTTAGGTCGCGTAAGCCAAAAACCGCTCGAACTAAAATTCGAGTTTCGGGTTGTGCACTGCTAAGCCGAATCTTAGAAAAGTCATAACTTCCTCATACGAAGTCAGATTTGGGCGCTCTTTTTTATGGATGTTCTCGGTTTAACATATACTACAACTTTGTTTTAGATCACTAAGGATAAAAAGTCCTTCATCGTAAATTCACTATTTACGTCTCCCGGTGCCGTGTCGGTTTTGCCATAAAACTTCGGCGAGCCATAACTTCTTCGTTATAACTCGGATTTTGGCGTTCTCTATATCCCCGGAATCCTTGTTTCGACCACTAAAAATTTATATAAGGATATCGGGATTATCTAATACTTTAATTTTGATGCTTATTTTTATTCTTTATTAATTATACATTTATAATTAAATAATAAGCACATAAATATGCATAATTCACATAATACTCAAATATTTCATCTTTATTACTTCAAAAAGAGTTACAATAGTTGACCTAGACTATTACATTGTCAAAAATGATTAGCCCTGAAACCCGAGCATTACAAGTTGGTCTTTGGAACACAGTCCATTTTGAAACCGGGTCGACCTTTGTCATCCTTGCAATGCACTCTCTCCCATAGCATATCTTGCTTATCACAAACCGGATATGAAGAAATATTAGAGTCATTAGAAGATTTGGGAGATTGAACCTTTGGTGCCCATCTATAGTCGGGTTTAACCCATTTCTTGTTCGAGTGTATGGGTGCCTTGGCACTTGATTTTGAACTTGATGTCGATCTTCGAGATGACTTTGATCTAACTGATCCTGGTTTCATCGGAGCATCTTTTGGATTGGACTTATTGGTTGGCATTCCCTTCTTGACTATGGGATTTTGATTCTTGGCCTTCTACGCGTTCCAGTTACCATTGTTTGAACATGGCATCAAAGTGTTTCTTTTGGAAAACCTTCCTCTTGGCGCGTTCTACCATCCTTATACATAGTAGGGAACATATGCGTGATTAGGACAATTTATGGCAATGTGACCAGGTGTTCTGCAGTGAAAACATGCATTTTTCTTCACATAGGAATTGTTTCTTCCTGCTCCTGGTGGCCTGCCCTTGCCTCGTTTCTGATGATTCCCACAAGCGCACTTACAACAGGCACTCTGTTTAGCTTGAATTGGTGGCCTGTATTTACGAACAATAGGTTGATTAGAAGCAACAGATACAGAGTTCAAGAAGTCATTGGTTTGTTCAATAGTGTTCTCCTTGTTCTCATCTTCTACCACTTTACCTACACATGAAGTAGAATCATAAAAAACGTTCACCTTAATATTCTTAGTTGGCCCAGATTGTTTAGTATTAACTGAAGCTTGTTCATGGAGTGGGCCAAACTAAGCAGGAATTTCTTCCTCATTGGTCTCAAGGGGTGGGTTATAGTTGTCATTGAAGGGAGTTGGAACGCTAATATACCCTAGACCCTTACTTTGATTATCTTTGAACTTTAGTTGTTTTTCAATCATTGATGCAACTACCTCACTTGACATATCAAATTTGTTAAACGTGAATTCAACATCATTATATTTAGCTTTTAATGCATCAACTTCGGTAGTTAATTCGGCAAGTTGTCTCTTAACATAGTCATAGTTTTCACATTTGTTACTATATTCCTCTTAAAGTTTTCGAAAATCCTTAGGTTTGGCCTCTAGTTGTGTTTTTAAGGGTTTTTGGGCCTTCCTAAGAGTATATCCTTCATATTTAAGGTCCTCATTTTCCCTTTTTAGTAAATCGTTTTGTTCACGAAGAAATTTAATTGTAGCTTCACAAGATTTAGAACATGAAACTTCATTGACCGGGATGTTTGAGGAACTCATTATTTTTTTTTTTAAATTGTCCTTTGACATAAAACGTCAAAAGTCAACCTTAAAAGTCAAGCTTAATAATTCAAACTTGCAAATTAAACTTAGAAGTCAAATCGAAAAGCTAAAAGTAAAAATTTGAAGGTTAAACGAGAAAGTCAAAGGTCAAAATTGAAAGTCAAAGTCAACATGTTAAGGTCAAGAGTCAAAAATCAAAGTAAAAAATTAATAACAAAATTTTCGGTAGAAAATGGAATTTTTAAAATTCAATAAAAATGATTTTCGGGCTAAAAATGTTAAAAATCCGAAAATAGGAACTGAAACAACGAAGCTTCTTGAATTAAATGAGGAAGGTGTATAACAAGTAGCAACCTAGACCAATTGGTAAGACGGTGCGGGGAGTGTGGGAGAGACCCGTGTTCAAATCCTTGCACTCCCCGAAATTCGTGAATATTGCTGCTGAACGAGAATTTGCGAGGACTAGGCGCACAAGGACCGAACACGAGGACAACCGAAAACGTGCGCAACCGAGAACTGAAGACCGATCTCGGCCGAGAACCGTTTCCTACCGAGAACGAGACGTGCCACCGAAAATGGACCCACTCCACCGCAAACCCGCCTGACTGAACACGTGTCTCTGGACCGTAAACGCGATATCAGCCGCACACTGCTGAACTGCAAATCGTTTCCGGCTGCAAACCCCTCGCAGATTACGAACAAAAACAACGTATTTCACCTTTTAGCTCCAAAACTCGATCAAAAACTCATTTTTATGAAAAACTCGATGAACAAACCCCCCAATATTTCTTCAAAAACTATCCAAAAACGTAAAATCCTTTAAGAAAAAGTGCAAAAATCCTCCAGATCTTGCCAAAATGATTGATACAATCCAAGCTGTGATACCAACTGTAAGTCCCAAATTTTTCTTGATATGTCAATTAGATCCAATTGATGGTGCAGAATCCCAATCAATTGGATGATGCAAGATCAAAATGAAGAAGAAGGAGAAGATTAAGAAGAAGAAGATGATGATGATGAACTTGATGAATCTTCAATGTTTATACGATTAGAGTGATGTTCCAACACAAGATGCACATACACATATACAAGTTCTCTCACTTTCTATCTATAGAATATGCTCCACTCAACAAAGGCTTCTACCCTTCACTATTTTAACCGAAAACACCCCTCCCTTACTAATGATATATCCTCCTTCTACTCCTCACCTTTACATCTAAATTTATACTAATGGACTAAAACCCAAGGCCCAAACTAAAAACCCATGAGTATTCGGTTCAAGCAAAAATTACACCAATTAATATTTTCGGCCCAAGACTAAAAATAATAAATGCTTAGAAAAACAATGCACAAACCATATTTTTGACCCAACAATTTCGTCCCGAAATTTGTTCTTGAGTAGGCACTCATGAGCTAGGGAAAAGATGTTGGTACTTCTGTTTCATTTGATCTTCTCGTTCCCATGTGAAGTCACGCCTTCGCTTGGCATCCTAACGGACCATTACAATGGGTATGCAGCTTTGTTTCATCCTTTTGACCTCCTTGTCCACGATTTCCACCGGTTCCTCTACAAATTGTAGACTCTCGTTTACCTTAATTTCATCGAATATGTCCTAGACAAGGAATATGTCCTAGATAAGGAGCTTAAGGAAATTGATGAGTCTTTTGCTACTCCTGAGGAGATCGTTGAGTTTAGGACTTGTGAGAAGGATGCCACCAAGGTGTCTTGTATCATGTTGGCCACCATGACAACTGAACTCCAAAATTCCTATGAGGAATTCTACCCTTTTGAGATGCACTAATATCTGATGGAAATATAACATCAGAGTGCTCGTCAAGAGAGGTATGAAATCATCTCTTCCATGATAACAACTAAGATGAAGGATGGAGCGTCCATCACGACCCACTTGCAGAAAATGCAAAGGTTTGTGGACCGTTTGCTAAAGTTGAATGTGAACTTTGATGAGGAGCTGGCTATAGATTTCATTCTACACTCCTTACCACCATTTTATGAGTAGTTCCGCATGACCTATCATATAAACAAGGAGGATGTCACACTTAGCAAACTTCAAGGACTTTTGAGGACTGCTGAAAGTAGTCTCAAAGGTATATCAGTTGTTACTACTCCTACTACTACCCCTATTTTGGCAATTGGTCATGGTAAAGGGAAGAGGAAGGCTACCTCTAAGAGACGCAAGGGAAAGTCTCTTGATGGATCCTCTTCAAGAGGGACCAAGGCTGGTTCTGCTACTCCCTCTACTATTCCTAAGGAAGTAGAGTGTTTCTATTGTCATGATAAAAGGCACTGAAAGTGAAGCTACCCCAAGTACTTGCAAGATATAAAGAATGGGAAGGTTAAACCTACCCATGCACGTATTTACACTATTCTATCTAAAAACTCATCACAAGCTAACTCTTGTGTCCTTGATACAGTATGTGGATTCACATTTGTTCTGATATGCAGGGCCTAAAAAGAAGTAAGGATGTGGAGCATGGGAAGATAAACTTGATCATGGGGAATAGGAAAGTTTCACCTATCACCAAGATTAGAGTTTACTCTTTATTGCTTAGTAGTGGGTTAAAAATAGATTTAAATAATTGTTGTTATTAGTCTGAAATGACGAGAAATATTATTTCCTTTCATGGTTTGTACAAACAAGGTTTTAGTTTTTCATTTAATAATGAAATTGGTGCTATTAATGCTTTTTATAATGGTGTATTTTATTTTAAAGCATTGCCTTGTAATGGTGTATATCAAATTGTGATGGTTGTAGACAACTTAGGAAATAATGTGTTACATATTGATTCTTCCAGTAGTTTGGATATGGCATCCTTGTGGCATTGTCGTCTTGGACATGTCAACAAGAAGCGCATAGGCCAACTCCAAAAGGCTAGAGTTTTGGAGTCATTCGACTTAAAGTCGGATGACACTTGCGAATCTTGTTTTCTTGGAAAAATGACTAAGTCCCCCTTCACTGGTACTTGTGAGAGGGGTGAGGTTTGTTGGATCTCATACACACGATGTGTGTGGGCCCTTCAGAACTGCCACAAGGATTCTAACTACTTCTATTTGACTTTTACTAATGATTACAGTAGATATGGCTATGTCTACTTAATCTAGCATAAGTCAGTAACCTTTGATAGGTTCAAAGAGTTTAAACAAGAAGTGGAGAATCAGCTGGGCAGGAAGATAAAGATGCTCCGATTCGATCGGGGTGGTAAGTATCTTTGTATCGAGTTCTTTGACTATCTTAAGGAATGTGGAATTGTTTCAAAGTTGACACCACCTAGGACACAAAAACTTAATGGTGTGGTTGAGAGGTGCAATCGAACCTTTTTGGACATTTTTTGTTCCATGCTGAGTTGAGCTTCGTTACCTATCTCATTCTAGGGGTATGCTTTAGAGACTGAGCGTTGTATTTTCATCGGCTCCCCACATAAGTCCTTTGGATATATCTTCTATAGACCGAGTGATAATGTTATCTTTGTTGCGAGGAGAGCAACCTTTCATGAGAGAGATATGATATGCCAAGGGACAGTGGGAAGCAAATTGACCTTAAAGAGCTTCAAGAGTCAAGTGATGAAGGAACCTCAACCACTAGCGACCAACCTGTGGAGGAAACTCATGTTGAGCCGATTGACGAGTCCGTACCTCTGAGGCATTCCAGTAGAGTCTATTAGGGTTATGCTATCCATATGATGATGATGAGACCTTCTCGTCAGTAGCGAAGATTAAGTCTATTAGGGTTATGCTATCCATACTTGCATTTCATGATTATGAAATATGGCAAATGGATGTCAAAACTGCTTTCCTTAATGGAAAGTTGGCTGAGGATGTTTACATGAGTCTGCCAGAGGGTTTTTTCGATGCAAAGTACTCTAATAGAGTGTGTAAGCTTGAGAAATCCATTTATTGATTGAAACAAGCATCTCGCAGATGGAATCTTTTTTTCGATGAGAAAGTCAAAGAGTTTGGTTTTTCGAGAAGCGAGGATGAGTCATGTGTATATGTCAAGGCTAGTGGGAGTATAGTTAGCTTTCTAGTGTTGTATGTGGATGACATACTTCTAATATGAAATGACATCCCAACCGTGCAGGACATTAAGTCCTGGCTTGCGAAGTGTATCGCTATGAAGGACCTCAGAGAAGCTGCATATATTCTTAGGATAAGGATATTGAGAGACAGAAGTAAGAGACTAATTAGACTTAGTCAAAGTACATACTTGGAAAAGGTGTTAAAAAGGTTCAACATGTTGGATTCCAAGAAATGTGACTTACTGATGCAGAGCAATGCCAAACTGAGTAAGACTCAGAGTCCGAGTATAGAGGCTGAGATACCTGAGATGAGTCGAATACTATATGCCTCCATTGTTGGCTCGATCATGTATGCTATGACTTGTACTCGCCCTTATGCAGCCTTTGCTTAGAGCATGGTCAGTAGATACCAAGGGAATCCTGGTAAGGCTCACTGGACTGCGGAAAAGAACATTATCAAGTACCTGCGGAGGACTAAGGAGTGGGTCCTTACCCTCGGTGGGAGTGATGACTTGAGAGTAGTGGGGTATAGTGACGCCAACTTTCAAACTGATAGAGATAATTTTTGCTCTCAATCGGGTTGGGTATTTCCCCTTAATGAAGGAGAAATCACTTGGAAAAGTTCCAAACACGAGACTGTAGTTGATTCAACGTGCGAATTAGAGTACATAGCAGCAAGCGAAGCGGCGAAGGAGGCGATATGGCTGAATAACTTCATCGGAGACCTTGGAGTTGTACCAACTATAAAGGAGCCTATGAAGATTTTCTGTGACAACGAGAGTGCAGTTGCCTTAGCCAAGGAACCAAGGGATCATGGCAAATCCAGTCACATCGACAGAAAATATCACTTCATAAGACATCGGATAGAAGAATGACTCCTCGTAGCAAATAGGGTATCGTCATAGAAGAACCCAACAGATTCTCTCACGAAGAGAATGAGTAGGGTTAAGCACTTACAACATACGAGGTGCATCAGGCTGAAGGACGATATTAATTTTAATGATTAGATAGTTTTGAAAAGTGTAATAGATAAATCGTAATTGACAATTGATTATTAAATAAAAAGGTGTTTTATCTACAAGTAAAGTTACTGTCTTATGTCAATTATTTACTATTGTTTCACTTTGCAAGTGTTGACTTCCGGAATAATTAAAATATTCAAACTATCCCCAGTCGATCATACGTTGGAAGTAGGTATTGTAACACCGTAATTTTTCAAAACAAATTCTTCATTTTTAATTTCATAAAACACATGTCATTTTAAATAAACACCATTTAATACTCAACAAAGTTTTCAAAACATTATCAATATCCAGGATCCTAATTCATAACTCTTTTCTCTTGTGTGTACAATGGATCCGCCGCCTTCCCACGATCCTGATAAGGACCTGAAACATATAACACATAGCACGGTAAGCACGAAGCTTAGTGAGTTCCCCAAAATACCACATACAACACATAAGCCACTCGAGGCTATAAATCGGTAAGACCCTCTGGTCAATGTGTCTCAGCGGGACTCTCCAGTCTCGTAGCTCGTTGGACCCACCGATCCGGTCTAGCTCGTTGGACCCTCTGGTTCAGTCTGGTTGTGGACCCTCTAGCCTCGTAAGTCGTTGGACCCTCTGTTCCGGTCTAATATCACATAGCATACATAAATCACAATGCACATAATCTCAAGCAAGCACATAACACATAAGACCCTCTAGCATGCACATAGATACCACTCTAGGTAATGTATAGTTAGAAGACTCACCTCGTAAGATGTCTAGTAAACTCTCGTTCTCGATATCCGCAATCTAGCCTCTGCCTAGCACAATGATAATAATTCTGATCAATACTCTCCTTACATCCTCATCTCTAGAGAATGGGTGGAAGATCATTCTACCCCTCCATGACCCCTCTTATTAATTTTGACCAAACCTTAACGTCAACTGAAGTCAACTCCATTTAATGGTCCAATTTTGACAAGACTTGTCGACTACACTCGTGTGACTCGGCGATTTCATGCGTATCCTCTTAATCCTTCTAAGGCCCCACTCGACTCGTCGAGTTAACCTCCCAACTCGATGGGTTACCACTGGTCACGAATTGCGGGGCAACTCGATCCGACTCGTCGAGTCCTCTCATGGACTCGACGAGTTTCCTTCATGGTAATACTCATTTGACCTTCTGAGGTCAGATCTATTTCTCTAACTTATAGATCTGGCCTCCTAGAACCCAAGAGTCACATAAAGGTTCAATCTTGATTTCCATGCACCACATATCTAGCTCTATTTGATAAAATAACCCTTATAATGGTGTCTTAAGCTCAATACTCTCATGTGACTGCATAAAGATGGATTATAGGGACTCTCTGGACCTCTCAAGGTCCAGATCTAATGTCTATGCCTTAAAGGTACTCTACATATTCCATAACTCAACTAAAAAGGGGGATAAAGAAACCCTAGGTTCAAGAGATCTACTATTCATACGAAAATAGGCATGGATTCATACCTAAAGCAGTAACCTTTGATGAAAAGGTAGAAAATCTGAGTCCCTTAAGTCAGCCTAGCTCGAATCCCCTCCTTCTTTGCAAGAATGCACTAAAGTGATGTAATTAGTTCCCTTTTTCTCTCTCTCTCTCTCTCTCTCTCTCTCTCTCTATATATATATATATATATATATATATATATATATATATATATATATATATATATATATATATATATATATATATATATATATATATATGCTCTTTGGT
The DNA here is from genome assembly GCF_052625555.1 of Lactuca saligna. Lineage (NCBI taxonomy): Eukaryota > Viridiplantae > Streptophyta > Magnoliopsida > Asterales > Asteraceae > Lactuca > Lactuca saligna. Next base: position 138,333,114 of record NC_136418.1, read on the forward strand.
TTGATAGGGTCTCTCAAGTGTGTGTGTGGCCGCAAATGAAGGCCATAAGGACCTTTAACTAGCTCACAGGCCCAAAGATTTAGGGTTTCTGTCCACAATGTTGAATCGTCGAGTCAACTCACCGACTCGTCGAGTCCCTTCATTAATCTGATCCATCAGTTGCGACCCTACTCGACGAGTTGAGGCATCAACTCATTGAGTCACTCGTCATATCTCAAAAATAAATACTCAAATTATCATACCTGGAAAGCCGGATATTAAAATTTTCCCCCACTTAATTTTATTTCGCCCTCGAAATCGCTCTTCATCAACACATGGCTCGAACCAATAACTCGGAAAACACCACTGAAAAGGGCCTCATACCCCACCGATATCTTTTCTATGGACACTTGAAACCAAACCAGAACTCCCAGATCCGGAGCACAACCGGCCCTTCTGTCGCTAAGATACTCCCTTTCTGACCTCCCAAAAATCTGGAAGCTCTAGTGACCTGGCCCGCCTCCAGACCGTCCACTCTAGATATCACTTCATTATTCACTCCTCGAATAACAAACCCTGATAACTCACTGCCCCTCTAATTCTCTCCAGACATAATCAAACAGTCGGCTACCGATCACTCATACCAAACATAGCAACGATCCGAATCATGCCCCAAGAAACGAAAGGGTTCACGTCCCACCAGGGCTCGTCCACTGAACTGCTATCAGAACCCATCCAAACAATGAATTCTCAACACTCTGCCCTCAGACACAAGAGAATAATCATGTTCGCTCAGAGTGTCCTCAGACATCTAAAAATCATAAGCCTCACCTCCATTCCTCATATCTCTTTTTAACACCGAGCACCAGGTCTGATCTCGACCCAATAGTTGAACCTCCAAGGTCGTCCATTGCATTACCTAACCATCTCAATGGTTTCCTTCTCACTATAACTACATCGTCCCATTATGACACACAAGTCATGAAGTTCGCCTTACCTCAAGCGAATGCTACACTCCCAACTGAAGATCGACTCAACCCCGACCTCTGTCGTCTACTGCTCATAGTTCCATGCATATCGCGGTACCTCCCGTACCCGAGTACTGACCTACACAGGTCAAAAACATCAGATGATAAACAATACCCCTCAACATGGAACCCACCTCAGAATCCAGAATCTCATCTCTCCTACCCAACGCACTACCAGAGCCAAAGTCAAACTCAAGAGTTTGGTCTGACCCAGAGTTCGAACCACTAGACCCAATGAAGAACTCAACTCATGACTCATGACCCGCAACCCACGCGTATACCACTTCTCCAATTTCCTTGGGTTGCGACAACCACAACTCAAATCAGAGTATAACGTTTCCCGACAAATATGGAGACCCCAATCTCGCCCCTGGTTCGACCACCAGACTCCCAAAAAATCAATTATTAGGGCTACCCAAGCCTAAAACTCATATGCATCTTGCTCTAACCATAGAGTGCTCCTCACAACAACCTCTCGCTGGCTAGTGATTACTATGGCTCCTGGCAGCATCACAACAACCTCTTACTAACTAGTGAGTACTACGGCTCCCCGCAACATCACAACAACCTCTTACTGACTAGTGAGTACTACGGCTCCCTGCAGCATCACAACAACCTCTCATTGACTAGTGAATAGTACGGCTCCCCGCAGCATCACAACAACCTTTCACTGACTAGTTGGTGAATACTACGGCTCCCCGCACTATCACCACACCCCATTGCTAACTCATGGATGTTGCAGCTCCCTGCAGTCTTATAGCACTTTCTCTTATCACCCACGGTCTCAACCTCAAGTTGACGCCACACACTACATCCATTAACACACGTTCCACGACCCAACATAGATAGGTGCACACCTACCCATCCAAAAGTAAGTGTCACTATTCCTGACAGCAACTAACATGAAAAACTCCAATTCGCACTGCAATCCTCATTCTTAAATAATATTGTTTACCATCAATTAGCCGAAGTGCTCCCACTAGAACCATAGATACTTGCTACACCACCAGCCAGCTCTCAACTCAGAACTCAGAATAATCTAGAAATAAGGACATCATAACCGGATACCTTGGTACACCACACAGACTCTCACGATGTTTTGCCCAATCCACTGATCTAATACTCATGACCCCATGCTTGGATACCGCATTGCTCTTTCATAATCTCTCAACCGATCTCCCTCTCGCACCACTTGTAACCTCAAAGTATTCAATCTCCCAATTCGAAACACCGAGGCATCGTCAATAGCTCAGAACATGATGTCGAAAACCCAAAACCCCCTACTGATCATTACTCACTCGGTACTACTCATATCGACCCTGAAATTGGTTGACGAATCAACGGCTGCCCTTCCGGGGGTGTATATTACAATCTATACGTTCACTTGCAAATCTCAGCTATTGCATCCGCAATCCAGCAACCCGATTGCACTCAAACTCGGCATATGCTAACCCCGAAAAGCACAAGCCACAAGAATCTTCCAATTCACTCGTCCTTCCTCAAGCACATACAACATTCATTATCTCGCTCTGCACCTAGCCTCGATCACCAATATCCTTGGACTCATGAATCTGCACCGCAGGTCTCTATATCCAAATCTTAACCGTTCTCGAATAAATCTCTGATTCCCTAAATAAAATACTCAGTTCTCCCCCACTCAGGGTTCAAAACTTCACCAATTGGCACACCAACAGTCTATCCCACAGACTGTTTCCACTAGTAACATCGCACCTACTCTTGGAAGGTGCTATGCAATGCTCGATAATCTCCCCGGCAGAGATCAAGAAACTCCCAATACCCTGAATCTTAGATGAAATCCTCAGAACTTCTCATCATGATTGCCTCTAGTCATTCATAATCTCACATCATTCTATCACCGGAACTTCCAACAGTCCAGTATCAACCCTGACTCTTAGTCTGGAAATAATGAACTATCATTCTCCTCATCCTCGAATCCTCAACCAACACTCCATCATGTCTCTTATGATAAGAGCAGAACCCACATTACCACTCTCGATACCCATCAAAGGAAATAAGAGCCACCGCCCTGAAATACTCCTCTTGATCGTCCGACGCTGCAGCTAACACATGCCCTACTATACTCAAATAGGGTATATCCTGGTCCTTGACCATCTTAGTCCCCCGCTGACGACATATTCAAGCTATATCTTTACCTCGCGGCAAACCTACTACCATATACTCTGATTGAAGATCACTATCAGTGCAATCCCACATGGATCACCCCAAACTCAGAACCCGAAATCTCAACACCTCTTATGTCTCCCACAGGAATCGAAATTAGCACCAATCAGGTCACAGAAAGTGACATTTCCGCTATCGACCGGTCACCCAGCCTAGACCGTATTCTTCTATAACGCACCATCCCTACTCATCCCTAAGTCTTGCGACTCCAACTGGCATCTCACTAACAATCCCTTGGAGCTAACTCGATTTCCCTCTCAATGGATACTCCACTAAAACTCGTTCATCATGGCCTTTAGGCCCCATACTCTTTCACATTTGTTCTTAGTCTAGATAATCACCACGGAATAACCGGTAAAACCAAAAGCACTAACCATCACACGTTGTGATACTCAAACCATGACATCACCTCTTGATCTGCTACTTAGATCCTCTGGAATACACCCTTCATTGAGTATGGGTCCTCTACTTTCAGTAGTACGGGCCCATACTACCTGCCACATCTACCCATACTCTCTACACGGACCATCCCAGATTCCCTAAGTAACTGCTCAACCTCCTCAATCACCAATTCCAATACGCGTGCTCGTTTCCTAGCGAAATACTCTACTCTGTCAGCGTACTCGTCTGACTAAGGTCACTTCCTAGGTTCCCACATTTCTCTTCCATAAGCTACTGAGAAACTCCTTATGATGCCAATCATCTACCTCCTGAATGTCGTCACATTCACTTGGTAGCTGACTCCCATCATCGGGAGTTCCACAAAGCATGAAGCAAGCAACATTCGAGCATCAAATAAACACGTAAAACCCACTCCAGGTGATAACTCCACTTGCTCTACTCGTACTCAAAATACATCACTGAATTCAGCAACTCTACCCTTCGCGGATATCTAACTACTCTCTCGATAGGCTCCATAAATGCTCATCTAGGTATCTCTCCTAGATTACTCCTCTAATCCCTCTCTAAAAGGATTCCTGTTGGATACTGTCACTCAGCACATACCCGAAAGCAAATCACAGATAGCAGCAACTCCTTGGCTAAGGCATCAAAAATCAGGCTACTCTAGTCCTAAATATGAATACCTAGCCTACTCTAGCATGCATAATATCTCATAACACATAACGTAAAAGTATTTTGGGAAATCACCATTCGGGCGCTGGCTGATTGTACACACTGCTCTTTTCCGCTTTCTCTTGAAATCTTTTACTCATTTTAGAAAAATCGTTTCTTTTTGAAAACTTTTCTCAAATCCTCAGTTTGAGTCCAGATATGCCCGAAGGTGTATCAGAATCCCTCAAACCAAGGCTCTGATACCAAATTGTAACACCGTAAATTTTCAAAACAAATTTTCCATTTTTAATTTCATAAAACACATGTTATTTTAAATAAACACCATTTAATACTCAACAAAGTATTCAAAATATTATCAAAATCCAGGATCCTCATTCATAAATATTTTCTCTTGCGTGTAGAATCGAGCCACCGCCTTCCAGAGATCCTGATAAGAACCTGAAACACATAACACATAACACGGTAAGCGCGAAGCTTAGTGAGTTCCCCAAAATACCAAATACAACACATAAGCCACTCGAGGCTATAACTCGGTAAGACCCTCTGGTCAATGTGTCTCAGCGGGACTCTCCAGTCCCGTAGCTCGTTAGACCCTCCGGTCTGCTCTAGCTTGTTGGACCCTCTGGTCTGGTCTAAATCGTTGGACCCTCCAGTCGGTCTTCTTGATGACCCTCTATCCTTGTAAGTCGTTGGACCCTCCGGTCCGGTCTAATATCACATAACATACATAAATCACAATGTACGTAATCTCAAGCAAGCACATAACACATAAGACCCTCCGGTCTGCACATAGATACCACTCTAGGTAATGTATAGTTAGAATCCTCACCTCGTAGGATGTCTAGTAAACTCATGTGCTCGATATCCTCGATCTAGCTTCCGCCTAGCATAATGATAATAATTCTGATCAATACTCTTCTTACATCCTCATCTCTAGAGAATGGGTAGAAGACCACTCTACCCCTCCCTGACCCCTCTTATTCAGTTTGACCAAACCCTAAGGTCAACTGAAGTCAAGTCCAGTCAATGGTCCAATTTTGACCAGTCTCGCTGAGTGCACTCATGTGACTCGACGAGTTCATGTGTATCCTCTTAATCTTTCTAAGGCCCCACTCGACTCGTCGAGTTAACCTCCCAACTCGACGGGTTACCACTGGTCACGAATCGCGGGGCAACCCGATCCGACTCGTCGAGTCCTCTCATGGGCTCGGTGAGTTTCCTTCATGGTAATACTCATTTGACCTTTTGAGGCCAGATCTGTTTCTCTAACTTATAGATCTGGCCTCCTAGCACCTAAGAGTCACATAAAGGTTCAATCTTGATGTGCATGCACCAAACATCTTGCTCTATTTGATAAAATAACCCTTATAATGGTGTCTTAAGCTCAATACACTCATGTGATTGCATAAAGATGTGTTATTGGGACTCTCTGGACCTCTCAAGGTCCAGATCTAATGTCTAGGCCTCAAAGGGACTCCACATATTCCATAACTCAACTAAGAAGGGGGTAAAGAAACCATAGGTTCAAGAAATATACTATTCATACAAAAATAGGTATGGATTCATACCTCAAGCAGCAACCTTTGATGAAATGGTAGAAGATCTGAGTCCCTTAAGTTAGCCTAGCTCGAATCCCATCCTTCTTCCTTGCAAGAATGCACTCAAGTGATGTAATTAGCTACCTTTCTCTCTCTCTCTCTCTCTCTCTCTCTCTATGCTCTCTGGTTCGATAGGGTTTCTCAAGTGTGTGCGTGGCTGCAAATGAAGGCCATAAGGACCTTTAAATAGCTGACATGCCCAACGATTTATGGTTTTTGTCCACAGTGCTAACTCGTCGAGCCGACTCATCGACTCGTCGAGTCCCTTCATTAATCCGAGTCATCAGTTGCGACCCTACTCGATGAGTTGAGGCGTCAACTCGTCGAGTCACTCCTCATATCTCAAAAATAAATACTCAAATTACCATACCTGGAAATCCGGATGTTACAGGTATTGAGGCAAGGATGAATCTAGCTTGTAGAGGTCCGAATTGTTTAGACATAGCAAAGGATTGCTACAACATTCATGAGTGCTCATAAGGTTTAAGTGTTGGTTTAAACCCACGCTCACTTGTATCACTTCATGGAATTTATCTCGAGTGATCACGAGATGATAATATAATATAAGTCTTCAAACCAAGAGATGTGAGTTGTTGACTATGAGTTGGTTGTACATTGATAGTGTGAAACCGCATTAGTAACTTGATGCTATAAAACTTGTTGTTGTGTACAATTTAACGAGTAGTTAGTAAAAGCATATGAATCTAATTTTATCTGATCCTTTTAGTCCTTGGAGGATTAAAAGTGATATATTGGGCCCATCGATGATTTTGTTTTTACTTATGTGTTGGGCTCGGACAGAACTCAATTGATGTGTTCGATTAAGTTTTATGTCAAACGAATCGGAAATCAGGAAACAAATGTTGGACAATAAGAATGACGATGTTCCATGTATTTGTCCGGCTGATATCTTGAGAATAGAGGATTATATAATCCCTTATCTAAAATGGCATGTCACGGTTCGACAAAGGCTTTTAAGAGCTACGATTGCTAGTCGGATCCTAAAGTCGTACTTGCAGCTATAGTTATTAGACTTATCCAAGTGGGAGACTGTTGGATAAGGTGTCTAAGTCCATAGCTATATTTGGTATGTACTTGATTCGAAAGTAGCATGGTCCATTTGGGTTACATATCACCGGAACAATTTCTAAGGATGGACTTTTGGGAAGAGGTTATTTATGATTTATTAATATATATTATAAGTTCTAATATATTAATATGAAATCATATTATTTAATTAGTATTGATCAAGAATTAATTTGGAATTAATGTAGTGATTAAAAAAGACTAATTAAATATAAAGTGATTGATTTGGTAAATTAATGATTCTTATAGTATGGGGTTATGGTTATTTAGGATGGGCTAAACCAATATGATAGTCCGTGGATAGTCCATGGAGGTTTAACCCATGGATCCTAAGTAAGATGAAAAGTCATGAACATTAGGGTTTACATAGGTGTAACCCTAATCCATGCCACACTATAAAAGGAGCCCTTTAGCTCATAAAATTGACCACTAGTGTTCTTGTAAGAGCCATAACCAATTTTTAAGTGCTAGTATTCTTTCTCAAAGTTAACCATTGTTGGTGGTGTTTTGTGAAGCATTTGAGGCATCACATTATGGTTGTTAGGCTCTTAAAGGTCCAAGTTAACAAGCTATAAGAAAGGTATGTCATTTAACTAGTTTTTGTTATGCAAGTACCTATAGTTTTGTATGCTAGTTAGGACAATGCTTTGGAAAATAAAATTGCATATTTAATTAGAGAAAACATAGATCCAAAGCATTTAGGGTTGTATGTGTACATTAAGGTTGTTAGAGTGCTCAAAACCCATCAATACCCAGGTTTTAAGGCTTCCAGTTGAGCCTCTTTGATGTGCGTGGATAGGTATGAATGGATGGTCATGGTTAATGATTTTACTCAGCAGGCCGAGTATTCCTTTTGACTTAGAGCATCCATTACTACATTGGCCTTGCCTGGATGATAGCGAATCTTGCATTCGTAGTCATATAGTAGCTCTACCCATCGTCGTTGCCTCATATTGAACTCCTTTTGGTTGAAAATGTGTTGGAGACTTTTATGGTCTGTGAAGATTGTGCACTTTGTATCGTAAAGGTAGTGCCTCCATATTTTCAAGGCAAATACTGCTGCTCCCAGTTCGAGGTCATGTGTGGTGTAGTTGACCTTGTAAGTCTTAAGCTGTCTTGAGGCATATGCAATGACCATTCCTTGTTGCATGAATACACAGACTAGCCTTTTCTTGGATGCATCATTATAGACCATAAAATATTGCATCCCTTCTGGAAGAGACAAGATCGGAGCGCTGCATAGGGCTTGCTTTAGCGCTTGGAAAGTAGCCTCTAGTTTCTCCTCCCAATTGAAGGTTACACATTTTTGAATCAACGTGGTGAGTGGCTTTGAGATATTGGAAAATTTTTGTATGAACCTCCTGTAGTAACCAGCTAGGCCTAAAAATTGACGGATTTCCGTTGGTGTTCTTAGTTTTGCCCACTTTTGAATTGCCTTGATTTTGGAAGGATCCATATGTATCCCTTCCTCGCTGACCACATGGCCTAACAAATCCACTCTTCGAATCCAAAATTCGCATTTCGAGAGCTTCACATACAAATTCTCTACCTTTGATGTTTTGAAGACTTGTCGTAGGTGATGACTATGTTCTTCCTTACTTAGTAAGTAGACTAGTATTTCATCAATGAATACTATCACGAATTTTACTAAGGTCGACATACACGGTTCATTAGGTCCTTGAACACCACGGGTGCATTTGTCAATCTGAAGGGCATTACTACAAATTCGTAGTGACCATAGCGAGTTCTAAATGCGGTTTTAGGGATATCTTCCTCCTGGACTCAAACCTAATGGTACCTGGATCTTAGACCAATCTTTGAGAAGTAACTTGATCCTTGCAATTGGGCGAAAAGGTCGTCAATTTGGGGTAAAGGGAATCGGTTTTTGATGGTGAGTTTATCATTTCTTGGTAGTCAATGCACATACAGAATGATTCATCCTTCTTCTTTATGAAAAAAACCGGTGCTCCCCAAGGTGAGAAGCTTGGTCTGATGAACCCCTTACTCAATAGTTTGCTCAGTTGACTGGATAGTTCTTGCATTTCCTTTGGAGCTAATCAGTATGGAAACTTGGATATGGGTGTGGATCCAGGAATTAAGTCAATTTTGAATTTGACTTGTCGCTTGGATGGTACTCCTGGAAGATCTTTAGGAAATACGTCAGGGAAGTTGCAGACTTTCGGAATGTCCTTGATATTCTTTTCTTCTTTCTTTTTATTGACAACCTGAGCTAAGAAGGCATGGTACTTCTTGTGTAAGTACTTTTGAGCCTTGATACAAGAGATGATTCATAGGTTCATGTCGGGTTTGTCACTGTAGATAACCAAGGTTTCGTTACTCGGTAAGTGAAGACAAACGTCCTTCTCGTAACACATAATGTCGGCATGGTGAGGATTTAACAAGTCCATGTCAATGATAACATCAAAACTCCTTATTGTAACCAACATTAGGTCGATTTGGAAGGAGTAGTTGTTTAGAGTTAGAGTACATCCTATGTATATGTCATTTGTGGTTTCGACTTTTCCGTTAGCCATTTTTACGGAAACTGTTTCATTAAGTGTTTGAGGTTTTTGTTTGAGAAAAAGTTCAAAATTATGGCTCACAAAACTTCACTCTTCACCGCTATCAAATAGTATGCATGCATATGTGTTATTGAGGAGAAATGTATCAGTAACCACCGCAGGGCCTTTCATTGCCTCCTCGTGCCCTATTGCTAGGACTCTTCTCGTGCCTCCATTATTTCTATTGTTGGCTTTCGGGAACTCACTCCCGAAATGTCCTGTTTCCCCACATCCATAGCATGCTTGGCTTACTCTGACATTGGCGGATTGGGTGGTTGGTTGGGCCGGCGCTTTATTGAAACGGGCAGTGTGTCCCTTCCTATTGCAATTGTTGCAGTACATATCTCAGCAGGCTCCATAGTGATGAAAGTTGCACTTGTTGCATTTTGGGAGAGTCCCAGCATATTGTTTGGCAGGTGCTGGAGCAGCAGGGACAGTAGCAGCTTGGATTGCCATAGTTTGTTGTCTCTTTGCGGGTTCTTGCACCAACTGGCCCTTCTTCTTGTGATAGAACTTTCTCTTATTGTCACCCCTTTTTATTTGCTCAGCGATGGGGGTCATTATGCCTTGGAAAACTCCATGATCGATGAGTCTTTGGTCAAAGCATTTGGCACTGTAAAAAGTGGTCGGGTTTGCATTTATAACCATTCCTTAAATCTGGGGGGATAGTACCCAGATGAAATGTTCCACCTTCTTGCTTTCCGTGGTGATCATCCCTGGTCATAGTACTGCTAGATCGTTGAATCTGGCAGTATACGTTGCGATGTCGGAGCCAGTCATTGTGCGGTTACAGAGCTCCTGTTCCAACTTCTGTACTTCGCCCCTTTGGGCAATATTCCTCAAGCATCATGATATTCAAGTCCTCCCAGCTCATCAATTTAGCCAGCGAGAGGGTTAGTGATTTGATGTGGCTATTCCACCAGGAAAGGGCCCCGTCAGTAAAAGTGCAGGCCGCAAATTTAACCTTGCTTTCTTCTAGGCATGCACAGATATGAAACACCAACTCTATCTTCTCAAAACATCATGTCAGGGCAATGACACCTCCACTTCCATTGAAGGGTTTGGGTTTGCAAATTGTGAAGTCTTTGTAGGAGCATTCCCTTAGGCATCCCTGGATTTCTCGTAGGTTAGAATTATTGGTATCGTTTCCCGTCAAATTGTTATGATTTAAGTTGATTTGTGCCATGGCGGATACCACAGTGGTTGTTACAACAACTTGAAAATGGTTGTATCCATTTGTGGGGGTGGTGGCAGTGGTGGTGGTGGAGTTGTTGGTATGTTGTTGTTGTGCCTGTTTGACTTCCGTGGTGGCATACTTCTACCATAAATTTCAAAGATAAAATGATGATGAGTATTCAATAATGGTTACAAGTCGGGTGTCATCGAACTAGATTATTTTAGTTTTATACACTTTATGTCCCGAAATAACCAATTCATAATGTAAGTCTACCATAATAAGTAAACAATTGAAAAATCAATTTATGAATTTAATAGTAACTCCCCAATGAAATAAAATGCATGCCAATTTCATTGATATATTTTAGTACATAGTGTTTGGAAATTTTGACATTTATATAGGTCTAGAATACATCAATGTAAAGGAATTTTTTTTGACAGCATAGCAACCCCTCGAATATTGTAGCCACTTAATCGTAGGGTTTAACCCACATACAGGGAAGAGTAGCACCAACGATTACTCGTAAATCTATTCTACAATAAAATGTGAGTAGTATAAGCCCTACTCATGGCATGTGGTCTCCTGGGGACCATGGAATGGAGTCATGGAGGTCTGTATCTCCTATATTCGGAGCTCAATTGTGATCACGCTCTGTTCGAGAGTTGCATGCCTCTCCTGGCACTCTCTCGTTTCCACTCGGGTGGTGGTGAGATCCTCTTGGAGGCTGTCAATAATACTACATGTCCTTGTAGTCACTCTCCAGTCGTCGAGCTCGTGCGCCAACGACCTCCATGGTAGCCCCCACTTCCAGGATCCGACTAGTCGATGCTCGGGCCTGATCCCCTAGGCGTGTCATCTGCTAAAACATGACAGGGAGGGATTGTCTGCCGGACCTTCGCAACCGAGATTACAGAAGCCTCGCTCCATATCGTATAGGGAACACTGGTTTTGCTGTCAACTCCACCTTTCCAGGTCCTCCGCCTAACGGGGCGTAGGCCCTTAGTAGCCTAGAAGATGTGCGGGAACCCGAGCGACATAGGGAGGATTAATGACCTCAGGCTTTGCATCCGAGTCCTCCTCTATCTCTTCCTCATCTTCTTCCTCCTGTGGATCCTCTTCAAGATCTTCCTCCATTAACTCCTTAGGATCCTCTTCGATCCAACCTCCATTTCCTTGGTTAGGGAAATAGGGTCTCCAAGCATATAGAATCCTACCATGACATATGCGAAAGAATATGGATATGAGAAATGCAACAGGGCTTAAGTGTATGTCTCTGTAGCGTTCTAAAATACTCCTATAGTATTTTAAACTTTATATTTGATTCTCAAGTTTCTTGGTATATATGGTTGGTGAGTTTTTAGATTTGTTATTCACCACGATCATTCCCAAATACATGTTAGTCATATCTCGCTTAAATATAGTTGACCAGTCTATATTTATCCCATAAATGATGATATAACTATCTAGGCTTAATCATAGCATCCAACTTATCTTAGCACTTTTTATATGGTTCTTATTATGACACAATTCTAGTATGTATGCATGTACATATACTTTTATAAAAAAATCATTATATTTCTAAAAGTATATTTCTTAGTCAGAGTGTTTTAGCCCCATTTTATTTTTAGTTGTATATCTTACATGGTTTAATATACTTAATTCACTATAAACAATGCTCCGATACCTATCTGTCACACCCCCAAACCAGAACGACGGAAACGTCTGGAGGTGGGTAACTTCATGTACAATATCATAACAATTGAATAATAATGATCAAAGCCATATAACCATCATATCGATAATATATAAGTTTACATTGTGTTCAAATCACTGTTTGCTTGATATCAAAAATATGTATGACAAAATATATGACGTGATGCTATAGCGCTCCATCCTCAAAATCCGTTTTGATTACCTGTTTACTGATTTCCTGAGAATACAAACAGTTTTGAAAAAAGTGTCAAAAATTAAGTTGGTGAGTTCATAAGAATTTTATATGAGAAAAATCTGCTATTTTTCCTTGTAAGATGATAGAGTGTGATTACAGAAAATCCAATATTTTCTTTGTAAAATGAACTGTAGGTCTTAAACTCAAGACCAAAATGATAACTAGTATTGTACTGGAAAGTAGTATAATGTAGTTTTATCATTATATAAAATTAATTGAAGGTAAGTTAGCCAAGTAAACCGAATGTATTGTTAATATCCGATGTGAGTTACTATACCCATGCTATCGACTAGTTGGCTTGCTATGACGTTCTTCAGGCATCAGAATGTTAGACATTTGTAACCCCAGACCTACCGGCCTAGCTGTAGCTAACAGTTTAGGTGCGGGATTGTCAATCCCATATATATCTATACACAAGTAGCATGCTCTCTTACGGGAGATTCCAGTTATAATATAGGACTTTAGTATGTACTTTAGGAAGTACGTGAAGACAGTGTCTCCCAACCTTGTATTAACATGTTTACATATAGTGTAATGAAAACCCTTTTGTAAGTGGAAAATTTTCCTATCCATAGTACTTTCATAGTGAATAATAATTATACCTTTAAATAATTATTTCTTTGTCCCGAGAGGGTAAACTAGTGAAAATTTTGTCACACCCCCAAACCAGAACGGCGGAAATGTTCGGGGGCGGAGGACGTCATATTCAGTATCATAACAGTTCATAGAAAGGAAAGTACACACCACCATATATATTAAAGTTTCCAAGATGTTTACATAATTGTATTCATTACATGTTCAAAAGATAAATACATAAACATCATTCAAAAGAAGTAATTAACGCCAGCGCGTTAATCCCAAAAGTTGATTCCCAAACCTGCTTAGCGGTTCCCTGAGAATACAAGTTATTTCAAAGAAAAAGTGTCAACAATTAAGTTGGTGAGTTCATAAGTAGTTTAGAAAAATTGGATGCCATTCCAAAATGGGTGTATATTTTCCAGAAAACGCAGCATTTCAAATGTAAAGAGCTGTGATTTGTTTTGTTGAAAGTGAATGTATTAAATCCAGAAAATCCCATATTTTCCCTAATGGTTGAGATACGAGTTGTTGTGTTTCCCAAGAAAAACCCTTATTTTCTTATAAAAGTATGAAATGCATATGAATGTTCGTGTTATAAGTTGTAAATAATTGCACCAGGAAAATCCCTTATTTTCCTAACATAAATGGCAGTCTCTAAGACCAAAACTTTGCAAGAAACCGACGTTCAAAAGTTGTGTCATAGTTTTATATAATAAAGCTATACGAAGATCGCATTTGTTAGATGAAGAATAGCTTTAATAGCTACTCGTTCATAAAAGCAGAATACCATAATAATTGTATATCCGATGAATTTTATAACCATACTAAACATAATATGCCTGTAACGACGTTCTTCAGGCGTCGCAGCGTTATGACAACTGTCACCCCAAAAGACGGACTGTAGCTAACAGTCAGGGCGCGGGATCATGACTTCCCGTATAGATCTATACACATTTGACACGTTCTCCGAACGGGAGACTCTGGTTATAGACATGACTTGCAGCATTACTTTCTAATAAAGAAAAGTGACGTTTGAAGATATACACGTCTCATGGATTCTCAACTAAGTCGGTATTAAAGTGATAGTTTTGTATGCAAAGTTTAACCTTTTTCACAATGTTTGACAAAGCAAAATCATAAGTTTTTAGAATGTATAAAAAGACTTAACAATGAAAGGTACTTTGAAATCATTATATACTTTGTATAATGTCTAATGCACACAAAGTATGACAAGAGTTTTCCATAATAGAAATAAGTTCCAAGTGATTTATTCGATAAAACAAGTGAAGTAAAACTTTATAAAATACACGATAATAACCATATGTTTACTTGTATCCCCCCTAAAAGAGTATAAAAGCATTTAAATGTATTTAAAGTGTGTTTGAAAGGGGTATGAACTCACTTGAAAGTTTGAAGATAGCAAGATGGAAAACCGGGCAGAGTTTCGTCTCGGGAAATGGATTTTCCTCGGAAATCTCGGGATTCCTCGGGAGTAAAATCGACCTTCGGGACTTGCACAAAATGACCAGGGCTTCGGAGTAGTGCGAGCACGGAAAACGAGGTAAAACGCAAGCAAAAGGAGAGAGAATGGGCCATTTTCCCGGGAACCCTCGCATGCTATTTATAGGGGGCCTGAGAGGCCTCGTACGCGTACATCATGTGTGACCGAAGCCTCGAATGCCTCGGCCTCGGATGGGACGGCTCAGGCGGTCGGGTCGGATGGGACGGCGGGTCGGACGGGCGGGTCGGGTGCCTCGCATAGGGCGACGTGGACGGTTTGAGGCCAAGTTCCTCGGGTACGCGGGGCGTACAGGGGTACACAGCACGTACCTCGGATGAGGACGCTGACTCCCCTTCGGATAATACCGAAGTTTTAATAAAAATTATATATAAATTATTTATCAAACTTCGAAAATTCATATCTCCTTCATACGAACTCCGTTTTTGACGTTCTTTATATCCTCGCGAAGGTGAGACTACGATCTACAACTTTCATTTAGATTCCATTGGCAAATTCCGGAATTATTTTTATTATTTATTTATTAAAATGACGTGATTAAGGAATTTCTTTAAAAATTCATAACTTATTCATACGATGTCCGATTTGAGCGTTCTTTTTATGCATGTTTGTAGTTTAACGATATCTACGACTTTCATTTAGACACCTAAGGTCGGAAAGTGTTTTATTGAAACTTTGCGTTTTTACGCAACTTCGTATTGCCGGTTTTTGTCGGAAAACTTAGAATGATCATAACTTCTTCGTTATAACTCGGATTTTTGTGTTATTTATATGTTTGGAAACCTTAAGATGATAACTACCACATAGTGTACTCCAAATAGAGTTTTTGAATACTTCATTTTTCGATGATATTCTAATTCTTTTCTCAAAGAGGTTACAGGACTCGATTTTTACTGACTTGAAATAACGGGTTGTTACATCATCCCCCCGTTAGAGGGAATTTCGTCCCGAAATTTTAATACAAAAGAAGAGTCTTACGGGCTGGGGAAGAGATGTGGATACTTCTGTTGCATTTGATCTTCTCGTTCCCACGTGAACTCAGGTCCCCTCTTAGCATTCCATCGGACCTTTACTATTGGAATGCGACTCTGTTTAGTTCGTTTAACTTCCCTATCCATGATCTCGACGGGTTCTTCCACAAAGTTAAGATTTTCATTTAGTTCGATCTCATCGAGTGGAATTACAAGTGTTTCGTCGGACAAACACTTCTTCAGGTTTGATACGTGGAATACTGGATGTACTTTGTTAAGCTCTATTGGAAGTCGGAGTTTGTAGGCTACTGGACCAACCCTTGAAATGATTTCGAAGGGTCCAATGTACCTAGGATTTAGCTTCCCATGCTTTCCAAAGCGTATCATTCCTTTCCAGGGTGAGACCTTCAGTAGTACCCGATCGCCAATCTGAAATTCCAAGGGTTTACGTCTTTTGTCGGCATAGCTCTTTTGCCTATCCCTTGAGGATTTCAGTCATTCTCGTATTTGCACGATCTTTTCAGTAGTTTCTCTGATGATCTCTGGACCAGTGAGGGTGCTATCAGGGACTAGACATTTTGCTAGTTGTGTGTCGCCCACTTCCGTCCAGCACAGAGGTGATCTGCACTTACGGCCGTAAAGGGCTTCAAATGGAGCAGTATTGATACTAGTATGATAACTATTGTTATAAGAGAACTCAACCAAAGGTAAGTGAACATCCCATGCTTTACCAAAGTCGATTACACATGCTCGCACCATGTCTTCCAAGGTTTGGATCGTTCTTTCGCTCTGTCTGTCAGTTTGGGGGTGATAGGCTGTACTCATGTCCAATCTTGTTCCCATGGATCTTTGCAATGATTGCCAGAATCTAGATGTGAATCTGATGTCTCTATCCGAGATGATAGACATTGGCACTCCATGGAGTCGTACGATCTCTCGGATGTAGATTCTCGATAGCTTTTCCATTTTATCAGTTTCCTTGATCGGTAGGAAATGAGCGGACTTGGTTAATCTATCGATGATTACCCAAATAGTATCTTGGCCACTCTGAGTTTTGGGCAGTTTCGTTATGAAGTCCATGGAAATCTGCTCCCATTTCCACTCAGGAATTTCAGGTTGTTGGAGTAGTCATGAGGGTTTCTGGTGTTCTATTTTGATCTTGGCGCAAGTTAAACATTTGCTCACATATGTAGCGATCTCTGCTTTCATGTTTGGCCACCAGTAGAGTTGTTTGAGATCTTGATACATCTTGTCTGACCCGGGGTGTACGGAGTATGGAGTCTTGTGTGCCTCGCTCATAACTACCTCTCTAAGTCCACCAAACTTGGGCGTCTATATTCGGTTCATGAGGTAGCGTGCTCCGTCACTCTTGATTTCTAAATTCTTGTCCATTCCCCTAAGGGTCTCACCTGTCACGTTTTCGGGTTTCAGGGCCACTATTTGAGCTTCCTTGACTTGTGTCGACAGGTGCGAATGGATTGACATGGCTAATGACTTCACTCATCGGCCAGAGTACTCCTTACGACTAAGGGCATCTGCCACGACGTTAGCCTTTCCTGGATGATAGCGAATCTCACATTCGTAGTCGTTGAGCAATTCGACCCAACGTCGTTGTCTCATGTTCAACTCCTTCTGGTCGAAGATGTGTTGTAGGCTCTTGTGGTCTGTAAAGATAGTGCATTTGGTACCATATAGGTAGTGTCTCCAGATTTTAAGAGCGAAGACCACCGCCCCAAGTTCTAAATCATGAGTGGTGTAATTGACCTCATGCGTTTTCAGTTGTCGTGAGGCATATGCAATAACCTTTCCCCTCTGCATTAGTACACAGCCCAACCCTTGCTTCGAAGCGTCGCAATACACCACAAAATCTTCGGTCCCTTCTGGGAGAGAAAGGATGGGCGCGCTGCAAAGGGTGTGTTTCAAAGTCTGAAATGCAGCATCTTGCTTTTCTCCCCAATTGTAGGTCACACCTTTCTGGGTTAAGGCGGTAAGAGGCTTTGTGATGCTGGAGAAATTCTAGATGAACCTTCGGTAATAACCAGCAAGACCTAGAAATTGGCGAATTTCTGTTGGTGTAGTTGGCGCAGACCAGTTTTTGATAGCCTTGATTTTTGATGGATCCACGTGGATTCCTTCCTTGCTGACCACGTGAACGAGGAAGTCCACCTTTCTAATCCAAAATTCACATTTTGATAATTTTGCATACAGTCTCTCAGTCCGTAACGTCTCTAAAACTTGCCTCAGATGTTGACCATGCTCTTCTTTATTCTTTGAATAAATAAGTATGTCGTCTATAAATACTATCACGAATTTATCCAAGAATGGACGACATACTCGATTCATTAGGTCCATGAATACGGCCGGGCCATTGGTTAGTCCGAACGGCATCACTATGAACTCGTAATGCCCGTATCGTGTTCGGAAGGCCGTCTTGGGAATATCACTCTCTAGGACTCGCAGCTGGTGATATCCCGACCTCAGATCGATCTTGGAGAAGTAGTTGGCTCCTTGGAGTTGGTCGAATAAGTCATCGATTCGGGGTAGGGGTATCGGTTCTTGATGGTAAGTTTGTTGAGTTCTCGGTAGTCGATGCACATTCTGAATGATCCATCCTTCTTTTTCACGAACAGTACGGGTGCTCCCCATGGCGAGAAGCTCGGCCTGATGAATCCTTTTCCAAGTAGTTCATTCAGTTGGCTGGATAGCTCTTGCATCTCTGCCGGGGCTAATCGATAGGGTGCTTTGGCTACTGGGGTAGCTCCGGGAACCAGATCGATTCGGAACTCAACTTGTCTCGCGGGTGGTATTCCCGGAAGGTCCTCGAGAAAAACGTCGGGAAAATCGCGTACGTCGGGCACACTCTTGATGTCTTGGACTTCGCGTTTCACATCTACAACATGTGCCAAGAACGCATGACACTCCTTGCGTAGGCATTTCCGAGCTTGGATACTTGAGATGATACGAAGAGTGGTACTTGGTTTGTCGCCCAAGACAATGAAAGTTTCGCCGGTTGGCAGATTAAGGCTAACGGCCTTATCGTAACATAGAATGTCCGCATGATGAGAACTCAGCCAATCCATGCCAATGATGACATCGAAACTCTTAATTGAGACTGGCATGAGGTTGATTGAAAAGGGATTATCGTTTAAAGTTAGGGTGCAATTTAAGTATATCTCCTTAGTGCCTTCGGTTTTCCCGTTGGCCATTTCTACTATGAATGGTTCACTTAATGATTGTGGTATTGATTTTAGTAGGCCTTTAAAGTCGTGACTCACAAAACTCCTTTCCGCTCCACTATCAAACAAAATGCATGCATACGAGTTATCGAGAAGAAAAGTACCCGTAACAACAGTAGGGTCCGCAATGGCTTCATCTTGTCCCATTGCGAAAACTCGGCCCCTTCCGCCGGTATTCCGGTTGTTTGCCTTTGGGCAGTCCCTGCGGTAGTGCCCCGTGTCTCCGCACTCAAAGCAGGCGCGGCTTACCCCGGTATTAGTAGTGGGGACGGATGGTTGGGTTGGCCCTTTGCAATAGCGGGCTGTATGTCCCTTCTTATTACACTTGGTGCATTGAAGATCATGGCAAGGACCATGGTGGTGGAAGCTGCATCGGTTGCACTTAGGAAGTTTCCCATTATGTTAGCTTGTGGGGGCAGGGTTCA
Organism: Lactuca saligna; assembly: GCF_052625555.1. Classification (NCBI taxonomy): domain Eukaryota; kingdom Viridiplantae; phylum Streptophyta; class Magnoliopsida; order Asterales; family Asteraceae; genus Lactuca; species Lactuca saligna. The sequence goes on from NC_136418.1 coordinate 138,352,497, forward strand.
CAGGTACAGTCATAGCGTGGGTCGCTATTACTTGTTGTTTCTTGGGGTTTTCCTGGAGATTTTGTCCCCTCCTTTTGTTCCAAGGCCTGCTCTGGCCCTGAGCCTCCCTAGGTGGATTTGCGGTTGCTGAAATGATACTGGGTTTTACTCCGTGGTCGATGAGTCGCTGAGCCAGGCGTTTAGCGCTGTTGTAGGTAACAAGGCCGGAAGCTAGGACATGCCCTTGAATCTGGGGTGACAACCCCCAAATATACCTTTCAACCTTCTTTGATTCTGGGTTGACCATGGTAGGGAACAGTGCAGCGAGGTCGTTGAACCTAGCTGTGTAGGTGACTAGGTCAGACCCAGTCATTTTCAGATTCCAGAGCTCCTGCTCCAGCTTTTGCACTTCGCCCCTTGGGCAGTATTCTTCCAGTAGTAGAACCTTTAGATCGTCCCAACTCATGGCATTGACGACAGTGAGCGTCACTGAATTCACATGGCTTTTCCACCAAGTGAGGGCTCGATCTACGAAAGTGCAAGCAGCGAACTTGACTTTGCTTGCTTTTAGGCATGAGCAGATCTCGAAGACCGTTTCGGTCTTCTCGAACCATTGCATTAGTGCAATGACTCCCCCAGTTCCATTAAAAGTTTTTGGCTTAGCGTTAGACAACTCCTTGTAAGTACATTCTCTTCCTTGGCCATGACCAGTGCCATGATTTGGATGATTCGTGTTGCTTCCCGCCCCTCCATTTCCGTGAGAGTTTATTTGCGAGAGGGCTGCAGTTACTGCTGCTATGATAGCAGCCTGGACCATGGCTGGATCATAAGCTGGTGGTGGAGGTGGTGGTGGTACCGTGCCCGGCCTGGGCCTTAGGTTTGGACGAGGAGGCATCGTGCTGCCAAAAGAAAAAAAATATGGAAAAATTTATAAGTTTTGGCAGTTCGGAGTTGAATGATATTGAGTTAACTTCTAATAGTTCTAAGAAGTTGCGTTTGACTGACACAATGTTTTGAGCTTGAAAGTAAAGTTTGAATAGATGTACCAATGAATCGAACGAATTGCGCATGAATAACAACAACAAGAAAAGGGGTATACACTTATATATATTAAACATATAGTTGTGTTACAGCGGGGTCTAGACAAAAGTTCTTGGCCTTTCCAAAGGCCTCCGATTACAGAACAATTTAAAGAAAATAATACTTTTATCCGAAGTCCTAATTTATAACAAAATTTTGAGAGTCGGGCAAGTACTACTTGCAGCGCGCTTTGCGTTTGGAGCTCGACTCCGTGTCGGACTGCTTCGACTCCATGAGGCGTCTATCAAACGCAGCTTGTTGTTCTCTTAATTCTGCGAAGGCCGCATTTGCTTGTGCTTGAAATTCTTTGGCGCGAATGTGGATGTCGTTGTGCAACAACTCTAGGCGGTTGATATCGGCCGTGTGGATTTGTACTTCCACATTGACCTCTCGGATTCGGTTGGCTTGCACTCCGGATTGATAGCACTGGTTGGCGAGTTTGCCAACCATGACCGGAAGTGCTTGGTCGGCTGATCCCCCGCCTCTCACATCATAGAAGTCTCGGCACATGCCGTAGGGAGGGCGTAAGCTTTGTTGTTGGCTCCAATGATGGAGGTGACTTCCCCATACTGGAGTGGGTCCTTGGAAATTCCTCATGTGGATGGGAGATTGTGGGATTGGTGGATTTATAATTTCTGGCTCCGAATCCGTGCCAGAGTCATCCCCTCCCTCCAACTCTATAGGCTCTTCGTCTTCTTCAGGATCTTCTTCGATCCACCCTCCATTACCTTGGTTGGGGTAGTAGGGGTCATTGGGGTGATGGAATCCCGCCATTTAGACTGTACGAGAATAGAGTTAAAAGTTTACTATAAGCTAGAGCACATGAAACTTACCCTTAAGTTTAATGGTTGACGGCACTCGAATACTCCCTCAGTATTCTTTAGCGATATGCTTTTGGTAAGTTTTAAATTTGTTGTCCATTGCAGACACTCCTTGGCATACGTTAGTCGGCTCTTGGACAAATATAGTTGATCAGGCTATATTCTTCCCAGTTTCGATTACATGTCCCAAGGCGTACCTGTACTGCACAACTTATTTATAATACTTCTAAAGTTATTTACTATGAAAATGTTATTAGTATAAATGAGTGCATGCTTACCTTAAAACTAATTAGGTTTACTTTCAAAAGTATGAATTTTTCTCAGAGTGTTTTTACCCGGTTGAGTTTATAGTTGTATATCAAAAAGGAATGGTTTTGATATACTTAATTCCCTATAAACAAAGCTCTGATACCAATCTGTCACACCCCCAAACCAGAACGGCGGAAACGTTTGGGGGCGGAGGACGTCATATTCAGTATCATAACAGTTCATAGAAAGGAAAGTACACACCACCATATATATTAAAGTTTCCAAGATGTTTACATAATTGTATTCATTACATGTTCAAAAGATAAATACATAAACATCATTCAAAAGAAGTAATTAACGCCAGCGCGTTAATCCCAAAAGTTGATTCCCAAACCTGCTTAGCGGTTCCCTGAGAATACAAGTTATTTCAAAGAAAAAGTGTCAACAATTAAGTTGGTGAGTTCATAAGTAGTTTAGAAAAATTGGATGCCATTCCAAAATGGGTGTATATTTTCCAGAAAACGCAGCATTTCAAATGTAAAGAGTTGTGATTTGTTTTGTTGAAAGTGAATGTATTAAATCCAGAAAATCCCATATTTTCCCTAATGGTTGAGATACGAGTTGTTTTGTTTCCCAAGAAAAACCCTTATTTTCTTATAAAAGTATGAAATGCATATGAATGTTCGTGTTATAAGTTGTAAATAATTGCACCAGGAAAATCCCTTATTTTCCTAACATAAATGGCAGTCTCTAAGACCAAAACTTTGCAAGAAACCGACGTTCAAAAGTTGTGTCATAGTTTTATATAATAAAGCTATACGAAGATCGCATTTGTTAGATGAAGAATAGCTTTAATAGCTACTCGTTCATAAAAGCATAATACCATAATAATTGTATATCCGATGAGTTTTATAACCATACTAAACATAATATGCCTGTAACGACGTTCTTCAGGCGTCGCAGCGTTATGACAACTGTCACCCCAAAAGACGGACTATAGCTAACAGTCAGGGTGCGGGATCATGACTTCCCGTATAGATCTATACACATTTGACATGTTCTCCGAACGGGAGACTCTGGTTATAGACAGGACTTGCAGCATTACTTTCTAATAAAGAAAAGTAACGTCTGAAGATATACACGTCTCATAGATTCTCAACTAAGTCGGTATTAAAGTGATAGTTTTGTATGCAAAGTTTATCCTTTTTCACAATGTTTGACAAAGCAAAATCATAAGTTTTTAGAATGTATAAAAAGACTTAACAATGAAAGGTACTTTGAAATCATTATATACTTTGTATAATGTCTAATGCACACAAAGTATGACAAGAGTTTTCCATAATAGAAATAAGTTCCAAGTGATTTATTCGATAAAACAAGTGAAGTAAAACTTTATAAAATACACGATAATAACCGTATGTTTACGTGTATCCCCCCCCCCCCCCCTAAAAGAGTATAAAAGCATTTAAATGTATTTAAAGTGTGTTTGAAAGGGGTATGAACTCACTTGAAAGTTTGAAGATAGCAAGATGGAAAACCGGGCAGAGTTTCTTCTCGGAAAATGGATTTTCCTCGGAAATCTCGGGATTCCTCGGGAGTAAAATCGACCTTCGGGACTTGCACAAAATGACCAGGGCTTCGGGGTAGTGCGAGCACGGAAAACGAGGTAAAACGCAAGCAAAAGGAGAGAGAATGGGCCATTTTCCCGGGAACCCTCGCATGCTATTTATAGGGGGCCTGAGAGGCCTCGTACGCGGGGCGTACGCTCGTACGCAGCGCGTACGCGTACGTCATGCGTGACCGAAGCCTCGACTGCCTCGGCCTCGGATGGGATGGCTCAGGCGGTCGGGTCGGATGGGACGGCGGGTCGGATGGGCGGGTCGGGTGCCTCGCATAGGGCGACGTGGACGGTTTGAGGCCAAGTTCCTCGGGTACGCGGGGCGTACAGGGGTACGCAGCGCATACCTCGGATGAGGACGCTGACTCCCCTTCGGATAATACCGAAGTTTTAATAAAAATTATATATAAATTATTTATCAAACTTCGAAAATTCATATCTCCTTCATACGAACTCCGTTTTTGACGTTCTTTATATCCTCGCGAAGGTGAGACTACGATCTACAACTTTCATTTAGATTCCATTGGCAAATTCCGGAATTATTTTTATTATTTATTTATTAAAATGACGTGATTAAGGAATTTCTTTAAAAACTCATAACTTATTCATACAATGTCCGATTTGAGCGTTCTTTTTATGCATGTTTGTAGTTTAACGATATCTACGACTTTCATTTAGACACCTAAGGTCGGAAAGTGTTTTATTGAAACTTTGCGTTTTTACGCAACTTCGTATTGCCGGTTTTTGTCGAAAAACTTAGAATGATCATAACTTCTTCGTTATAACTCGGATTTTTGTGTTATTTATATGTTTGGAAACCTTAAGACGATAACTACCATATAGTGTACTCCAAATAGAGTTTTTGAATACTTCATTTTTCAATGATATTCTAATTCTTTTCTCAAAGAGGTTACAGGACTCGATTTTTACTGACTTGAAATAACGGGTTGTTACAAATTTCCCCATAAACTATCCTTATTATAGTTTATAAAATGTTTCGTTCACATGAAAATCCTTTGTACAAAATGCTATCATTTTACCATGATAAAAGTAATATGGAATGAAATAATTATATATATATATATATATATATATATATATATATATATATATATATATATGTATATGCACCTTGCTCAACATGTTACAAAGGTGATAAAGTTTCATAAACTATACTTATATAGTTTATTATAACAATTTAAATTTGTACCCTATATATATATATATATATATATATATATATATATATATATATATATATATATATATATATATATATATAAGAGTAACATAGCGTGTTTGCATTCATTTTTCATAGCTTTAAGTTTTATAAAAACTTTGCATGTAAAAGTTCACAAGTTTGGTAGTAAAGCTATTTCATGTATTTAACACTTTTTCGCAAAAAGTAAGAAAACGTATTTAAACATTTGTGTTTTTAACGTAAGTTTTCTTGTGTTTTACTTGTATCCCCCCCCCCCCCCCCTAAAACATGGAAAAGTCTCGAAAAATGTAGGGGTATGAACTCACATCTGAGTGTGTTTATGGTTGTATAGAGAGGTGATGGTGTAGATCTTCAAGCCTAGAACACTTGAAGGCGGTTGAATTTTTTTTTGAAGGTGGTATTAACCTATGAGTTTTAAAACATGGTAATGTGTGTAAATGAGATGAATCTAGCATGAAAGAGTTTGGGAACACTAGATTAATAAGAAATACTTACAAAATTTTAGGAACGAAAAATAAATCCTTGGAGGTTTGTACTTGATCTTGAGAGAAAAGATGGAGAAAAATGAAGGAAACATTGAAATGCGAAGGGGGGGGGGGGGGGGTGGAGGAGCTCTCGGCTGAATTTAAATAGGGGGAAAAGAGGGTGGGGTGAAGTCACGTTTGCATTGAATTGTGTAATATATCACGTTGGGAAAAGATCCACCAATCATGTTGCAACACTACCGAAATCACATGGTGATTTAGGCCTAGCACCAACGAGATCACAAGGGGATTTTGGTCCAAGCTCTATCCGTAAACACCCTTTGACCACCGAAATCACATGGTGATTTCGGTCCAGGTGCCACCGAGATCCTATGGCGATTTCGGTCCAAGAACCACCAAAATCCCATGGTAATTTCGGTCAAAGACCCAACCGAAATCATAGTGATTTCGGTCCAAGGCCGAAAAACTTTAAGAGTAAAGTGTAAACCAAAATTTTATGTCCAAATCAGTTAACCTTCGTTGACTTGTTTGATTTTTTCTGAATTATTAGCTTTGATTGACCCAGAACTGCCAGTTGTCACAACCTGGTGGTGGTGTTACAGTTAAAATAATTGCATTATATGAACACCACCAACACATATCTAACACCGCCAATATAAGCAAAATTGATACTGCTGCCTTGTAGAGTTTTAATTTACAGAGCATAGGGTGATGAAGGAAGAACGGCAAATACATACATAAACTTACTGATGTGTTTAACTTTGAAGTAGAAGGGTATATTCGAAAAGTTGATCGGATTCCCAAGAAAGACACGTCAAAAGGAAAAATTATTGTTAGAAATCGATTATGTGTATTTATGTTGTACCAAGCAATAAGATAGATGAAACAAATCATTGTTGATTTATTCAAATTATAGAGATTATTCTTATATTTTGAATGGGAACTGATTCGTACACAACACTTTTTTCCATACACAACAATTTGTGCTTTAAAGTGTTGTATTGTACAACTTTATAATGCATAAATTGTTGTGTACGGCAAAAAACTGTTGTGTACGAATCACTTCCCATTTTGAATGTATGACTTCATAGAGTAACTAATTTCTAGCCTTAATTGCAGGATTCCTTATTCATTATTGAAATTAGAATTCAAAATAAATGGAAGGTATAACTTATCATTTCAGTTTTGTAGGGATTCAGTTTGACTAAATCACAGTTGTAGAGTAATTTTAGGCAAAATGGAAGAATGATTATGGAAACTAATTTACTCAATAGGGTATGCGATCAGTACGGTATGCAGTTAGAGGAAGCAGGGGCAATATCAAAAATTCACATTAGATGAAATTGGTTGGATAAATCGATTGGGGGAGGGGGATAATAGAATGTCACGTGGCAAAATTGGTTTTATTTATTAGGTTAGGGGATGATCACCATTATATTATCTTGGCAATTAATTTAAAACTCCAACTAATGAAGAGTCAAAATTTAATATATAAAATTCAAATAATTACCTCAAATCTTGTGATAAAAGTATATATTCAAGTGTTTGTTTCATCAAAACGTTTAACCATTCCTCTTATTAGTTATATTGATACATCTCCCTAAGATATAGTACATTAGTACTCCTTACTAGAATTCATTTACTTTATGTTTATCTCTTAATAAAATCATTTGAGAGATATATATGTTATTTAAGTTAGTTTTATATGGATCATATTATGTTTTCTAATAAAGCAGATACGTTAAATCACAAACACACTAGATTACTTCATATAAAAGCATAGTAAGGGTGGTGGGAGTAGAAGTCTCCTAATTCACTCAATCCACTGCCATACCATTTGTTCTCTTCTGTTTCTTTAATATTTCCTAACCCACGACACATGGAAATAACATCTTTTCCAACCCACCCAACTCACTCAATTAAAAACATACAAAAAAAATATAAGATACAAGTTCGTAAGCCCATGGTACAATAGGAGAGAGAGAAAAAGAGAGAGAGAGAGTGAGTGAGAGAGAGAGAGAGAGACGAAGATATATATATATATACATATATATATATATATATATATATATATATATATAGAGAGAGAGAGAGAGAGAGAGAAAGAGAAAAGAAAGAAATAGAGATAGAGAGGGGATGAAAGTGGGTGGTGTAACCTGTTGACTTAATTCATTTAGTGATACAACATATGGCGGGACAACCATATTGCAGGTACCCCGATTTCACCAACCTAAACACAAAACAAAACAACAACTAACTACTTTGTGAACCTTAATGAGTAAATTTATAGAACACTCTTGAAAGATATATATGTTCAAAAATCATAATAGAATGATATTTGCTAATAACATATGATCTTATAGGATCACACCTTATATGTAACATTCTGTTTAAAATCAATTAAATAAATAATAAACTCGGAAGCCCTGAGATGTAATTATTATGACTATTTTAATGCCAAGTGTTGTAAATTGGATTTTGAGGGTTAAAAGTGTAATTATGGGGTTTAAATTGTAAAGATTTTTGAGGGTTGAGGGTCGTTTGGTATCTTTTGGACATAGATTGGAAGAATTCTTGGAAGCAAGGAACTATATGGTAAATTTGGGACTTCAATTGAAAGCCTTTTGGGATGGAGGGACCAATTGTGTTAATAGGGCCGAAGTGTATTATGGAGCTGGGGGTTTAAGACCGTGTCAGGCTTTCCCTCATCATACCTCCAAACCCTAACCCTATCTCTAACTTCAATCGCCACCTTACCAATATCTAGCCGTCACCCCCCCCCCCCTTATGCCTCCCGATTCCTTCAAGTTTTCCGGCCAGACGAAGATCCGAGCGGCCACCATCGTCCATGATGTCGACAGGAGCCATCATCCACCACGCCACCTTCCAGCTGCCGATGAGAACCAAGAACGGACGTCACCTTCTTCTTTCCTCCTGTTGCATCGCCACTACCACTTCAATGGAGGTTTCACCACCACCTTTTGTCACTGTTGGTCGATGTTGTTTTCCGTTCTCATGCTATCATGTTCCAGCCATGACCACCGCTTCATAATTGGGTCCCAACATGATAGCATGAGAACGGAAAACAACATCGACCACCGCTAACAAAACCCTATCTGTTGCATCGCCACTATCATGTTCCAGCCATGACCACCGATTTCATTTAGGAGGCTGCTACATCCCATCGATGCCCTCCGTTCGCCGCCGTTAGCGATTGCTGGTGCCGCCATCTCCGATCATTGTCATCGTATTTAGCCACCAAGTGGGTGGTTGGGTTCTTTTCCGTGGGTGGTTGGGTTATTTTCCGAGTAAGAGATGTGTGTGTTTCAGATGCTATCATGACCTGTGAATCGCTGTTCCATCGTGTTTATGCGTGCGTTTTGTTGGTTGGTCGGAGATTAAGAGACCAGCATGGCAGCCAACCATAGTGGTTGCCGCCATTTGTTTTTCTGCCACCTTTGACCGCCGTGTGTAGGTGGCAGTGGGTATACTTTGGTGTGTGAGTGTGTATTTACTGATGAAGTATAGCATGAAGTATGTGTGTGTGTGTTATGTATAGCCGAAAAATCAAGGATAGCCACCGCAACCACCGTGAGGTGGTGGCTGCCACCATTTGCCGCCGTTGGCCACCACATGGTGGTTATGTGTGTGCATGTGTGTTATTATTAGTGTGTGTGTGTGTGTATTATCAAGTTGTACATTGTAATGGTTCCAAAATAATAATAGAAATCTCAAACCACTACCATAGGGTGGTAGCTGTCGCCACCGACCGCCACGTTGGGTGGCGGTGTGCTTGCATTGTTGAGTTTGATTCATTTGGGGTGCTTGAAACCCTAATGGACCTTGTAAGCCCTAATGGACCCAATGAAGCTCAATGGACCTAAAAGCCCAAGCATGTGACTAATAGGCCTAATGATATTCTAGTGGGCCTAATAGGCCCAATAATGCCCTAATTGACCTAAAAGCCCAAAAAATTGATAAATGGGCTAGTATATGGGTTGGAAACCCTAATTAGGGTTTGGAAAACCCTAATGCCAAAAACCCTAATTTTGAGAATTTATCAGGACACACATAGTAATTATTTAATAACTTGAAATATTAATAATAATCATTGGCATAAATTAATCTAAGCAATAATGGAATTAATGGATTAAGTCATTAGTGGATTAAGTCCTTAGTGGGTTAAGTCCTTAATGGATTAAGTGAGAAACACTTAACCCTTATCATTATTTTATGTGAAACCCTAATTTTACTTGGGCCTTGAGTTGGGCCTTTCAGTTAGGCTTTGGTAATTGGATTATTAATAGGCTATCCAAGAATAATATTATGGACTAGAATATGTTGATGGGCTTAGGATAAGACCCATATGAGGGTTTGGGCCCAATTTGGGAAATTGGGCCATAGATAGGCCATAGTTTGGGCCTTTGTGATTATGAGATAGTGGGCCATTAAAAATACCAAATGATGGACTGGACTTGGTTGGGCCTTAGAATGGGACCATGCAAAGGTTTGGGCCAAATTTGGAAAATTGGGCCATATATTGGGCTTGATTCCTAGTTAACTTTGGGCCTATGGATTGGGCCTTGGGCTTGAATAAAGCCAACCTTGGGGTAATGTAGTAATTATCCAAGTATGTATTTATGGTTATGTGTTGGGACCCAATTATGAATTGTGTGTTATTGTGATAATTGACAGATTCGGGAATCTGTCATCCAACAGATAGGGTTTTGTTAGCGGGACTTCAGCAGTGTAAGGTGACTTCCTTCTAGTAGGAGCGGGTCTATGGCCACAATGCCGGCCCGTTTAGATGATAGTAATTCCGGACTGTGGTCCGATGTCAGGGTAGAACCGAGAAGTAGTTTTGTATGCTTGATGTCTTTGTGATTCATGCATGCATATGTGATTATGTTATATGTTTACGATCATGTTTATGCTATGTTTACTTTATTTCGGACTTCGATCCGATGCAGCAGGCAAGGCCCTAGTTATTCTGGACTTCGGTCCGATGTAGTGGGCGAGGCCCTAATTAGTCTGGACTTCGGTCCGATGCAGTGGGCAAGGCCCTAGTTAGTCCGAACTTCGGTCCGATGCAGTGGGCGAGGCCCTAGTTAGTCCAGCCTTCGGTCTGATGCAGTGGGCAAGGCTGTAGTTATTCCGGACTTCGATCTGATGTAGTGAGCGAGGCCCTAGTTATTCCGGACTTCGGTTTGATGCAGTGAGCAAGGCCCAATATTTGCTTTATATGTTATTGTATGGTATGTGGTAGTTTGGGGGAACTCACTAAGCTTCGTGCTTACAGTTTCAGTTTTGGTTTCAGGTACTCAGTTTTCAAAAGAGGAGCTTGGGAAGATTGCGGTGCACACACCATCTATCCAGCCCAAGATGTTTATGCTCTAATATTTTGACAATTGTTACGATATTTTGAGATACACTGTTTATGATTTTTTTATGATGTTCGATGATTATGATTTTTTTATTAAATTAAAAACGAAATTTTTAGACTGTATTTTTGGGGTGTTACATTATAGCAAGCAGACACTTATTGATTATTTATTATAATTTTATTATTAATAAATACTATCAACTCTTGTATTTAATTGGAAACATGTTATTTTATGAAAGTAATAATTTCCAAGAGTGAAAACAACTAATAACTCATAAGGTATGATTTTATATGATGTGTACATTGTTTTGGCGTAGTTATACTTCATTTACATAATGTTACAAAATAAAAACACATGTTATAAAAGAAGATGGGGTAAAAGACAAAAATATATTTTTCTTTCCTTCTCCATGTCGTGAGCTAGTGGAGAGAGTAAGTGGTACATTTCTATGCAACTTTCAGGAGTCATGCTTTGACTTAAGGGAAGTATGGTCTTAAAGTACATATGTACTAAGAAGAATGGATAGTTGCTTTGTCTAATATTTCTTCTCTTTCATTCATAAAAAATCGAGAGCATTTGTACTTCTCCATTCTTCTCTCTTGAATTGTGTAGTATAGAGTTTAAGTCTTAATAAGTACTTCTCCTTAAAAATAATTTGGTATTAGTACTTAATACAAGAGAAGACTAGCATCTTTTTGTTGTGTTTTAGGCATAACAAACAAACTTAAAACTCTTAAGTGTGCATGCAACTTAAAACAAAATCTATGTTTTCTCTATCGAACATATAACTAAGAACATCAAAAGAAACCCTAAGAATCCTAGGATATTTTTCGAAATTACTAAAGAAAAGGTTTAGTATTACATACCTTTTAGTTGTTATAGGAAACAACTAGAATTCTCCTTTGTTGATCTCTTGGCAGCAAGCACCACATGTGTCATGACTCTAATGGAATCACACCTAAGCTAACAAGAGAATAATATAAGAGAGAGGAGAGGGGAGGCAGAATTTCATCCAAGCCTTGGGAATAAGTGATGGGGCGAAATTAATAAGGTGAGTCCTTATATAGTGGTCCAAGGAAACCCTAGATAGCCCTCATTTGAATATTAAATTAATATTTCAAATCTGATAATTATCGAGTTCCTTATTATCCACATGGGATATTCTAGAAACCCTAAAATATCCCTCATAAAACCGTCCACACCTTATATGGAAGATTCAGCCATTGAACAATTACACTTTAGATCCTGCACTTTTAATTAATTATATTAATTCCAATTAATTTATGATTAATTAATTAAATAATACTATTTCTAATTAATATATTATTATCATAATAAACCATTTCTTTCAATTTATTAATCATATAATAAATCAATCTCTCTCCCTCTCTCTCTAAAAGTCATAATGTCCAATTCTTATGTCATTATCTGTGTGTATGAATTCATGAAACCTATTTTCGAAATATTTCATTTTGAGGTTACAATATTGGTTTGCAAACTTTTTTAAGCATCCTACGATGGCATATCACTTATCATGGATTGATTTGAGTGTTTCATGGGAAATTTTTGTGATTGAATCCATTTTCTTCTTTGTGAGTATCAAGCTAAAAGCCTTAGGGATGTACTTTGCTAACCTAATGCATGGAATCATGTGTGATAGTCGTATGTAAGCACAAAATCGTGATTCTCTTGGAGAAGAAAAGATGATAAGTAAGGAAAAGTGAGTGTAGATCTACTTAAGGGTTAAATTTAAGTATTTAACTTAAATGTTTGCCAACTAGGATCATATGTGGAAGACACATCGGTTTTTGTGTAGTCAAACAAGTAAGAAATATGAAACACATGAAGCAAACTAATTGATTGGTTAAATTTACAACAAAATTGTAAACTTAATGATTTTTTTAGAATGACAAACACACACATACTCCTTATTTTACTTCTAAACTATTCATTATGTCTCGAATGAGACTGGAACCCTTAACATATGGTTGGGGAGCATTTTCGTTTAGATGATATCGTTGGACTATAAGCTCTTTGTTATTCAAAGAATTTATTATAAAAAATAAAATATCAAAATCTAAATTTATGTAAACTTTGTGTTTTTTATGCAGTTTGTCATAATAAATATACAAAAATAATACATATTTTTTAGAAAAATATGTAATCGAAAAGCATTCGTCTAAACAATCAAAATAACATAAATATCAAATATTAAAGAAATAATGATCATATAATATATGAATATATATTTATTACATCTATGGTGTGGTTTATTTAATTTGGAAGATAGTTGATTATGATCAATATGATGTAAAGAATCATATGAAATGTGATTAAAAAATAAATATGTTTCCTACTATTATGTAATGTTAATGATTTTTACAGTCTCAAATCCTATAAACTTCTAACTTAATAGTAAAAGTAAATTAGTACTCTACTTCATTTACAAAAAAAAAAAAAAAAAAAAAAAAAAAAAAATTGAAGCTATTGTGAATTCTGCATATACGTCGCCCTCGGGGACGGCGACGGCCGCTGGTTCGTGTTTGGTGTATGGTTCATAAAGGCTTCATGGTGGTGTCCTGGACTATCCGGCGATAGGTTGAAATCCTCAAGACCGGTACTCACATACTGTTGAATCACTAATACCGAGGCTGTTGCTGCAAAATCTGACGATGCTAATAAGTCACCTATTGCTCCTAACTCTGGGCATTCACTCCAATCGGTCAACCCGGCGGTCAACGGCGAAAACGTCCCTTGACCTCTCCCGACAATAAACAAATCATGAACGTCACCAACTGATCGTATCGCCCCCACTGTTTCCTCGCCGTTGTTCGCTACCGTTTCTGTGTAAACAATTGATTCTTCATTTTCAATCAATGTCCTAAACTGGTGTATAAACTCATCGTCTTCTTGTTTTTCTCTATCACTATCTGTTACCACTGTCAGAATCCTTGGGTCGTTTTCCACCCGGCCGGAAGTACTCGGTTGTTCTATGTCAGTTCCGGCAACAAAACGCATCACGGTGAGAGTGCTCCCTGGATGGCTCGACATACGCCAAGCGAATGCTAAAGCTTCTCGGTCGTCTGGTCCACCAATGAACACCGCCGCAAGGCTATGTGAAATCTGATTTCCAGCTATCCTAGTTGCGCCGCCGAACCCTCGATCTACTAAAATGCCGACTGAACACGGCGAGTTTGCTAAAACATTCTGATTAATAATACGATAAGCAGGATTAGTTACTTCCATTCCGCCATCCACCGTTTGTTGCTTATGAAAAGGTAGGATAATAAATGCTACATGCTTGTCCTCTGCAACACTACATATGTCTTCATGCATAGTGGAATATGGTGAGATTGCCGTTAATGGTTGAACTGATACGAATCCAGCGTGTTGCTCGAAGTTCTCGAAGGCATTGATGATGTGATCAGACTGGGCTTGTGTTCTATTGGCTGCCGGTCGGCCGGACTTCCGACTGTTGTGGACTATGAGCATGGCGGAGGCACGACCCGTGAGTTCCACAAGGTGGAGGACGTGGACAGATAGTGGAGATTTTTGGTTTGGGTTGGAAGCATCAAGAAGATTGATGATGGAGGGAACATTTCTTGGTGTGTGGATGCAAACTAGTGTTCGAAAATCACTATCCGGTTTGGTTTTTAGTATGGTTCTACGTTTATAGGGCGCAAATCTTCTTGTGGGTTTGTAGATTATCGTCACCACCGGAGTGATTACCGCCGTCATCACCAGTGCGACGACCACCATAATTGCAAAAGATTTGTCATCCAGCACCTAAATATTCATGGCTTCATGATTTAGTAAACAACAAGAAAAAGTAAATTGAAACTTGAGATTAAAAAAAAAGGACGATAAGTCGATAAGAAAGAGATGGAAATTGCCTTCTGATCTTTGCCAACATTAAGGACAATCATCTCAACAAGGCCTTTGGTGTTCATGAGCAATCCGAGTGTAACTCCATCGTAAAATGGCATCTGATAAAGAAGAGCAACGAGCAAAGTTCCGGCGACTTTTCCGGCACAGGCGAGTATTATGACAAGCGCCAAAATCCCCCATGTGTCAGCGCCATTAATCGCACCAATAGAAGTTTTAAGGCCACTGAGGGCGAAAAAAAGAGGCAACAAAAGCCCTGATACGAAATCCTCTAATCTTTCAATGAGTGTAACCCCTAAAGGTCCATTCGGTATCACCAACCCAAAAATGAATGCTCCGAACACCGAGTGGGTACCAATTGCATCTGTTATGAAGCCGGAGATCATAACTCCAGTCAAGATTAAACAAATGTAGAACTCACTAACACTTTCACCTTCTGGGGTCTTTTGTATCACCCAAAAAATCAATGGACGAACCACAAAAATACAAACCAAGATAAACCCTGCACTCGATAAAATCACCCAAACGGTAGTTAAATTTACACGCTCATTTTCGGCTAACGCGATAGCCACTGCTAGTAGAATCCATGCACACATATCGTTTATGAGGGCTGATGACATTGCGATCCGACCAAGTTCTGTGTTAATTAACTTGAGCTCCGCTAAAATTCTTGCAAGCACTGGAAATGCTGTGACAGAGAGGGCTACTCCGAGGAACAAGATGAAAGTGCCTTGTTTGACGAATTGTGTTCCTTGATGTAAGAGGAAGGAGAATGAGATTCCAATAAGGAATGGGAGAATCATGCCGGCGACTGCAATTAAGATGGCTTTCCGGCCAGTGCGTCGGATTACTGCCATATCCATTTCTACTCCGACTAGAAAGAGGAAGTAAAGAAGGCCGATGTTTGCCATTGTTTCAAGAATCATAACGCTTCTTAGTGGAAATATTGCATTGGCGAAGATTGAAAAACGTCCCAACACTGATGGACCTAATATCACTCCACCCTGCACGTTCCAGGAGCAAAATCATCAAAAACATAATCATACCAAAATATATATGTTAATAGTATGTAATCCGTCCTTAAAAATAATAAATACATAGTCAACTATTTTATTCTCTTGTTACTTCATTTTTCATATACATTTAGAAGAAAATAAACATTTTCTTTATGTGGTAATCAAGTCAAGCATCATCTCTTTAAATGGGTGCATTCAAACCGTACAAGTGTACGATGAAGAAAATGGTATTTGCAGAACAAGAAGTGGCAAAATGTAAGATAATTGCGTAATTATGCATGAAAATTCGTTTACATAGAAAATATATTCTTTTAAGAGCATAAAATGTATACTTATTTTGAGATTGTTTTAAAATCTGATATTTAATGACATTGTCAAGAATAAACATGAAATCACAATTTCTCCATTCATGATATTTTGAAATTTACATTGTCGTGATTTTTTGAAATTTACATTGTCATTTCTTCTTAAAGATCATCATTTTAAGGAATAAAAAGACAGAAACACTTACAAGGATCTCAGAGATAACACGAGGCTGACGAAAGGGTTTTAAGAGGAAAACGAGAATACGAGTGGTAACAACGACGAGGGATAGTTGTAACACAAAAAGAGGAAGCGAATAATCGAGAGGATTATCTCCTTGCCAAATCCCGTGGGACGTGATCATCAATGGAGCATAACAAACGATGGTATCTTGTGTCACATTGTGTGGCGGCATTTTTCTTTAAAATTTCCTTACGAAATTCCAGATACAAGGTTAGTCAAATGCATGCATGCATGGATTCAAACTAATCCATAATTTTTACGTTAACATCCCATGCAGAAACACGATAGAGAAAGAGAGATGGGTATGAAAAATCTTTGAATCAATTTTGACAAAATTACTGGAGGAGAGATGAGTTGCAATCTACCCGAAATTTCGTAAATGCAATCCAATGGATAAATGAAACATGGATCCACTTTCATTTATTTCCGGTGGTTCTAATTTGTGCTTCTTTTATCTCAAAATTATAAAAATCCAAAATTTTTATTTTAAATTATTCAAATTCCTTATATATATATATATATATATATATATATATATATATATATATATATATATATATATATATATATATATATATATATATATTGATTTTAGGATTCGAATAGTAATAAAAGAGTTATTTACATGCGATTTTATAAGTATTTATTATTTATTAAAAATTAAAGTTATGTATTTACGAAACAAAAAATAACTACATAAAAAAACAAAAGACAATCCATGAAATCACAATCTGTTTTACAAAGAAATAATGTTGGTTATTACAATTGTTTTCAAAATCGTTATACCCCACATGTCTCAACACGAAAACCAACAAGACATTTTCAAGAAGTTACAAGTCCATGGACGGAAGTTTGAATCTTTCAAGCCTGCTCCAACTTATTTTCCAAATCCACCCTCGAAACACCCTTTCAAGTCTTCATTTGTTAAAGGAACAACAAATGTGAAGAACATCAATCACTGGTTAGAAGGAAAAGGGAAGAAATATCAGTCTTCGAAATTCTCATAAGAAGTGATTAAGGAGGAGTATAAGAAGTATTTGAATGAATTGTCGAATGCAAGTTCATCTTCACAAGAGTCAAATATTTCTGTTAAACAATGTAAAGCTCTGCCAAAGGCATCAGTTGTTGTGAAACAAGCTGCAAAGGAAAAAGAAAAAGTCAATGTTGATTTTAAATCAAAGAATACTTACTTTTCTATGCCTTTGACTAATGAAGTAGACTTAGTTGATAGTCTCAAGTCTAAAGTTCTTAGTTGGATTAAAGGATCTTCGTTTCAAAATATTTTTCAAACTAATAACCAAAGACCCAAACAACCTTTGCGACCTAAATTCTTTTATTAATTGCAGGTTTTGTGTAACGAACAATATGATGAACAATGGTATATCGATAATGGTTGCTCTCGTCACATGACTGGTCGGAAGGAGAATCTTCGTGATTATCAGACTTTAGAGAATGTTGGGGTCGTGAAGTTCGGAAACAACCACAAATGTCATGTTCAAGGATATGGGAAGATTACATATGGGAATTTCACAGTCAATAGAGTACCATATGTTGAAGGTCTTCAACATAACTTGATAAGTGTTTCGCAACTTGTTGTGGGCATTGGCAATAAAGCGGTGTTTAACGAAGAAGGCAGTGTGATTTCAAACATACAGACAAAGGAAGTATTGCTTAAATCAAAATGAAAAGGTGACATGTTTACTTTCGATATCAATCCCATTGTTGAGAAACCCTCAGTGTGCTTACTCTTGAAAGCTTCTTCGGATGTTAGCTGACTTTTTTATGATGTTCGATGACTATGGAGAGCTGCTAGGTCGAATGAACTGCTTGCCCAGCAGTTCCTGCAGTTGTGACGATAGTTCTTGCATCTCAGGCGGCGCCAATCGGTACGGCGCCTTAGTGATAGGGGCCGCACCTGGCACCAGGTCGATCTTGAACTCGACCTGCCTCTCCGGAGGTATCCCTAGCAACTCCTCCGAAAACATATATGCGAACTCACTGACCACTGGTACATCGGAGACCGAACTCTGGTCCCTAACTCGTACGCTAGATAACCCATACACCCATGTTGAATGTACTGTCGTGCCTTGGCAGCTGAGCAAAAACCTGAACCTACTCTGGTGCCCTCACCATATATCACCAGTTCTCCCCCACTTAGGGTTCGAACCACCACCCGCTGACCTTCAAAATCGATCATAGCACCGAACCTACTGAGCCAACCAATGCCCACAATCAAGCACACCTCCCCCATGGGAATCGGAATCAAGTCTATCGGAAAAGACACCCCGAAAATCTCTAACTCACATCCTCGGTAAACTGAAGAAGCAGAAACCTCGTGTTCGTTAGCGATGGACAATCGCAACGGACACTCTAACTCGCCCATAGGCGTACTAAACTCCCCACTAAATGACTGAGACACGAAAGTCCGACTCGCCCCTGAGTCAAATAAGACCAAAGCAGGCAAATAATTCACCAAAAACGTACCTAATTACAGGTACAACATATAAGCATATAACATATAAATAAAACAAGGTGAGGATAGAAACATACCAGCAACCACATCCGGTGCTGCTCTGGCCTCCTCCGCCGTAAGCTGAAATGCACAGTCCTGAGCCTTCGGAGGCTCTGTCCTGTCTGATCTCCCGTCTGTGATCCTCAAGGTAGCCGGTGCTGCAGCCTGCACCGGCTTGGCGGTAAGTAGTGGACAGTTGGCCCTCATGTGGCCAACATGGTTGCAGTGATAACATAACCTCATACCCTGAACTGTGGCAGCCTAGCAATAATTCTTCGCGTAATGCCCCTCCTTGCCACATTTTGTGGCACCCGCTACCAGCCCGACATACCCCAAGAAGGACCCTTGCCACACTTCCCACAAGTGCGGCCCTGTTGACCCCCGGTCTTATCATCGGCAGTCTTAGGCCGCTTTTGCGCTGGCTATGACAGTAACGGGGCCGACCACTGCTCCCTCAGCTACAGCTCAATCTCCAACTCCCGCCGCCTGGCAGCCTCCTGTAACTCTAGAAGAGTATCACATCGTTGTGTGGATACGAACTGTCGGATATCAGTGTTGAGCATACTCAGATAACAGGTCATCTGAGACTGCTCGGAAGCAAACTCTGGGTAGAACATCGCCCTCTCAGTGAACATACGGGTGATCTCCGTCATCGACTCTCCATCCTATCTCAGACTCAGAAACTCCTATGCCAAACGTTCCCGCTTAACCATCGGGATGTAACGAGCGCAGAACATATCCCTGAACTGCTCCCAAGTAACAGCAACTCTCTGATCATCAATATAAGCCCCAGTCATAAGTCTCCACCAATCCTTAGCTCCGAACCTAAGCAGGTTAAGAGCACACCTGACCTTTTGGTCAGTAGGACACGAGCAGGTGAAGAAACACCCCTCCACATCTGAAATCCATCTCATAGCCTTGATGGGATCCCGTGTCCCATCAAAAGTAGGGGGCTTCATGTTATCGAAGTCCCGGTACTAAAAACCCGTACCAACTCCTCCCTTTGTCGTAGTTACAGCTGATGCAGCTGCTGCGGCGGCTGTCTCTGTGAGGGCTGTGTAACGCTCATCGAAATACTCCACCATGGCGGTCTTAATTTCCCCGAACATTTCTGGCAATTCGGCCCGGAACAACGCAGCAACCTCGTCATGCAGGATTGCTCGAATCCTGTCGTCCATCTTATCCGGCCTCATTAGGCCGATCGTCTCGGGTGCTGTCAGCTCCCCCTATCTGCCCTCTCCTGATCCCGACCCTGATCCTGACTCGGATCCAGTCATAAAGCGCCTAGTCATCACCATTCTGAAACACAGCACAAGGTATTAGTTAACTTCATACACAATAACTAGGGACCAACCCCCAACAAAACCCTGGGAGTTATGACTTCCTTGTCACGCGTATGGGTCCTGTGCTTTCAGTAGTACGGGCCCATACTACCTTCCACACCTACCTATATTTGTTCCAAGTATCACCACAATGCCCTAACAATATATATAATCACATCGAGCACTCAAGTCTGGTTCCTAAAAGGATGCTAGACGACTCGAAATCGGCGGACTCATCCCAACAACCTTCCCAATCACGAAACTTCCACCAACTGTGCAACACTAGTGCATGCTAGCCACACATAACGTTGGACCCGATAGACTTTTAAATATTCAATTCTACCCTAAGCTCCCAATCAAACAAGAACAGAAGATAAGGCTAAATCAGACATTCTCAGGCTATAAGGTCTTAATTATGTACAATTGTGATGCATACACTAAATCACTATATTAAAGATGTCAATTTCATGTAAAGGAAACCCTAGGCTAGCAGGCACCACGTAATCAGGCAATTTTATCATGCAATTCTTGAAGATCCCTAGCCTAGTACTAGCATGTTGTTCTAACATATCACAATATCAAATAATTGTATGGTATTTTGGGGTCTACTTACTGGCTTCGGCTGATCGTACACCCTGCATCCTCCTTTACTTATTTTGAAAACCATTTAAAAACTATTTTAAAAATCTTTCCTTGATTTGAGACTGGATTCACACGAATGTTCCTCCAATTCATTCAAACCAAGGCTCTGATACCAACTTGTAACATCCAAAATTTCAAACAAATTTAAACTTTTAAAAACATGTCAAGTTCATCAAAATATTACAAATTTAGTTTTCAAAACATTAATTATCAGAGTCTTTTCCCAGAAACATAACATAGTAGGAGGAGCTGTACGATCACGCCTTGGCCTTGCTGCGATCCCCTGAGGTACCTGAAACCATAAACTGAAACTGTAAGCCTGAAAGCTTAGTGAGTCACCCCAAAATACAGATACACATAACAATATCAACATTAGCATATCATATCAATCAAAACAGAACAGCATACGCTGGGTCCCCAGCTTTACAAGCTGGACTACCCCCAGGCCCTTAGTACGAGTCTGGAATGCCTACCGGGCCCTCAGCTTGTATCTAGAATGCCATCGAGCCCTCATTACGAGTCTGGAATGCCTACCGGGCCCTCAGCTCATATCTAGAATGCTCCCGAGTCCTCAGTATGAGCCTGGAATGCCTACCGGGCCCTCAGCTCATATCTGGAATACTCTCGGGTTTGTTGGCTACCGCACGGCGCAGTACAACCTCAACCCACCCCATACAACATGTCGACATGTAACAGATAAATGCACATACAGGTAATCAATCAGTATCACAGGCAGTCCTACAAATCTACCCGACTAGCATATCAACTGGCATACATTACTAACTCAACTCAACATATCAATAACTACTAGGATATCAAATCCATTGGGCCGGCCTTGGTGCCTTAGACCCCTTAGTATAGTGAGGATAACTCACCTCAAAACGCCGACTCACAGAAATTAGCTCCAGCCTTCGGGTTACTGTCACGAATCCCACCACCTATATTTATCAGGAATTGCATACATAAGATTCTGATCCTTCTAGAACTCTCCTCAAAAGTCAACAGATCAACTTAGGTCAATGGTCAAAGTCAACAATCAAGGTCAACAGTCCATGTTGACCTGACTCGCCGAGTTCCCTCGGCTACTCGCCGTGTTTCCTTGGCTTCTGGTGCACTCGCCGAGTCATCGAGTGACTTGTCGAGTTTCCCTCGTTTTTCGACTGAACTCTAAAGCCACTCGTCGGGTTTCCTAAGCGAAACTCGATGGGTGCATACGTGGGCATATCCTTGGGAAAGTTCATCTGATTCGCCGAGTTGTTCATCCAACTCGTCGAGTTCACGGCTTCCTTCATCAGACTCGCTGAGTCATCCTTGTGACTCGCCGAGTCCATTTGGTCTTTTTCCATACAGACTTATTCTGAGCCATGCAGTGGCTCCAATTCATAGATCTAGGCTTATATGGCATACATATTACGTAAAGTCACAAACTTTACGTACATGCATTGCATTTAAGACTCTAAATGCCAAGTCTAAGCTCTGAATCGGGTTTCATGCCCAAGAGGGACCTCATACATGATCAATTCTGAGACTTTATGTTTCTAGAGCTTAGAGAGGGTTCAGATATGAAGTTACAACTTCAGATCCAACTCATTGTTCACTTATCAACCTTTAAGGTCCATAGAAAACCCTAGAACTTCAATGAAAGGAAAACTCACAGAACAGATGGTAATTTAGGATACCTCTGGAATATGACAACTAAACGTAGTGTTGATTTCCCCACCTAACTTGCTCCAACCTCCTCTTCCTTTAAGCCTTCTCCTTCAAAATTTTCAAATCAAGCTTCACACACTCAACAAGCACACACACTCGAATCAGGGACTCACTAAGACTATAAAAAGACCCAAAGGAGGCTAAGGCTCCTTTAAATAGGGACACAAACCCCGGGACTTAGGGTTTCACTTGCTAGATCCTACTCGCCGAGTCCCACTAGTGGACTCGCCGGGTCAATCACTAAAGTCGCGATCCAATCCCGCTGCTACTCAACGAGTAGGGTAACCGACTCGTCGAGTAGGGACAAAACCAAGAAACTATAATTTGAACAATACCTGAGAATCGGAGCGTTACAAAATTGTTGAGGGGGAGCTTAATATGTCGAAATAATAATCAATATGAAACTTTTCATGATTTAAATGATAACATTTCTGTTGCAGGTTCTGAGACGGAAGAAATGTTCGAAGATGCGCCATTAGATTTTGATTCAGCATATCCTCCAATGGATAAATGGATTAAAAGTCATCCTAAAGAACAAGTGACAGGAGATCCACATGAAGGAGTGTTGACTAGAGCTCAACTACGTGCAAAGAATGAGGTACTTAATGCTCATCAAGAGTTTTGTATGTTTAATGTTTTTATTTCAAAAATTAAACCAAAGTCAGTTAAGGCTGCAATGGAACACTCAGATTGGGTTGTTGCAATGCAATCTGAATTGGCTGAATTCGAAAGAAACAACGTTTGGAAATTAATTCCTAAACCAAAAGATGTTTCGATTGTTGGGTTAAAATGGATTTTGAAAAATAAAATAGACAAAGATGATAATATTGTTCGAAAGAAAGCTAGGCATGTAGTAAAAGGTTATTCGCAACAAGAAGGTATAGATTATGAAGAAACATTCACCCTTGTCGCAAGACTCGAGGCTGTTCGAATATTTTTAGCCTATGCAGCACATAAAGATTTCAACGTTTATCAAATGGATGTCAAATGTGCATTTCCTAATGGTGAACTCGAAGAGACTGTGTATGTGGAACAACCTCCAGGTTTTATTCACAAAGAATTTCCTAATCATTGTTATATCCTAGATAAAGTTTTTTATGGGTTAAAACAAGCACCACGAGCCTACTATGAAACTCTGACCAACTTTTTGAAACTTTCGAAATTTAAACAATGATCAGTTGATCCCACTTTTTCGAAAGAAGGTTGGAAATCATCTAATGCTTGTTCAAATTTATGTTGATGATATCATTTTTGGCTCAACTGACCCTGGCTTGTCTAGTGAATTTGAAATTTTGATGAAAAGTAAATTCGAAATGAGTATGATGGGCAAAATCAACAATTTCTTAGGTTTAAACATTCGTCAAAGCAGGGAAGGAATTTTCATAAATCAAGAGAAGTATACTCGCAATCTTCATGAGAAATTTGGTATGACGAATAACGCCAAGCTTAGAGTACCAATGGTGGTTGGAAGGAAGTTGAGTCCTTCATTAGACAAACCAGCTGTGGACATCACTTTGTATCAAAGCATGATAGGTTCGTTACTTTACCTTACGACCGGTCGACCTGATATCATGTTTTCTGTGTGTAATTGTGTTAGGTACCAATCTAACCCAAAATAACCACATCTTATTACAGTCAAGAATATTTTTTGATATCTAAAAGGAACCATTTCGTTAGGATTATGGTGTCCTTTGAAAACATGATTTTTTATTCAAGCATTCTCAGATGCCGAATTGGGGGTTGCAATTTAGATCACAAAAGCGCAAGTGGTGGATGTCAATTACTTGTTGGGAAGCTTGTGAGCTGGCAATCGAAGAAACAAACATGTGTTTCGATTTCAACGACATAAGCAGAATACGTGGCTGCCGCAACTTGCACTTCAAAAATCATATGGATCCAAAATCAGTTGCGTGATTATGCAATCAATATGAAGAAAATTCATTTGTATTGTGATTCACAAATTTCCATATGCATTTGTCACAACCCTGTGCAACATTCGAAAACTAAGCACATTGCTCTTCGTTATCATTTCATAAAAGATCATGTCGAAGATGGAAATATTGAAGTTCACTATGTAAAAACCACTGATCAGCTTGCTGGTATTTTTACAAAGCCTTTAGATGAAAAATCATTTGTGAGAATATTGGCAGGTCTAGGAATGATTGAAGGAAATTCAGTTCTTGGATTAGGTTCGAAAGATTGATATAACGGACATGGAGGACAGCTGTCGAAGTCAACGATTACTGTTCATAGACAACGCTTCAACATGCTTCGCTTTTGTTATCATGTTGTGTGGCTAAATGAAAAATCTTTGCAAGTTTGGTACATTTACTTTTCTTGTTTTCGAATTTTTTTTTAATGTAACTTCTTCTCGAAAAATCAAAAATAACAAAAATATTTTACTTTTGTTTTGTCTTTAAATTTCAAAAAATCAAAAACTCCAAAAATATTTTCTTAATTTTTGATTTTCTTTTCTTAAACAAAAATAAAAAAAGATTTTCTTGTTTTTGGTGTTCGTATTTCATTTTATTAATGAAGCTTTTAGCGAAGATCATCAATGGTTCATGCTTGCAGTTCTAGGGTCAGGTATATTTTCGAAAAACTTTATACTAGTTAGGATGTCCCTAGAAGCATGCTGCAGCATGTTGACCAAGCCTCCTTTGACTCAATATGTGTTGTCGAAGCCTTAATGAAGTTTTCAACATGAAAATTTCTTTCGAATCAGGCTGTATTCATCCTAAAGTTCTTGCACTTTCACACACAATGACATATGTCCAAGAGATTTCTGGTATAAAGCAATCAGGATCTAGACATATCAAGACTATGTGTTTATGATCTAACATGATGAGACGTTAATGGAAGAGAAACCCTAATTATCGAATAAATTTAAGGAATTAACAGGGAACTTTGTTCCAGAATTAACGAAACATTTGTTTCAGTACCTGTTTTTGATACACAAAATCATATTTTTTTTCTTTGTAGTAATCTTGATCAAATGTTTGAAACCTATGATATTTGTTACCCAACAAGATTTATGACTACTTTTGGTTTCAAGAATATGATTTCCATCTAAGTATCATTCTTAACCTTCGTTACTTGATAAATTTTCCAAAGCTTACTTGTCACTAACTTCACTGGTCAAACAGGTAATTTCGTTTACAAATTGACACTCATATGTTTTATAGTGCATTGTAACGAAATTTTAAACCACCTGCGAAGCCATGCAAAAAGAATCCCTTCGATACTTCTCAACAAGTATTCGATTGTAATTCACGGGAAACCACACAAGTTGTTGATCATCTCTCTTGATGATTAGCGAAGCAATCTTTGCCCGGGATTTATCTGCTTTTATGTTGAAATTATGTTTTTAACATCATAGATCCATATTTTTCTTATTTTGCTTCTTATCTTTTTCCTTGGCACACTGCACTCATGAAATCCTTAAGGTTCTGAGTATAACCAACTCAGGCTGATGATTTCGAAATTCTGGCATATGACTTTGTTTTTTAACCTAAAAGTGAAAGAACCTAACCTCCATTCTGAAGGTTTCTAATGGTTCTCATTCTCTTAGGGCAAGTTACCAAGCTGTATGAAGTGATGTTTTGTATTCTGATCCGGGTTTCAAGGAAAAGTGATGATCACTTTAACAGGTGTGGCTATTTTATCGGCTAATTGGTACGATTTTCAAGGAGACACATTAGCAGTAATTAATGCTAAAACCGCTTCAAATTCAAATTCTAGGTTAGCTATATAAAGGGTTTATGGGGTACATTCCAAGTTTACGCTTTCTGACTATCCCTAAATCATAAGAACACTTTGTCTTTTTCATTATTCTTTAAACCCTAATCATGGATGCTCCTAACACCATTGTTGATCCATCCCAAACTACTGATGACATCTCTTCGCAACCATTGATGAAGATCCAAAATACAAACTTTTAGGTTCAAAGTGATGTTTCTGTGTATCCTGAAGAGTTGCAGATTTTGGTAGTTGCTCTTCAAAACTCTGTTTTATCAAAGGCGATGTTCAATGCTTTTGTTGTATCGGTTTCATGGTTATCTCTTGCTGGATCAACTACAACATACAGAAAAATATTGGATACCATTATGTTTTCTCTTGTGAATGAGAAGAAAATTCGCTTATCAAAGAAGAATTTTGCTCAGATTCTGGGAATCCCCAATGTTGCTCCTTTTTACAAGGTAACCAATGAGCAAACTCTTTACATGTTTAATGAAATAGGTTACCAGCCACATCTTACCAAAATAAGTGATTTTAAGAAGTCTGGATTGCCATGCTTATGAAAATTTTTCTTTGGAATTTACTCTTCGATGTCTCACTGGACGAACTATGGGTTTAGACAAGAGAAGGTTGGAGGTGTATGTGATGGTCGTAGGGTTGTATTATGATTTGCAGGTGTATTATGTGACTCATTTATGGAATGAATTTGTTAAAAGTGTTGGGAACACTAATGTTGTGGATGGAATTTCTTATGCTCGCTACTGGAGCATCATTTTGCAGTTTGCTTATGAGAAGGAGGGGATCAATGTTCCTCAAGAAGAAGACACTGCATCATTTTCACTATTTCACTTTCCTAAAATAGTTGAGGATGATGTGGATGTTTTTACCATGGTTGCTCACATTCCTGATGTGATGTTTCACAAAATTAATCCTGCTCATCCGGTGTTGGTTCAATATTTGAAAACAATTAATACAGATGTTGAAACTGGAGTATTGTTATCTCCTTCGAAGACGAAGACGAAGAAAGGTTCAAAGAAGAATGTCGAGAGTTCTTCTAGATCATCACCTCATAAAGTTGTCAAGAAATCTAAGAATCACGAACACAGTGAGCCACCTCCAATTGTTGCTAAGAAACCAGAAGTAACTTAAGCTGAGGCTACAACTTTACCATCCAAGTCTGGTGTTTTCAAGAAATTGAAAAAAAAGGCACGTCAATTATCTCCTACTTACAAAGTTAAACCTCAAGTTACTCAAAAAGGGGTTATTTTTAGAGAAGTTCAAGAACCAGTTTCTCCTGCATCAAAGAAACGAAGGGCAGAAGATATGGCCAAACATCTTTCGAAAAAGCAAAAGACGAAACTTCGAAAGTTGGTTATTAATGATGAATTCTATAGAAGACGAAGTGATTCCAGATTCACCTGTGCCAAACTCTCCAATGAGATCAAATGTCGAAACTTCTATTCATGTTATAATATACGTTGTTTCTTCAAAAGTTTCTACACCGGTGCAGATTGTTCTTACTCCACCTCCAGTGTCAACTATTGAAACTTCCCGTGATCAAGGTACTTCTCATCTTGTTGTTTCTTCTACCTTCGATACTTCCACAATAGATACTTCCACTTCATTGCCTCCATTTGTTTATACTCCAATTGTTGCCCACTCACCCACATTCGACAATGTTCTCAAACAACCCATTACATCATTATTTTCCTCCCAATCCACCGATCCACTTGTTACTCACGAAGAAGAACAAACCCCATATGATGATGAAGAGAATGAGTTTGATGGAACATTTGCTGACATTCAGTTTGATATGGAAGAGGAGAATATTCCAGATAATATGATTCTTACAAGGAAACAATTCAAAATCGTCAATCGAAAGCTTAAATCACTTTTACAAATTCAAGCTGATGGATGAGGTAAACATTTGGTATCCAGTTTGGAGGTTGATATGTTGTTAAAACGTCAAGAAAATCATCTTCATGATGCCATTCAAGATGCTGATCGGAACAATGAAAAAAGGGTGAAGGCACAGTTATCGGCTTTTACTTCTGACCTAAAAGAGTTGAAGGCTGTGGCGAAGGAGAGACATATCTTGTTTATTCAAGATGTCACGAAAGTTCGTGAATATGTCAATTTAAAAGTTCAAGAAATCAGGAAGGATATGAGCAAAGAGATTGCAGTTGTACAACAAGATTATGCTTCTCTTAATCAGAAAGTTGATATCATAGCTGATGTTGTTACAAAGTTTGTTAAATTGTATGAAGCACTTGGCCCGAAGGTCGAGCAGATGTCTGCGGATGAAGTTAAATTTTTTTTGAATATCAATCAATTGTTAGTTGAATTGAAAGGGTTGGTGCTCAAATCGAGTTTGGGGTAATCTGCGTTGATCACTTCAGAGCTTCTTACACAGAAGTTTTCTGTTCTCGAATCCACTATTCAAAAGCAGTTAGATCCTTTGTCGAAATTGCATACTGTTCTGTCAACAAATGCCCCACCTGTTTCAACTAGGGTGCAAGGGGAGAGAGGATTGGTGTTGGCAAGGGTTCGTTGTTTGGAACTGGTGGTAGTTCGTCGAAGACAAATGATGAAGATGCAAAAGTAGTGGGAAAGGTTTCTTCGACTCAAATTCCTATTTCTTCAATATCTACTTCAACAATTTCGACATCCACAACAACAACTACAAGGCCTATAACAAAAGGTATAGTTATTGGTGGTTCATTTTCTGGGGGATCAAGTTCGAAACCACATCCTACTACATAAGAGTTACAGAATAAAGGGAAGGGTGTTTTACAAGAACCTATAGTTGAAGAAAAGAAGGCTGCTGCAAAACGTGAAATGGAGAAACAAAGACAAATATAAAGCATACGTCAACTCAGAGAAAGTAATCCCCCTGGGATGAACAAAGGAGATCCTGCTAAGTATTTTAACTATGAATACATCGAAGCCATGGTTCTATCTGGTGAGATGCATTCTTTTAGCAAGATTCCTAAAAAGAGTTATGATATTGAAAACAATAATATTAATCAGTTAAATTTTTCCATAAATCTGATAACGTTTCGTGATTAGAAATTTAAGCTTGCAAATGAGTTCCTTGATAAGGAGGAGCACAGAAAATTGAAGTATAGATTCCATGAAGTGTTGGGAAGGAATGAAGATTCAGTTTGGTCTTTAGTGAAATTTTTTCGAGTTCTAAACCTTACCAAGGATGTGTTATTCGAAGGAATGTTATAGAAATACAGATATATTGTAGTAAGAGCGAACAATATGGTGTTTGACTTCTTAGTTGTTGATTTCCCATTAATGAAACTATATGATCTTTTAATTGTTGCGAAGATATTGAAGTCAATTGATTATTCGAAGATGCAACAAGTTAACAAGGAAGATTTCATTATAGGTTTCGAACACTTAAGGGTATTCATTGATGGTTACTATGGAGCCCTAGCCAAAACTGATATTGATCTGCCTACAACGTTGGGAAAGAAAGTGTTTGTTCCCAAATCGATGATCAAAAATCAATCTTTTCTTAAAGATTACGAAGATGGGGAGATATGTTTGAAGCCCTTGGGGATTGTGTTCGTGGGAAAGAATAAGAAGGGTACATCAACAAGTTTTGTTTCAAGTAAACAAAATTGAAAGATTCACTTCTTCGAATTACACAAATTTATTGATTCAAATGAACCATTCTGCGAAGAATAATGATCAGGAGAAAGTTGAGATTCAGAAAATAATCAACTGGTACTCTGAGATAAGAAGAGTGTTACACCAAGTTGCTCAACTGCTCACAACCTGATTTCGACACTAATTACAAAGGGGGAGATTGTAGATGTCGAAGTGTGTTGTAATGTGTCGAAAGTATTTGAGTAGTTTCAAATGTTAGTTATCTATTTACAAAGGCACTTGAGTTTCGAATCTGTATTGTAATAGTCCTTTGTATTTTTGTATGCTTTTTATTTCTCCTATAAGTAGGGGTTGATATTTAGAGATAAATAGAACTTTTCACCTTGTATTCTGTCTAAACTCTCTCTGTATTTTGAAAGCATAAATAAGCTGAAACAAGATTATATTTACTCTCACTGTTTATAATTCTTAAACACAATATTTAACAAATAATAAAATGTGGTTTATGAACGCTTAAAAAATGTTTGTGTAACGTGTTAGTGATGGCAGTCGTCAAAGATATTATGGTTGTTAATTATTTTGACCAACATTATTTATGTGGT
This sequence comes from Lactuca saligna, assembly GCF_052625555.1. Taxonomy (NCBI): domain Eukaryota; kingdom Viridiplantae; phylum Streptophyta; class Magnoliopsida; order Asterales; family Asteraceae; genus Lactuca; species Lactuca saligna. The sequence continues at coordinate 138,382,929 of NC_136418.1, forward strand.
TTCCAAAACTTACGAATGATCGTTTTTGCTCACACCATGACTTTTTATCCGTTAAGCCCTATCACGTGCCTCATATGTGGTATATTTTGGTCTTTTTAGGTTTGGATCTCTCCAATAATTAGTAATGAAATTTTCATCCATTAACTCGTTTTGCCCCGAATTCGATTGCATCTTCTAGATGTTTAAATAAGCATGCAAATAATCATCATAGCAAGCATTCAAGCATACACGATTGGTTTCACTTCCATCTATGTTTAGTTTTAGTATATGTATTTAGGTTTTGAGTTACACGAGATTTCTATGGTTTTGATTTATATTTTAGACAAAAAAAAATTCAAGTGATAAAAGTATGAAAAACAATGTATTTGATTGATTTAACAACAATACAAGAAACTCGCATTCCAGTGATTCAAATAGTTCTTCCAAAGAATGTTGTTTTTCTCCTCCTCCTCCTCTTGGGTGGTCTATTAGAAAAACGCAGTTGATTGGTAAATATGGTGATGTTTATGAAGATGAAGCGAAATTAAATTCCATTTGGAAGATGATTTCAAATTTGACGTTTAGTAGTTTTGATATTGATTTGTTTGATTTATTTCTTCCGGGAGAAACAAAATTTTCAGGATTTTATTTTTGTAAGTTTATATCTCACAAAATTGATTTGATTAAATCTCACCAAACCAGATTCATGTTTTCTAGGACAACAAAATTTGTATGTTTTTATGTTTATCTATTAAAAATTGACTTCGTCGATTTTTTGATTATCTAACTTTTTTTCTTCTGCAATTTTAAGTTGCTTAAAACAGAGATGATGAAAGAAAGATTTGTTAAATTGTTGACCGAAGAAGATTGCTAAAACAGAGATAATGAAAGAGAGATTTGCTAAACTGTTGAATGATGAAGATATAGGTTTGCAAGTGGTAAAGGCGTTTGCACAACTTTAGCCATTACAACTTGCTTATGGTTTGTGTTCATCACTTTTTGGTTTAATCATCATCCCTAAAAATGATTAAGAAGATTAACGTTTAATGGAAATACTGGATAATTTCATTAACACAAAGTTCTGATACGTTGATCAAGAGATAGTAGCTTTCAGGCTCAATCTCTTTCCGGAAACATCAACACCACCAGGAAAAGTGTGGTTCTCGATGTCAAGTTTCCCTTCTGACGGCCTTTCAAAGGACACCATGAAATAGTTTACTCACAAACTTAAAAATATCAAATTACAGGCACGTGTTGTGGATTAATAGATGAAAAGTCATGATGTGAACAAAAAAATCATTCTCATAAAGTTTTGGAAACCATAAGAATCATGTTCAACAAAAGAATTAACAAAAATTGAGATTGAAACAGATAAACCATTTCCACCATTTATATAATTAATTATGTCTTAATATCACTATATTAATTTTAGTACTATTTTTCATCTTAAACAATATAATAGAAGATACCATGATCTTCATCAAAAGTTATTAAATATTTGTTTTATCAAGAATAACTGTAAATGAGTTGTTATCATCATCACTCATCAGATCTCCACCTGAACAATATTTGATTTGAGGGAACAAAAGTGGCCTTTCACGACTGAAACCATTGTTGAACGCCAAATATCTTTTACCGTTTGTATTTTAGTGCTCTTTTCCCCTAATTTATATCATGTGTATTTTGAAGAGACGTGTGTGAATTCTAGTGCTGTGTAGATAGATATAAATATCGCAGACCTCCGTCTCTACAGATCTGAAAACTCCATTGTTCAAGATTCAAGCAACCTGAACCTCCCCACTAATCTCTTACAATCATTGAAGCTCAATCACTGTGTGTTTCTGTTTGTAAGCCTCGAAAGATCATGGTATTTCAAAACGATGACAAGAATTCAGAAGCAAGTTCATCATCCCATGTGTTGAATCTCCCAAGAGAAACAACCCCACTTCTCAATTCAAAATCCCTACATCAATCCTCCCAATTCAAGACTTTCGCTAATGTTTTCATTGCCATCGTCGGCGCCGGAGTCCTCGGCCTCCCTTACACCTTCAAACGCACTGGATACGCCACCGGAACCCTCACTGTATTCGCCGTCGCGTACTTCACCCAACACTGTATGATGCTGCTCGTCAAAACCCGACGGAAACTCGAATCACTCAACGGATTCTCCAAAATCAATTCCTTCGGAGACCTCGGCTTCGTCGTCGCCGGCCCCATCGGCCGGTCATCCGTAGACATAATGATCGTCCTTTCTCAAGCTGGATTCTGCGTAAGTTACCTAATTTTCGTCTCCAACACCCTGGTTAACATCTTCAATTTCACATCACCATCAAATCCCACAACCCCCAACATTCTAGGGTTATCAGCCAAAACATTTTACATCTGGGCATGTTTTCCCTTCCAATTAGGGTTAAACTCAATTCCAACATTAACCCATTTAGCCCCTCTAAGCATATTCGCAGACGTAGTAGATCTCGGCGCCATGGGTGTGGTTATGGTGGAAGAAGTGATCATCTACCTGAATTCTAGCCCAGTTTTGCAAGCATTTGGTGGGTTTTCTGCGTTCTTTTACGGAATCGGAGTAGCAGTTTACTCTTTCGAAGGGATTGGAATGGTATTACCAATAGAAACAGAGATGGAAAACAAGAACAAGTTTGGTAAAGTATTGGGTATAACAATAGCTTTCATTGCTATAATGTTTGCATCTTTTGGTATATTTGGTTACTTTGCATTTGGTGATGAAACAAAAGACATAATCACTACAAATTTAGGACAAGGGTGGTTAAGCTCTGTGGTTCAATTGGGTCTTTGTTTGAATCTGTTCTTCACTTTTCCCATAATGATGAACCCTGTTTATGAAGTTTTCGAGAGGATGTTTTGTGAAGGGATGTATAGTTTATGGGTGAGATGGGTTACTGTTTTAGTGGTGAGTTTAGTGGCTCTTTGTGTGCCTAATTTTGCTGATTTCTTGTCTTTAGTGGGTAGTAGTGTTTGCATAGTGTTAGGGTTTGTGTTGCCTGCTTTGTTTCATTTAATGGTGTATAGAAATGAGTTGGGTTGGATTGGGTGGGTCAAAGATGGAGCTCTTGTTGTTTTTGGTGCACTTTTGGCTATTAGTGGGACATGGAGTTCTTTGTTAGAGATTCTTGGAGCCAAAGCTTAAAGGAGAAAGTTGTCATTTCATCATTAAGTCAACAAAGTAGTTAAAAGATGAGGCGATGGGATTTTTGAATGAAGATCTAAAGGAGCAAGTGAAATGGTGTGTGTGTTTTTGTGGATATGTATGGGGTTATATACATACAATAATGTAACCTTTGGTTTGATCTTGGTTCATGATTGTGAATCTTTTGAGTCATGATTGAGAGATGATACCAATGCAATGCAATGTCATGTTTGAATGATTGGTTGCATGAAGGTAAAGTTTGTATTTTGTTACATTACTTACATATAGCAATTTTATATTATAATGTGTTTGTTGTTCAGGTTCTTTGTTATGGGAAGTGTTTGTTTTGTATTGGCATGTATTCATGCGTGCAATATTTTCATTTTTATGTATTAATTGCAAGTTTTTAAGCAATTTTCTGGTGATATATGTACTTGTGTATTGTTGTTATTACTATGAACTATTGATGTCATTGATTATGATTGTCTATATATGTGTTTTTATCAAGTTAATATCATGTCGTACTTGCTATGGTTCTAATATGCCAAATCAAGAAAAACCAATTTAGATAATGGTGCAAAAAACCTGGTATAGATGAATAATCTAAAGGGTTTTTTCGTAATTTGTTTATGCCCACAATATAGCATACTGCATACCAATGTCATTGCAACATACATATCGTGCATTTAAGTTCTTGTGAGCACATTTATAGCGCTTGAGTCTTAGGCGGTGAATTTGAGAAATAAAGAGAAATCTCCAGAAAAGTTCTAAAATTTTGGATAAGTTTATGATCTAATCTTAAATTAAATTTCATTAATAAAAAAGGACAAAAAACCGGTTATTGTAATCATTTTTATCCATTTTTACTTTTTCACCAGGTTACTGCTGAGGAGGTGAGTGTCAAATGTACATGGATTCGAGAGGGGAGGGGGACTCACACTTGACTTCCCATTCACAAACCGGACAACTTACTATGTGAAGTAGAAGTAATTATTATTTTGTTTTCTTTATATTTTACCATGGTCAGAAACTTATATGGTGAACATTAGCATATTGTGAATTGTGACTATGAGAAAACAAGCACATGTTAACAACTCGCAAGTGCAAACATTAATATGTGATTTAACGGGAACACAAAGTGAAAAGTTGATAGTTAAAAGAACAACATATGGGCAACCCATATTTATCACATTTATGACCACAAAATGCTAAGCACAAATATGACCAAAATGTAAGAAACTAAAAGAAGCATTTAAAAAAGTGGATTCGAGTGGTGGACAAATTAAGTAAGGCCCCATGGAGTTGTATGAAAAGGAACGTTGAAACGCGTTGAAGAAAAATGTGACATTATTTTATGTTTAATATTTTTTAATGGATGTTACTATAAGTGTTCATATTAGGTCATTACAAATTAAACCGTTGATTAATCTTAATATCGAGAAAGGTTTTGATTTTTTTTTTAATTTTTTTTCTTTTTGTTGTCATTTCTTCTCAAATTATTATTATTATTATTATTATTATTAATTCTTTTTTCCAATAATAATGAGAATTAGTTAACATTTATTATTATTATTTTTTTTGAACCGGCAAACAGATAGAGGGTAACCAGACCTGATGGATCAGGAATGTCTAGCGGGTCACCAAGAGGGACACCACTCACCACTAAAGGGAACGAAGAATCGAACTCACGTCAATCCAAGGAAAATCTCTCAAATATGCTCAATCAAGAATCGAACTCTTGACCTCACCCACTCAGGCCTATTGACACATGTTCTAAACTTCGATGACCATTTATGTGAAATTAGTTAATAAGTGAGTATGATACATTTTTCATAATTATATCAAGTACCATTTATGCGAACGGCATTGAAAATGAATCAAATGTCACTAGTTTTTAATTGACAGATGACATTCAAATGAATCAAAATTCATCTTATAAAATAAAATAAATTGAATGGCAATACAAATCATTCAGTAAATTTATCATTCATTAAACTACGATAAGATTTTCATCAAACCAAATACACGTTTAAAACCGTGTATATACAATGGATAGTTTTCACACTAACCATGTATTATTTTTTATGGATGGCTTTCATATATTTTTTGGATGTTATATGTCTGTAAGGCTTACCAAATATTATACTTTCATTTTTTTTTTCATTTGTTAGGTGTTTAGCAATCGTGAAAATTTAATAAAGATGATGCAAAATGTCGAATGGTCTCTTGGGTACATGGTTGTTATTAAAAGAACAAAGCCAAAACTAAGTGGGTATGTGTTGATAGTTATTTTAATGTGTTATCAGGGTGGTGTGTTTAGAGTTATAGAGACATCCACGAGAGATATGTGAACAAAAAAAACAAATTGCTCATTTGAATTGTTTGTTTTTTACTATAAGATTGATGATGTTTGGAGGTTAAAAGTTAAAAATGATCAATATAATCATAGTGTATATGGAGGATCATCCATTTATAACGCAGTTGACCCAAAATGAATCACAAATGGTTGCAAAATTTAGAAAAAACAATGTCCCCCCAATGTAACATTCTATCGATGTTATCAATAGAATAGTCAAAATGATAACGACTTATCTACAATAAAAAACAACTTACAATGTGGAAAACAAAGTTCGAATGGATGAACATGCAAGAGACGAGATTTGTGGGGTTTTTTATTATTTATATTATTGTTATTTATAATATTTTTCAAATAATAATGATATTGAATAATGAATTTATCAAATAATTTAAAGAATATTAATAAAAGAAAATAAAAAGTTCAATTAATAATCAAGAGATACGTATACAATAATCTTTGTTTAATTTATAATATGAACATTCAAGATTTTTTGTAACCCTACTATAGATACAATAGAGTTTTACTGTAGATACAATAAAATACGAGAGAGATGATGGAAAGCGATACTCATTTTTTATTCATCGTACCAATCAAACCAAAAGGAACCGTAGGGAACAAAATATAAACGCCAAATATGTAGGGTTGGCTTAACACTTAGAAACTGAAATTTACGACTTTACCCCCAAACTAAATAAGAAAAATAAAAAGCATAAATATCCACTCCCCCATAAGCTAGATACGGGTATCAATTATCATCCGGCTTGTTCTTCATACTTTCGAAGCTCAACCCTTTCAACCCAACAATTACGATTTTACCCCAAAGCTAAATAAGGAAAAATAAAATGCAGAAATCTTCATACATCATTAAATGGGACTATGAATTAGCAGTGTAGGTAGGCTTATTTTTTTATACATGTCCTACATTATTCAATCCATCAACTTTAATTTACATATGTAATTATCTATCTATACATAGAAACAAAGAATCAATGTGCAAAAAACTAAAATGCCTTCCAAGCATCTACAGAATCTCTTCTTGGTGTTTCACTCTGCAACTGGTTGTTCGATGCAAAAGGATCTGCATCATCAAAAGATGGGAATCCATGATTGGAATCAGCAGTGCTTCGCATGGAATCAAACCTTGCGAATGATTCACGAGGCTGGAATAGCGAATGGCCGAAATCGGAATCAGCAATGCTGTTCATGGAATCAAATCTTGTAAACTTTTGAGGAGGGAAGAATCCCTGATCCACTTCGGAATCCTGTGTCGTGCTACGGAATGAATCGAATCTTGAAAACGAGTCGATTCCGATTCCATTGTCGCGAGTTGTAGTGCTGCTGAAGGAGTCGAATCTAGAGAAGTTATTGAACGAATGATCATCAAACATGGGTGTGCTCGGAACGGAATCTGCAAAAACGGGATTGGAAATGGAATTGCGATGAGGAGAACCGGCGTTACTGTAAGCAGGTGTGCTTGGAATGGAATCAGCAAAAGCTGAAAATGGGGGTTGGTTATGGAACAAATTGTTTCCGGGAGGGGAACCGGAATAGCTATATGCCGGAGTGCTTGGAATGGAATCAAACTTTGGGAGCTCTGTTCTTATGGGATTTAAATCAAATAACGTATTATTCCCATTAACACTCTCTTCTTCCAAATCCTGCAAAAAGCAAATCAGAAAAAATGATCATTTTTGTATAAACAATTAGCAATAAGGAAGCAGATACCTTATGGTTTGTAGCAGTAAAATCCCAACCAGCTTCTGAATCATAATTACTGTCAAATGTAGGCTTGTCTGCCTCAGATTCACTGCATCAGTAAAAACATACAAATATTTAATAAAACTTTATATATAAAAACCACAGTGACACTAATATTACTTCACCTCTTAACAGCATGGGGTGAGATATCTTCAGGTGGGAAATCTTGGAATATCTTAGATTGACTCTGTGTTGACTTAATGCTAGCAGGGCTATCAGGTGGTGATTTTACAATTTTACCCTTATCTTGAAGGTCTGATTCCCTGTCCTTGACTCCTGTGGTTGAAGATGAAGTCTCATTTTGGAAGGCAGACTTGTTTTGAACTGGCAAGGACTTTTGTTTTGGAGGAGCTAAAACATTTTGCACATCAAGTGTGAGATCTTTCACAAATGTAAATCCTGCAAATTCCATAGATTCATCAGAATGTAAAATATAAGGGTATTAAGGTCATTAACCGATTTCGGCTTAGGTTGTATTTGGTTTACCTTCATCTTCAAAGTTATCCCAGTTTTCATCCCAATCAGCTGCTGCTTCTTGAATGCCACCTTGCCAACCTGAATAAATATAAAAAATATATAATTTAACATGAAGACTTTAACAAAATATTAATATATATATATATATATATATATATATATATATATATATATATATATATATATTGGACATGAGATTACCAAAGGGAAGCTCAAGCAACAATGATGGTTTCCCACGCAATCCATACATCTTGCAGCGTTCATTTAGGGTTTTTATTTGTTCCTCAAGATCCGATTGAATGCGATCAGCTAAAACCTAGAAATTGTATTATTACAAATGGTTATGAATTACAAAAAGTTACATAAAAGGTAGCAAAATGCATAAATGATACCTGAATATCATCAGGTTTTCCACCCTGATCTAGCTTCACTATTGCTCGATAAATCTCCATCTTTTTTTCCTAAAGAATACAACTCACATTTAATCTCATCGCCCAAGATTTTATAAAAATGGAGTATTCTTTTTTTTTTTTTTTTAATTTGTAAAAGTAAAACCTGAATGTCACGAAAAGTGGCCTCCTCAATAGTCAATTTAGAAGCTACATCACCAGCCTGTTTGTATTTGTCTTCATATTTCTTTGACAGTGATTCAACCTCTCTCCTATCAGAAATTACCCTTTCTGTAACCTCATTCAATCGATTATCACACCTGCTCTTGTACAAAACCTAACATTGAAGAACAGAAAATAAAGATGATATAACAGTTTTACAAGATTAAAAGTTAAAACACTATGAAAAGAGAGAATTTACAATTTCCTGCATCTTGTTTCTGTAAAACTCGGTCTTTTGTGTAGCTTCAAGTATCTCTTTTTCAAGTTCACCAACCTTTTTATCTGCTTCAGTTGCCTCCTGAAACTTTGAATTCAATGAACTTTGTTCTTCATTACTAAGTTGATCCACTAGATGCTTTTCCAATACAGGAACTTTAGGCTTTTGGTGTTTAGGCTGCAAATCTTTATCTATAGGAACTGGAACTGGATGAGGTGGCCTTGCTGCAGGATGAGTGACCTGTTGTTGGTTGACACCTGGCATAAATAGAACATGATTATATGAATCTTGAATTTGGAAACATGATTAGTATCTATCTACCTGGAAACATGATTGGTGTCCCCTCAAACAGAATGCCAGATGGAAGTGTTTTAGGAAGAGAGTGGCCTTCCCTGTGTCTCTCCATGAGGAAGAGAGCAATACAAAATTCATGCAATGAAAGCATGCTGTCATTGTCTTGATCAGATAAGTCCCATACCTGTTTTAGGATATCTGAAACCCAAGAATAAGTATAAGATGAAGATGAAGATTTGAAGCAAATTGAGAAACTGATAAATGTCAAGTGTCGATAAATTTGTTGAAAGAAAATGATGCAGTGATTACCTCTTGGCAATTCCCAACCCAAGAACAGAGTTCGGGCCTGTTCACCTGTGATTTTTCCATCTCTATCTGTATCAACTTTCACAAAAATCTTGGTGTACTTTTGGACATTGGATTGTGTCATTTTTGGCCATGGTTGAGTAGAAGGAAGGTTTCCACTTCTAACAGGAATTCGCTGATTGTTAGGCTGTAAATGCTGGTTGTGATTATGAACAACATTTGGTTGTTGGGCAATATTGTGGTTCCCCTGAGATGAATCTTTAACTTCTGTAGAAAAAATAGGACCATTTGGTTTGGATGCAACCATGTTTTCCCTTGGTTGTCCATGACTCATGTTAGGAAGTTGTGTCACATGTGGATGTGGCCTCATGTTTTGATTTTGGTGAGATGGATAACCCTGTGGAACTCTATGAGAAGCTGGTGGAGCACTTGCAGGTATCTGTAGTGCAGGTGGAGCTGGATTTGAGCTTGACTGAGGTGCAGGTAAGGCTGCAAGATTGATCTGAGGTGGAGGAATTTTAGCAGAAGCAGGTCCATATAATGCTGCCTTCACTATATCTGAAGTAAGCTCCCTCTTACTTTGTGCAACTGTTACAAGTTTGAGAGCATTGTAAAACTCTGGTCTTCCAAGGTAACCAGTTCGGTTTTGATCAGCATGTGTCCATATCTACAACAAGAACATTGGGTAAATACAGAGAAACGAGCACATTAACCCTAAATTCACATCATACAAATACATATTGACGTAAGAACCACGACGGATGATCGCATAATTTTTACACTCATATATCTTATTATATTATTTATTCAAGTTCAAATGCATTTGGGGTGTTGCAAAAATTAAACACTACTACATGCAGAACTAGCGGTAAAACACAAAGATGGTAACCTGGGCGAGAACCGGCGTAGGTAAACCAGAGGCTTGAAAGAAGGAAACAGCTTCGGCGCCACTAATCCGACCGTCTTGATCCGAATCTGCTCGTTTGAAGTACAATTCGAATTGATCCATATTCGGTGTCCCACCCGCCATTTATTCCACCGACCACCAATCAATTCGGGTCAGAACCAGCGAATTGATATAATCGAATTAGATGATCTAAGAGAAGTGTAAGAATAACCGGCATGAACTAATCGAATTCATTACATGTAGCGAAAAAGATTTGTTTCGGAATTATATGTAGAACATAAGATCTGCAGCGAAGGGTTTAGGGATCGTGGAATCGAGAGGATTGTATCAGAGACTTTTTTGGTCTCGGAGTGAAGAGAGTTGGATCATCGACCGAGAAGGGGCTTGAAGGTAATTAGTCGATTTATGGGATGGAGGCTGCCGCCAGCCGCTGCAACCACCGCGAGTCGGTTTGAGTTTTTGACAAAATAATTAATAAATCTTATATTGTTATAAAATATGATCAAATAACAATATAAATTATAGAGTAAAGAAAGATATGAGAGTAGAGAGAACTTTTATTCCAATACTTGTGATGAATTCATATAGTACCTAATACATATGGCTCACTATTTATACTATCCAAATAAGATGAAAGATGAGCTACAATATGAATGCACATTATGATGGTGTATTATTACATTCATAAAACACATTGAAATGATTATTACTAATGCTAAATAATGATGGAGAGTTATGGGAGAAATGAAGAATCCAATGGTCATTCACAAACTAATATTTCATAACACTCCCCCTTGAATGACGATTGTATCATGCCTCGTTAAAACCTTAATAGGTAAAACCTCATGGGAAAAACCATTTGTTAAGGAAAAAAGAGTACATGATTAATAATAGATATTTGGAACAATTGCCTCGTTAAAAACCTTGCTAAGAAAACCCAGTGGGAAAAACATAGCTAAGGAAAAGAGTACAATGTGTTTCCAGCTCCCCCTGATCATCACATCACTTGATTTCCTTAAAGCGTCACATTCCAATATTTTGTACCATGTTTTCAAATTTGGATGTAGGGAGCGCTTTAGTGAAAAAATCTGCCAAATTCTTACTTGATTGAATTTTTTGGATGTTGATGCCACGCTCTTTTTGAAGATCATGAGTAAAAAAAACTTTAGTGATATATGTTTGGTTCTATCTCCTTTGATAAACCCTTCCTTGAATTGGGCTATACAAGCCGCATTATCTTCATATAGTATGGTTGCAACGTCCCTCATGAATTGCTCCACAAGTGAATAAATAACCTCGAAGATATCGAAGAATGTGTTTGACTCCACTCTAATGTCTTCTTGTTGGGCAAGAAATATATCTTGCTAATAAGTTTACAGCAAAAGATATATCAGGTCTCGTATTATTAGCAAGATACATTAGTGCACCAATAACATTAAGATATGGTACTTCAGGACCAAGAAGTTTTTCATTTTTTTCACAAGACCGAAACGGGTCCTTTTTGACATCTAAATTCCTTACTACCATCGGGGTACTCAATGGATGCGAGTTATCCATATAAAACTTTTTAAGCACCTTTTCTAGATAACTAGATTGATGTACAAAAACTCCATTTTTTGATGTGCTCAATTTGAAGACCTAAACAAAATTTCGTTTTACCAAGATCTTTCATTTCAAAATTTTCTTTCAATCAAGAAGTGGCATTTTCCAATTCTCCAGGAGTTCCAATTATGTTCAAATCATCTACGTAAACAACATTTATCACAAATTCTGATCCGGATCTTTTTATGAATACACATGGGCTTAATGGATCATTTTTATAGCCCACTTTTAAAAGAAATGTACTTAAACAATTGAACCACATACGAGCAGATTGTTTCAATCCATACAAAGATTTATTTAATTTTACCGAATATACTTCACGAGAATTAGGAGTTTGTGCTTCTGGCACCTTACGCATCTCCAATTTTTCATGTGTTGTCAGACTTATTAGATAACGGAATGTAATTGCATCAATCACAGGAGAGTATGTTTCTTCATAATCAATTTCGGGCCTTTGGGTAAAACCTTGTGCAACAAGTCTTGCTTTATATCTCACAACTTCATTCTTCTTGTTTCTTTTTGCGCACAAATACCCATTTGTATCCCACTGGTCTTACTCCATTTGGTGTACGAACTACAGGTCCAAAAACTTTTCGTTGAGTAAGAGAATTAAGCTCTTTGTTTATTGCATCTTTCCATTTTGGCCAATCTTTTCTATTTCTACATTCATCTATAGATTTTGGTTCAACATCCTCATTTTCTTCCATAATCTCGCACGCAACATGATATGAAAAATTATCGTCGACGTCTATCTTATTTCGGTTCCATCTTATTCCTGTCATGACATAATTTATTGAGATCTCTTCATTTTCGTAATTTTCAGGTACCCGGTTTCTTTTGTTATGTCATTGGGCTCTTCTGGAGCTTCATTAATCTTTTCAAAAGATTATGTTTTCTCTTTTGGACCATCAATTATATTTGCTCCCTTTCATTTTCGAGGATTTTTATCTTTGGAACCGGTTAGTCTTCCACGCTTCAGGCGTGCCTTTGATTCATTTGTAGTTGTATTTTTTTCCTTCTGGGATATCAATTCTAACTTGAGTAAGTATAGCTGGTACATGAAACTTTGTTACCCACTTAGGGTCAGTAAATGCTTCTGGCAATTGATTTGCTACATTTTGTAAATGAATTATCTTTTTTATTTCAAGTTCACATTGACTTGAACGAGGATCTAACACTGAAAGTGATAATTCATTCCAAGAGATTTTATTCTCCATCTTCTTTATTTCTCCCCCTAATGTTGGAAAAACTGATTCATCAAAATGACAATCGTCAAATCTAGCTGTAAATAAATCTCCAGTTGATGGTTCTAAATATTTTACTATAGATGGAGATTCGTATCCAACATAAAGTCCCATTCTTCTTTGAGGACCCATTTTCGTGCGGTGAGGTGGAGAAATGGGTACATAAATTGCACATCCGAACGTCCTTAGATGGAAAATATTTGGTACATGGCCGCAAACCAGTTGAATAGGGGAGAACTTATGATAACTAGTTGGCCTGATGCGTATAAGTGATGCCGCATGTAAAATTGCATGTCCCCATGTCGATGTAGGAAGTTTAGAATGCATTAGTAATGGTCTTGCAATTAATTGAAGGCGTTTGATTAACGACTCAGCTAAACCATTTTGTGTATGAACATATGCAACAGGATGTTCAATAGTTATCCCAATCGACATGCAATAGTCATTAAAAGCTTGTGATGTAAATTCCCCAGCATTGTCAAGTCGAATTTTCTTAATTGGGTAATCGGGAAAATGTGCCCTTAGGCGGATTATTTGTGCTAGTAATCTTGCGAAAGCGAGATTACGGCTAGATAATAAGCACACATGTGACCATCTAGTTGACGCGTCAATTAAGACCATAAAATATCTAAATGGTCCACATGGTGGATGAATTGGTCCACATATATCCCCTTGAATTCTTTCTAAAAATCTAGGACTTTCATACCCAACTTTATTCAATGATAGACGGGAAATTAATTTTCCTTGAGAACATGCAACACAAGACAATTCATTAGCTTGAAAAATCTTCTGGTTTTTCAAGGAATTTCCACTTGAACTTTCAATTATTTTGCGCATCATAACTGATCCGGGATGGCCCAACCGTTCATACCGAACTTTGTAGATGTTATCATACCTTTTATTTTCAATAGCATGAGATTCAATCATTCTAATATTTGTATAATACAATCCGGAGGACAATACGGGTAATTTTTCCAAAAAACTTTTCTTATCCGATAACATTTTTGTAATGTTGAGATAATTTTTATTACCATCATTAGTTGTTTCAATAGGATATCCGTTAGACCGAATATCCTTAAAACTAAATAAATTTCTTGGTGATTTTAATAAAAATAATGCATCACCAATTGTAATTATTTCCACTTGTGGTAATACTATATTCGCTCTTCTGGAGCCTTCAATCTTGGTGATTTAGACGAAAATAATGCATCACTAATTTTTAATTAGTGTCCCTTTTTGTAATATAATATTCGCTCTTCCGGAGCCTTCAATCATTTTTGCATTACCTGTTATTATATTAACATTTGCTTCTCTAATTGATAAGTAAGCAAAATACTTTTCATTATTAAAAATGCTATGTGTTATTGTATTGTCTGCAAGAAATATATCTTTATTATTTCTTTTGCGAATATCCATGTTTCTTTTCAATAAATAAATAAAACATAAGAAACATTCGACTTAGAGAAATAAATTCATATTTTATTAATTTGGGAAGATTGTGACGACATCATTTCTCATGAAACGAATATGACATAAAAACATAATAAATATCATGAAACAAAACTTTACATTATGCTGATCAATCACCATCTATATCACCACTTGTCCCTTCGGGGTAGACAAGAAAATCGACAACATCCAAATGTGTCATTTCTGGTTGATCTTGATGGATATCACTTTGAATAAAATTTGTTTCGATATTTTTCTTTATATTTTAGAGAATCTTGATAAAGATCAACAAAATGCTTTGGTAAGCGGCATGTACAAGACTAATGATCGGTCATTCCACATTAGTGATAAACATTTTCAACTTTTTTTTTCCTTGACCACTTTTATCATTAGGATGTGGATTTTTGCTATTTTCCAACTTCTGGTGGTTATTTGTAATATTGTTATTTTTATGATGATTATGATAACCTCCATGACCTCGGTTAGACCCATGACTATTATGATTATATGATGTTGCATTCAATTCAGGGAATGTACTAGAACTGGTCGGGATTGATTGATCATTTTTCATCAATTCCACAATCTCGGTTAGACTCATGACTATTATGATTATATGAGTTACATTCACTTCAGGGAATGTACTAGAACCGGTCGGGATTGATTGATAATTTTTTATCAATAACTCATTGTTTTGTTTAGCCACAAGAAGATATGAGATTAATTCATATTTATTTTAAACATTTCTCATGATATTGCTACTGCAGGAGCATGTTAATAGTATGAAAACTAGAAAAAGTTTTCTCTAACATTGTTTTCCATAATGAAAATAGAAATCAAAATAAAGACTTGTAATGTAAGGAATTGTTAGTTAAGAAATTCCATAAAATAAGTTGTAAGCATTGTACATGTAAAATTATAAAAAATACATACCTGAAAATTACAAGAACAATAAGGAGTTAGAGCTCTATGGTAGAGTCGTGCTGATAACGTGTTATAAAATATGATCAAATAACAATATAAATTATAGAGTAAAGAAAGATATGAGAGTAGAGAGAACTTTTATTCCAATACTTGTGATGAATTCATATAGTGCCTAATACATATGGCTCACTATTTATACTATCCAAATAAGATGAAAGATGAGCTACAATATGAATGCACATTATGATGGTGTATTATTACATTCATAAAACACATTGAAATGGTTGTTACTAATGCTAAATAATGATGGAGAGTTATGGGAGAAATGGAGAATCCAATGGTCATTCACAAACTAATATTTCATAACATATATAAAATATTAACAATATATATTAATATCTAGGCTTTAGTTAATCTTCCAAAGTATATTTATCACACCATTTTTCATTAGATATATTTAAAGATTTTTTGAAGATTAACATCACAAAATAACAGTTGATAATAATTAATATGATGTTAATCTTTTAATTATTTTCAAATATAATAGTAGATCATTAAACTTAGTATTTGATTTTTCATTATACCGCTTAGGTGGATTCCAATTTCCAACAATGAAAGTTTTTTGAAAATTTCTTAAGATTGTCTCTAACTTTAATAAGAAGGTTTTATACGTTTTGGGGTGCCAAATCTTTTTTTGAAACAGCAAATACGATATATAATTACAAAAGCAAAAGTCTATGCTTAGGAAGAAGCTAAAACACAAAAGTAGTACAAGGAGTTTAAAAAGAAAATTACCAACTATTTACAAGACAACATTAGTAAAATGGCGAACAACACCAATCAACCCAACTTCTACATCCATTACAACTCCAATGGTTGCACCATAAAAACGATAGCGAGATGGTATCATCAACTACTTTTGTGCAAGAAATCCTCAAATCCTTGAAAACTCTATCATTCCTTGCTCTCCATATGTTCCACAATAGACATGACAATATGGTGCTGACAATTGTTCTTTTCCTTGGATAATTCCCTTATGAAGTTGTAAAATTTATAACCTCCCTCACCTTGGAGAATTGTTGAGTTCTTATCCCACACCATTTGAACACCCATTCAAAAACATTTGGCCTAGTTGATTTTTGAATTTTCTTTTTCATGGGTGTGAGTGGAGCTCTACTTTTGATGTGTTTATATTCATCAACAAATCAACAATCATTCAATGAAATATTCCCAATGCTAAACCTTCATCTTGTGATGATGATTGATGGAAAGAAATACGAAAGCAACCCTAAACTTTTTGTATTCTTGATTTATACATACTATCTAATAAATAAAAATGTCTATGTATTTACATGTCATTTTTTTCATTTTTCTAGAATTTATATTTAAATTTCAAATTTATTTATAAAGTGATACATTCTAATAGATTTTTTCTTACTTATTCAGTTTTTATTTAATTATATTAATCATTTTTTTTAAATTGTAAATTAAATTTAATAGATTTCAACTGCATCCATTGGTTTTAGCAATGATTTTAGCTCACCATGCAATTAAATTTAAATTTTCAACAAAATCTTTTTTTTTTTTTGGGATTTTTTTACATTCAAATTATTTTTTAAATACAACTTATTCTATATTTTTTTTGACTTTTATGTCTATGTGCCACATATCATTTTTCTAAAGTCTATATTTAATTTTAGCTATATTTATAAGATGACATATGACATCCTAACATATTTTCTTTTAGACTGTATGGTATGGGTAACGGGAGACCCTACTTTTCTGAGTTGGCACCCAAAAAATGTTGGTATAGCGGCTTGAACATCGTCCCCAAAGCGCATTATTAGGCCTTATGGCATGAGCAATTATCATGGCAACAGGAGGCAACGTTAAAAAATGGCTTGCAAATGGTCATAATTCAGACCATTGAGTAACGGTCAAAACATTATATATATATATATATATATATATATATATATATATATATATATATATATATATATATATATATATATATATCAACTTCACTCACATATAAATACACACATCCATTCTATTTTTTACCTACACAATGTAATTTAGAGAGAGAACTCCGATATAGAAGTTGTAGGGGTGTGATGGTTGGAATTATACGGAGACCTCTATATATAGCCAAGAAAAGATAAGTGTATCATGCCTATAAGGGTGTGCGTCGTGCCTTATAGTCTTACTGGCTCCACCCTCCTTTTGCCACGTGTCGCATATGGAATTGTCCACCTAAGCCTCTTCTATGAGGTGTCACCTGTGACTTTTCTATGGTGTCACGTGGCTCTCTCCCTCTCTCTCTCTAGATGATATGTCATCATGCGCGTCGTGCACTTCGCGTGCCGATTTAATAACACATGGTGTTAAAATTAATTGTTTTATATTTCAATCTTGAGTTACAATTTGTCATATTTTTTAAACATGTATACTTCATTCGTTTCAAGTCGGAATTATATGAATTTTTCAACATATATTTTAGTTTTTGTACTTCATTTTTTATTATATAAACACCTTATTTGGTTATATATTGATATCAAAGCTGAATTGTTTTTTTTTTCTCAACGTTGAGTTGTAACATATCTCATTTTTTAAACATGTACAACTTCTTTGTTTGAAGTCGGAATGACATGATTATTTTTCAACATGCATTTTACTAATTGTAATTCATTTTAAATTATATAAACAAAAAATTTGGTTACATATTGATTAAGTTACATGCCCCGAAACACAAGGTATCCAAGTTGTACCAGCTCCAACCAGATAAATAATCAAAAAATCGGGACCAACACCGAAACTAACTAACTAGTCTAATTTTTAATCCACTTGATTCACTAAATTGGTTCATATCCGGTTCGATCCAGATGTTCATCCTTATTTATACATTTGAAAAGCTTACACATTAATTTTGAGTACTACACAAAATAAAGTTAGATCTTTAGTGTATCTCACGTCTTTAAAGGGTGTGTGATGTGAGCGACCCTAGATGGCACACATCATGAGGGGCCCATTTTTTTACATACTCATATATATATATATATATATATATATATATATATATATATATATATATATATATATATATATATATGTTTAAAGGATCTTTTGATAGTTGCTAATTATGTTAGAAGTTGATTAGGTTAGAAGCTGAATTAGTTAGGAGCTCTGACTGAGTTATCTTTTGACTGAAACTTGTTGTTTGATTTTGAATCTAACTGACTGTGTAAAATAACTATATTACCCCCAAACAATATATTTTTATAATAATTTATTTATTAGTAAAAGATCAAATATATTAAAAATAAATTACAAATATCATGATATTAGATGATGTGTTATTAAGAAATATAACAATTAAACAATTTAATCAATTTGGTTGGTAAAAATATCAAACTAGGATCATTAATTTAATCAATATTTCACATCTCAATCCAATTAAACCTAACGTAATTTCCATATAAATAGTCTAAAATCCAAAAGGTATATAATAATTAAAGTGTTAAACTAAAGCAAAAACTTGGTTAAAGACTTGAAGACACACATGTGACACCAAAATCATTTCTTTTATTTCGCAAACCAAACACCCGAATATCTACCGTTATCCTTATCGTTTCTCTCTCTCGAATCATCGATTCTACTCGCAGTCATTGATGTTGTGCTTCTAATTACTTAAAGATCTACATCTCTCTTTTTCTGAATCAGGATTTCTTTTTGTTCATCGCCAATTCACACCATCAAATCCCGATTCATAGAGAAAAACAAAACTTGGGTCTTTAGTTTAGTTTTCGTACATTGGAAAATCGATTTCAGAGAATTGATTTATCGATTTCAAGCATATGAAGAAATCAATTTCAAATAATCAAATTTACTGAAAGACAACAATTGCTAACATGTCGATTAGGTCAAAACGGGAAAAATCATACCACTTCTGCAGGAGGAACGATCTGGGAGACTAGAAGGAACGAGGTGGGAGGTTGAAAAAGCGACGTTAGTAAAGGGTAAAACGCGTCTTTTCATCATTCTGCACCAGTCAATCATTTTTTTTCCTTTGGACTGAATCAACACAAAAACAAAACGAGGACCGAATCAACATTTTGGACCGAGTCCAAGATTGCAGCAGAAAAACTAACGCACGGACAAGAGATTTTTGACGGAGTTCAAGCATTAATCCCAGTGAGAATGTGCATCAAACAGCCCCTAAGTTTAATGTGTCTGTGTGGGCCTATATATCATATGGTCCTTCATTCCTTTTGATTGTTTTTTATAGAACTTACCGACTTATGATAGTAATTTTTTTTGCTTATATATGAAAAGGATTATATTTAACCGATTTAAATTTTTATTATTTGCGGGAGACCCTCAAAATCCACAAAACGTTTATATAGTAGCTATTTTTTTCAAATACATTTTAAGTTTACATTTTGATTATTATTATAAACTCCACAACATTTATTTGAATACGTTTTATGATCGGAAAAACCAATTAAAAACATATTCTTTTTATATGTAGTTTTCTCCTTATTTTGGTCGACATACAATTTTCAAATATATGATAAATTATCTTTTGTTTTGTGTAAGCAAGATTTAGATTTTGGAGGGGCAAGTTTGTAAAGGTAATCCAGCCCCATCAACCCTACCCATCAACCAAACTTCAAAAAGGCAAGACCTTTGAGAGAACCAAAGAATTTAAGAACGAGCAAAAAGTGGAGAGAGCATTGGATGGATGGATTGAATTTGAAGGCCACTACTTTCCCAAAATTTCTGCCAATTCAATTCAACAAAAGGGAACTACAATTATTTGAATTGCTTCTGAAGGAACATAGGATCACAGATCAATCGGTTAATCAATCAAATCAAACAATCCAACAATCAATTAATTAATCAATCAATCAATCATGTCGTGCTCTTCGTCGTCGGCGTCTGAAGAAGATGAAGACATGGATTGCTACAGGAAAGGAGGGTACCACGCGGTGAGAATAGGTGATTCATTCGCCGGAGGTCGGTTCATCGCTCAACGGAAGCTCGGCTGGGGCCAGTTCTCCACCGTTTGGCTTGCTTACGATACCCAAACATCAGTAAGTTTGTTTTTCCCCCATTTTTCTAGGTTTGATCACTTCCATTTTCAACTTCTAATTCTCGAGATCCGTGATCCAGATGTAATTTTCCACCTAATGATCGTATTCACCAATAACTGAATTCATTTCCATATATTAAAAAAAAAAAAACAAAAAAAAATCCTGTCTTCAATGCTAACAAATGCAGATCATTTCTTCAAATGCGTACATTTCTAATTACTTGTTATGGAAACTACATTACACACTTCGATCGTTTCTAGATGATTTACTTATTCCCTTCCTCGATTAGCCAAATTAAGCCAATGCAGATCTTCCGCTACAGATTTCATATCTTCTTATGTTGTTAATCTGATTCCCTCCTAGAAATTCGTTGCACTGAAGCTCCAAAAAAGCGCACCAGAATTCGTGCAAGCAGCTGTCCATGAAATCGAGGTTCTTTCCACCATAACTGAAAACGATCCCCAAAACGAAAAATGCGTTGTTCAATTAGTGGATCACTTCAAACACAGAGGCCCAAACGGGCAACATCTATGCATGGTTCTTGAGTTTCTTGGCGACAGCATACTCCACCTGATTCGTTACAATCGTTACAAAGGCCTCAACTTGAATATTGTAAAAGAAATCTGCAAATGCATACTAACAGGACTCGATTATTTACACAGAGAGCTTCGTATCCTCCACACAGACCTAAAACCCGAAAACATCCTTCTCTTATCCACTGTAAATCCCTCAAAAGACCCAATCAGATCAAAAGCCACCCCGATTCTTGAACGCCCTGAAGGAAGTTTGACCGGTGGGGCGGCGGTCAACGCGATCGAGAAGAAGCTGAAACAGCGGGCAAGAAGGGCAGTGGCGAAAATTGCAGCAGAAAGGCGTGGAGCGATTGGGGCAACGCCAGCTGTCAAACCTGAAAGATGCCTTGATGGGATTGATTTCAGGTGTAAGATTGTGGATTTGGGAAACGCGTGTTGGGCTGATAAACCGATTGCTGAAGAAATTCAAACAAGACAATATCGTGCTCCTGAAGTTATTTTACAATCTGGTTATTCGTTTCCTTCTGATATGTGGTCCTTTGCTTGCACTGCTTTTGAACTTGCTACTGGTGAAATGATGTTTGCCCCTAAGCCTGGACAAGGTTTTAGTGAAGATGAGGTATTTTTTTATATAATTTTTATTATATAATAGTTTGAATACAAAATATATATAAATTTAAGGGCTTTTTGATAGTTGTTGATTGAGTCAGATCTGATTGAGTCAAAACCTTACTGAGTAATCTGACCGAGTAAGAGACATATCAGAGAAGCCTGAGAAATATAGTATCGAACAATCTGAATCTGATGGGATGGTATGATATGATGCAGGACCACCTTGCATTAATGATGGAACTTTTAGGAAAGATGCCTCGGAAGGTGATATATTATTGTTATTTTTATATATTATTAATGAAAAAGTTACGTTAATAATACGTTTATTTTTTGGGTTTTTCGTTTGGTTTTAAATGAAAATAGGTATCGGTTGCAGGGGTAAAATCAAAAGATTATTTTGATAGACATGGAGACTTGAAAAGGATCCGAAGACTGAAACATTCATCAATAAGTCGTTTACTGATTGAGAAATTTAAGTTTAATGAAAGTGATGCACGTGAATTTGCGGAGTTTTTGAATCCGATTCTTGATTTTGCACCGGAGAATCGGCCAACGGCGGAGCAGTGTTTGCAGCACCCTTGGCTCCGGCAAACTGACGCCAAGACGGAGGCCTGAAATGGTGGTTTGGGAGGATGAAGGCGGGAGAGGAAAGAAGGGATTGAAAGGTGTTTTTTGTTGCACCTTATTATCCCTCTCCTTTCTCATCTGTATTTTGTTTACATATTTTGATTTTTTTATATTTTGTGAATTGGAATAATATTTGATTCTGTTTTGATTTAACTATATAATGTAATATAGATGATGATGATAGTTACAAAAATTTGATTGCGGTTTGGGTTTGTTAACCCCTACTGCCGATTTAAATCGATATTCTGACATGTTTTTATTATATTGACCTATGGGCAATGTTATTTAACTAGGGGTTATATACCTGTGCAATGCAGCATGATTCCTAAATATTCTTTTACCGTTTGTGTCTAATATCTTCCTATCTATTTTAGCGTTTGTGTCTAATATCTTCCTATCTATTTTAGCGAGTGATAAGTGTCATTTAATTTAATTTAAAGAATATGACTTATTAAGATAATTAACTTTTTTGTTTGTTCATATCTAGGCAACTATCTTTTTTTTGTGTACATGTAAATAATAAACTTGTTGAAAATGTTCACATATAACTATTATAACATGCTACAGTAGGTTACATCCGGCTAGAGCAGGTCATAATGGTCATATGTGGTCATATGTGAACACTTTCAACAAGTTCGTTACTTAGATGTGTATAAAAAAATAGTTACCCAAATATAAACGAAACGAAAAAGTAACAATAAATTGCACGAATGGTCCCTGTGGTTTGGGGGAATTTGTGTGTTTGGTTTCTAACTTTTTTTTTTAAACTCGGATAGTCTTTACTGTTTATTTTTGTTGTGCGTTTGGTTCATATCTTACCTAAAAAGATTATTGTGTCCTTATTAATTTGTTTTATTTAATTCATTTTCTTATTTATGTATTTATTTTTTATATATTTTAAAAAGTCAATAGACCCCACATATCGGTATCTCTTCAATTAACAATTCCAATAAGATAATTATAAATTATATATATATTTTTTAATAAAAACTTGTATTATGTTTTAGCAAATTATTTATTTTTGTTAAATTCTAACAACATTTGTTGATGAAGAAATCTATGAAATAAAAAAAAAAAGAAAAAAACCCGGAAAAAGATATTAAAAAACAAAAAACCGAAACCGAAATAAAACACCAATGTCCATGAACGAAGCTAAAAATTGAAGATATTTAGGATTTTCCAGATTGAAGCAAAATGTTTATACCATGTGTTAAGGGGGAGTTTTGGATAGAAAAATTTTGAATTGAGTGTTTTCTCATTCCCTTTTGGTTTTATAATAATTTTTCGATTATAAAAATGGGGAGAAATTTAAATATGGAAATTCGAAAGTTGAAGTTTTCATATTATGCGGACTTGAAGACCGAAGTGACATCAAATATTTGAAGTTTTTGAAATGATTCGGTTGAAGATTCGGAAGTGATTTCGGTTCATGATGGGTTTAGAATTATTGAAGATTTTTGGAGTGTGCATAAACGCTCAAATTTTTGGTAATTTTTTGGAAAATGAGAAACTCTTATTACCTTTTGATGCTCGGTTTGTATGGTCTAACATTCTAGAACCCATATTGAAAAGTCATAGAAGAATTGAAGATTTGATATTCATCTCTATATGTGTCACGTTTGAGGCTCGGTTCGTGAAGTTGCTCGAGTTTGGAAGATTTGAAGCGAGTTATCCATTCCTAACTTTAAGGATGAGAATGTTGGGTACAAAGTTATCCATGTATAACTTTGTAAATTGTTTGACAGTTGTAGACCCACTTGCATGTAAGTAGTCTTCTGACATGAGAAAGAGAGATTAATTTTTTATTTCGGTTTCAGTTTTTCGTTTTTTTTAAATATATTTTTCGGGGTTTTGTTTTTTTTTTATTTCATAGAAGTCTTCATCAAAAAAATGTTACTAGAATTTAACAAAAATAAATAATTTGGTAAAACATAATACAAGTGACAGTTTGTTCACATTTTGTCATTGAACTTTTTTAGAAAGAAAAAAACTTTCGATTTTGTTTATATTTAATCACTAAACTTTTTTTCATTATCTATTTGCCACTGAACTATTGAAACTGTTTATATTTACCCTTATGATTGGTAACAACCAGTTGTAAGGGTAAAATATAAACAATTTCTAATGACAAATAGATAATGAAAAAAAAATTAATAATTAAAAGATTTTTATCTTTCAAGTCATTCCCTTTAATCAAACAGTGTACATCACCGACCCGCCAATTTCCAGGCTGTTGAAACTGTAAATCGCTTCCATCTTCTTCAGTCTCACACTCTACTTGTCCACGTATTCTAATTCTACATGTAGCATCCCCAATCACGAGTTTTTCACTAACAATTCCACATACGGAGTGGGTTTGTAGCGTCCTCCAACCATCGATTTTTTCACCAACAATCGCACACACGGAATGCGTATCTTCGTTCTGGAAAAATGGGTTTGAAGCGAGGAACATTGCTCGAAATAATGTCTTTGGATGATGGGTTTTGTTTCAGTTAAGATAGAAGTAGTGAAGTGATGAAATTTGGTGTCCTCGCAATATATCGTTCTTCAATTTCAGGGTTTTTCACCAACGATCACATACACGGTATGGCTAAACCTTTTGGGTAAAAGGGCTTATTCTAGGGTTTGTGAGTAATACTGGTGTGCAAGTACGTAGTAAAGGTTTTACCATAAATATAAACTGTATGTTTTTGTTTGCGTCAAACAGAGTAGTAGAGTGATGAAAACTTGGTACTTTTATTTTCTGATTGGGCAAGATCGATGAGGAGCATCAAGGTATTGCCAGATTCTGTTAGAAATTCTTTGCGTTCGGGCATCATTTTGTCAGACTTAACAAGGGTAGTAGAAGAGCTGGTGTTCAACAGCCTTGATGCTGGTGCCACAAAGGTAATCTTAGTTAATAAAGATCTGCTACTACGCACAATATAGTCGACTTAATTGATTAAGTCAACACTTGTTCTTTCAGGTGATTGTAGCAGTAGGTGTTGGGACCAACTACATTAAAGTTACAGACAATGGTAACAAACCTTAATTCCATAAGAGTGATATGTGTGACCTATCTCCCATCTTTGTTCCTATCTTTTTATTCTGATTTTGCAGGTTGTGGCATTACAAGGGATGGATTGGTGTTGTTGGGAGAAAGATATGGTAATTAGAATAGTGTTTCATAAAACAGTATATTTTCCCTCCACATTATGCTTATGAATGTATGTTCATTACATTAATGCTTCATACTTCTTATCAATTCATATATGGTTGTGTTTCTGTTTTCATCATTTGAAGCAACTTCTAAGTTTGAGCAGCTGTCTGGTCTGAACACTGTTCCAGAGAGCTTTGGCTTTCGTGGGGAAGCATTAAGCTCAATTTCTGACCTTTCTTTGTTGCAAGTTGTTACAAAGGCTCATGGAATGCCAAATGGATACTGCAAGGTCATAAAGGTATCACTTCCTTTAATATCTCTATACAGAGTGGAAGAATCACCTCCCTTCTTATATTAGCATTTCATACCAGCTTCTTTTTCCTATTTTCAGTGTTCCAAATGCTTATATCTAGGAATTGATGATGATAGACAAGATGTTGGCACAACAGGTAATGTAATGCAATAGATCATTTCTGAGTATTTTCAAGTGTTCCTTCCACAAGGATCTGTCATTGTGATAAAGATTTGACTTTGACCTTGACCTTGACCTTGACCTTGACCATTTGTTGCAGTTGTTGTTCGTGATTTATTCTACAACCAACCAGTTAGGAGAAGGCATTTACAATCCAGGTTCTTCTTTGTGTTTTTTTTTTCCTTCTCATAACCACAATTTGTTTCAAGTATTTTAAATTACTGAACTGCTGATATGGTATTTTGCATATATTGGAAGCCCGAAAAAGGTTCTTCACTCTGTTAAAGAATGCATACTAAGAATTGCACTTGTTCACCTGGGAACCTGCTTCAAAGTAATTGATACTGAAAGGTGCTCACTTTCCAAGTTTCCATACTTTTAGCTTATGTCCTTCACTTACTGCTTTTAGAAAGTTAAATCATCTTCATGCAGTGGTGATGAGCTTCTTTCCTTGTATCCTTCATCTTCCCCTTTGCCCCTATTGGTGAGTAGTTTTGGGACTGAAGTTTCCAGTTCTTTACATAAGTTGGATGAGTCTGATGACAAATTAAAGCTCTCTGGATTCATATCTAGCCCTTGTGAAACTTTCTCTGTGAAGGTATGAATACTTCAAGTTCTCTCTTTTCCTCTGTTTTCATCATCTTATTGAAGGTTGCTTATTTTGCAGGCCTTTCAATATTTCTGTATCCTTTTTCTTGTATTGATTTTAACGAGTTAAAGGGTAAGGAAAATGTTCTCTTTGACCTTTGAAAAAGATATCAATTCAAGATATATATCAAGAGGTCCAATACACAAGTTGCTGAATCAATTGGCTACAGATTCAGAGTTGTTGAAGGGTGACATTAGATCTGAATGTGGAAAGAGAAGCAGGTGTCATGCATGTCTAACCTACATATTGAACTTAACTTGTCCTCGAGCTCATTATGATTTAAGTTTTGAACCCACAAAAACCTGTGCTGAATTCAAGGTAATAAACTAATATCTATGCATGACCTTTGAGTTATGATGTTTATATTGAGGTATCTTTATCATCGTTTTAGGAATGGGATCCTGTGTTAACTTTCATCAAGAAAGCCGTTTCATGCTTTTGGAGTCAAGGTTTTTCTTCTAATAAACTCTAGAACTCACTTTTGATTAATTCAATCATTATTAAATTTGTTTTGAAACATCTTGTGAATCAGATCCCCTGAATGATTGTGGAGTTCCAAAGAAGAGGTGTGTGACATGGTCCCATGAGACTTCTATTGTCCTTTCCTCACCTCAATTACAGATGTCAACAGAATCCAAACAATGGAATCCAAACAACAAATTACTTCTCAAAGAATCGCCTCCAATTCAATTTCATTTTGATAATCATCTCATAAAGCCCTTTCTGAGAAGTTGCTCCTCTCACTTAGATCTTTCACCTGTTACAAAAATTCAAGATGATGAATTTGATAATATTATTCAGGGTTCTGAATCATGGCTGGACAAAAGTACAACTGTTTGGTCACCTCCTAGAATCATCAGTACCTCAAACTTGGGTGTAGATTCACCTTTTTTACCAAAAGAGTCATTTGATTCACTTCTGACTAATGGAGACTTGTTTACAGAGAATAATAACAGTCCTTGGGATACTCCAGTTGCATCAAAGCATCAATCTGATTGGTCTCCTCTTATGTTTGATGAATCTAGAGATGATGTTGACTTCAAACTTGGCAAAGACGATTGGTTTGACCTTTTTGCAGATGATGAAGGGGAGAAGGATATCTTTGACTTTGATAACATGAGATATAGCTCTTCTCAAGAGGGGTTCATGAGTTTCAAAGGGCATGTTAGGAACTCTCGAAAGGACACTCGTTTGTGTGATTTCATGAATGGAATAGATTGGGCAGGTCCTGAATCCTATATGTCCTCATTATCTTGTGGTGAAAGGGTAAAAAAGACAAAAGTCACTCAATCTAGCTTTCAAGATAAGAAGCAGCCAAGAAGAAGAAGCCATTCAGCTCCACCATCTTACAGAGGGAAGAGAAAGTTTATTGCTTTAAACAGTCAGATGAGTGTTAAATCAGGGAACTCCCAATTTGAGACACTTCATAATGCATCTTTACAAGGTGTTTTCTGAACTTAATCTCTATATGACATGATATGGAAAGCTAACTCTTATGAATTATGATTTTGGTGTGCAGAAGCTAGTGATCTGAGACATGTACAGAAATCATCAGGTGCAGATCATTTGCTTTTGAAGGAGGGTGAGGGTCCCACTAAGGCTAGGTAAAATCATCAAATCTTGTGTATATGGTGGATTGAATCTGCATATTTGGTTTCATGCAGTTGTTTTTTTTTTTTTTTTTTCTTTCTAGACACGATAAGAAGAAAGTTATTGATAAAGCTGAGATTTCAGATTATGAAGGGGAGGCTGACCATTGCCTTGATGTATTCAATACAGATTCAGGTATCTCTCTTGTTAATTTCAGGAATAGTTATGAAGAGAAAACATGGTGATTATTCAAATCTTAGACTATTAATCTCCTTCTTCAGACTTCACCTCAAGGGACAATGAAGGTGCATTAGATTTTGGGGAAAAATGGAGGAGTGGCTATCCATCGGATTCAGTTGAGTGCCTTTGACAAATATTATATATAAATTTGGAATTTGTGATTATTATTTGTTTGTTTATTGACAGAGTATAGAGAAGAAGGGTGATGAGGATAAAATACTTGACATATCTTCTGGGATATTACACCTTTCTGGTGATTCTCTTACACTTACACCCAAGTCTATCAGTAAAAAATGTCTGGATGATTCTAAAGTCCTTCAGCAAGTTGACAAAAAATTCATTCCAATTGTGGGTGGTGGAATACTTGCTATTATTGATCAGGTATTATTAACTCTTCTCGATCTTCTTTTTCACTTTCATTTCATCTTCTTTTCTTTAACCACTTGTATGGTTACATTTTCAGCATGCTGCTGATGAAAGAATACGACTTGAAGATTTGAGAAAAAAGGTAAAAAGAAAAAAAAAACTTGAGCTTTCAAATGCCACATAATATGTCATAAATGACAAGCAAAATTTTATAGGTGCTTTCTGGAAAAATGAAGACAATATGCTATTTGGATGCAGAGCAAGAACTGGTATGCTCTACTTTGCAATCAATATTCAGTTATGAAGATTTGTTTTTTTTTTTTTTTTTTTTTATAATTTATATATGTGATGTAGGTTTTACCTGAGATTGGGTATCAATTACTGATCAATTATTCTGAACAAATCAAGAAATGGGGTTGGATTTGTAACTTTCATGCTCAGAGTTCAGTGTCCTTTAAGAAGTAATCAAATTCACCTACTTGAATTTGATAAAACTTTGCATTTCTTTTTTTAATAATTTCTGGAGGCTTTCTTTTTCTTTTTTTGCACAGGAATCTGAATTTTCTACACAATCAGCCATCTGTTGCTACACTCATTGCAGTAAGTTGGATATATCAAAAAAACTTGGAAGAAAGAAACACTAAAAAGAGGTTTTTTAGTTGTTAACTAAAAATAACATATCCATTTTTTATTTGGCATACAGGTGCCATGTATTTTGGGTGTGAATTTAACCGATGCAGATCTCCTAGAATTTCTAAAACAGGTTTTTATCTTTTAAATATATGGTTGAATAATTCTTTTCATTGTACAATAATTAATATAATATAATATAATATATATATCAGCTTGCTGATACTGATGGATCATCTATACTACCACCAGCTGTTGTTCGTGTTCTAAATACCAAAGCTTGCAGGGGTACAGTATAGTCCTTAACCATTCATAAAATGTCTTAATAAAGCTCTTATAAAGAATCATCAACATATGTTTGTTACTTTTATTAATTATTTTAAATAAATAGGTGCAATAATGTTTGGTGATGCACTACTCCCTTCAGAATGTTCTCTTATAGTTGAAGAGCTGAAGAAGACTTCATTGTGTTTTCAGGTGAGAGTTGATAAGTATTCAAAAAGAAACTTGTTAATATTATTATAATATTATTCTCTTTAAGCCTTTGGAGTTGTGGTATTTTAGTAAAAATGGTGAAATGTGATTGTAGTGTGCTCATGGAAGGCCAACAACTGTGGCACTTGTGGACATGGTGGTGCTGCATAAACAGATTGATAAGCTTGGAAACTGTAAGGGTGGTGGTTCATGGCATGGGTTGAGCCGACATAGACCAAGTCTCGAGCGTGCAAGTCAACGGTTAGGTCAATGATAAAGCTACTGAAAATATAAACATATCTTTCCATCAAATCTTGTCTTTTTAACAAATGAATTTCATGTTTCATGTTGCATCTACTTTTAGAGAAATAAAAACATGTTCACTTCTTTTGGCGTTTTCTATTTTTCCATTTCTTATATGAGAACCATTAGGGGTTGAACCGTCTATAATTTGTAATTGGATAAATCATATCATCTTTTTTTTTTTTTTTTTTTTTTTTTTTTTTTTTTTTTGATACATGTATTGCTGTATATATTTTTAAATTAATATATTACGAACATATCAATTGATATTAATTACTGTGAATGTCATTATGCATTCTAAATTGGGAAATCTTCACGAAACTCCTTATATTCTAGAGTTATTAACAATAAAGTTGTGACTTCATTTTTTTAACATAAAATGACAAAATACTGGTAATTGTTTACAGAAAATGACAATAGTTTACACATTTAGGATTTTAGTTGGCATTTTTTACAATAGTTTACACATATTTTTTATGACTACTGGTTAAAAACCAAGATTATTGACCAAAATCCAAAATGTGTAAATGATTGTTGGTGTCTTGTAATTCTCTATAAACAATTTATCAGTTTTTTGTTATTTTCTGTTAAAAAATAAATAAATAAATAAATAAAATGTTTTTACTATATAGGACTTTTCTGAATTTTGTAATTTGTGGTGTGAATGCTTTATTTTTTTTATATTTGATTCCTAATGTATTAAAATGAAGATTATGTATACCAATAAGAGATATGATGTAGAATTGTAGATATTGAATGTAAAGATTCACTTTTTACCAATTCTAATAGGTGAAAGCCACGTTATGAAATTTTGTAAATTGATCTACAACTTACGGATTAATAAAGTAATAATGCAAGCTCTCATTTTTGCACCACTAACGAGCGAGATTCGTCTAAAAGGTGTGTAACGGTTGAACATGATTTGTTTGAGGCTTAGGTGTCCCTCATTATTAAAAAGTCATGTGCTTCCAAAGACCAGATCTATTGCAAAAAATTAAAAAAAAATGGGTCCCACTTTTAATTCAAGGGTGCCGATGAAGTCCACGTGGCTGGGAGCCACTCTCATCTCTTTACTAATAGGATTTTATTTTGTCGTTTCCAACAGTTGTACCAAATCAGGTTCATCAAACCCGGTTTCCTTTTCTTGCAATCTCCGGATCAGCCTCATTAATCGCCATGTGTCTTCACATCACTGTCTCTCAAGTCTCACCTTTTCCCTTAAATAGCCCCTCGTCTTTTTACATTCCACATTTTAGTCCCTCTATTTCTATAAAACTATGCGACAAACATTATAATGGTGAGTTAAGATATTTGATGAATTGACTAGACTGATATGACCAACAAAGTTGTCAACTTCAAATATCCTAGATTAATGTGCATTAAATCACAGACACAGTAATTTGAATCTTGGTATATATAGGAAACTAGAATTTTGGTCATGATCAATAATTGTAAAATGAATGAATTGCGAGGTGAGTGTGAGTTGACCAAGTCAAAGTCTAATTCAACTTTGACATCACGACATACCATGAGACGATTTTCTTTGTTCTTTAGCTTTTGTTGGCATCAAACCATGACTAGAAAGATAGTGTATATCTTGCTTTTTGTTTCTTTCTAATTTTAATAAATAATTTAGAAGGTTATATGTATCCAAAATGTATTTGGGGATTCTCTCATTCCATTTTAATTTTTAGGTATTTCACTATTTAATATAGATGACATATAAGAGAAACATATATAAAAACAACAACTAGCGCCGGTTCTGAAAAATTAAATATCATCAAAGGCCCAAAACGAACTAGAAAAAATGATCTTTATTGTTCTTATAAGCTTTTATTTTTGAATAAAAATATATAATAAAAAATTAAACCTTATGTAGCTGCCCACTTTGCACCCACCTTAAAGCCTTCCATAACAACAACAATAACATTACCATAATCTCATATAGATAAGACAAGGAGGAATGATGTAGGATGGTCGGCAATTCTATCCACAAAATTGATAGTCTACTTCCGTAAAAGATTTCCACCATAGATAAAACATATATAAAAAAAATCAAGCATATTTATAAGTGAACTGAAAATTCTTATTTTATCCATTTGGCCACGAGAGATTTGTCGACTTCAAATATTAAAAAGTTACTGATAAAAATTTGAGATAGTTACTAATCAAAAATCATTCATAACATATTGTAATGGCTACTAATAGATAATGGATAATGTAAAGAGAAATTTCTACATAAATAAGAAAATATTATATTATTTATATAAACAACTCAAAAAAGATCTTGTATATTTTTCTTAGACAAAAAAGTATCAAAATGATTCATTTAGAACAATCATAAAACCTTAGGGCCTTGGAATTAAATTGTTAATGTTTTTGAAGGCACATTATGGTTTATGTATTATTACCTAAAGGGGTAAATTGAAACATTTGATCAAATAAATACAGAATATCTCGGATGATGTCTTTTTCTCAAATTATAAAATCCTGAAAGAAATTAGGAAAAACTGTAAGCAACCGTTCTACGACTACTTCACGGCGGTTTAAACTAAGCAGCAAGCACACATTCTTCAACTCTCCCTCTCCGCCGGACATCTCCTATTTTCCTCCGGCAGATCGTAAATTAATTGCTTATTTATCAGCAGATCGTCCTGAAGTTCCTTAAATTGAAGTTATTGGTGTTGATTTGGGAAATGTTCGTCAAAAAGCTAGTCGAAAAGGCTTCGTTGAAGAAGGTAACGTTTGTTCTCTGGTATCTTTTGTTTATTCGAGCTTTATCTGTTAATTATCAAAACCTAGTGATTTTTATATTAATCTGAGATGTCGTGATACATATCTGTGTGTGATATACTGAAACGCTCTTGATTATACTGCCGATTAGTGATTATCTTAGTTTCCGATGAGTTATGAAGTTCTAAATACAGGTTTTTGGATTTAAACTTAGATCCAGAACTTCTCCCCCGTCCTGATCGCTGATCGATTTTACACTCTCATTTCGTTTGGATTCATTTTTTTTTTCCTGTTATGAAAAAGCGTGAAGGATTATGAGTGCTAATTGGGGGAACTATCAGTGAATGATGAGTAAAACCACACTGGAAATGTTAAGGAGCTGATTTTTTTTTTTTTCCCTTGTTATCAACCGGAATTCTTCTTTTCAACATTTTGCAGAATTCCAGTGTCCAGATAAATTTCAAAAATTAAAAAAAAAAAATCCGAGGGGAAAAAAGATTGGAATACTGAAATAAATTTTTAAAGGGGTAAATCCGTAAATGTGAATGCATTTTGATATATTACTATACTTGGTAAAAGTCTGAGTTAATATTGTTTTAAATAGCAAGAATTTAAACACTGTAATTAAATTTGTAATTTGTTAGCTAAATGACATAATTGGCCACCTCATAATCAAAACAGTCAAAACATGTCTTTTTCTTTGATAGAAAAAAAAAAACATTAAAATATACTTAATCTTTAATTAATCCTCACCTGATCCACAAATTCTCATACGAGGAAAAGTAATTGAATTTTCTATTGGATAGCTTATTATATCATTTTTACCGACAATTTAATTAGCTCTCCACATGGCAAGGTCTTAAAACCCAAATCAATACATTTAATAATATTATTATTTTATTATTTATTATTTTTTAATCACTACTCTCGATACTTGTACTGCAGCCTGGTGGAAATCCAGATAGTTTAAAATCCGACGATGTAAATCCACGCCCCATTTTCCATTATGGCCTCCCATCAGGATGCAATTTATTTGCTCATGATCCTATTCAGAAGATTCTTGCTATATCCACCATGTAACACTCTTAATACATCAAATGTTCTTAAAAATTCATTCAATATCTTCTGAACAAATAATTATTTACTTTTTAATTAGAGATGGCCGGATTAAGTTATTTGGACAAGATAACACTCAAGCTGTTCTGGAATCTCCGGATGCACTACCAAGCAAATTTTCGCAGGTGTGTAAATTATATAATTACCAAATTACCATTATACCCTCTTGTTTACTAGTTAGTTACTTTTTTATTTCCAGTTCATCCATAACCAACAGTTTCTTGTAAACATCAATGCAAACAATCACATCGAGGTTTGGAACATAGACTTGAAGTCATTGGCTCATGTTCATGTATATAAGGAAGAAATTACTTCTTTTACAATCCTTCAACGTACCTTTTACATGTAAGTATATAACAACTCTCAAAATCACAAAATCCATAACCATGTTTAGGGTTTATACAATTTTACAAGGGTACAATGATTATGTCATCAACAGGTATGTTGGAGACTCCATTGGTAATGTTTCAGTTCTCAAGTTTGACAAAGAACAATGTAATATAACACAAATGAAATACATAATTCCTTTCTCAGCATCTCATGGTGAGTGTGAGTCACATTTCTTTATAAAAATCCAATCTTGTTACATGTTTTGAATTATTATAATAAATTATATTTAGGTAATTCAACAGCTGATCATACCAATGCTGCTGTTATGTATATACTCCCTCAACCATCTGCTGAAAGTAAGAGGTGAGGTGATTTTCATTTTTCAAAATCAGTTTTCTTTCTAAACTTATACAAACTCTTAAAAACCTCAAGAAAACAAGAATCATGGCTCACAATCTTGAATCTGTTTCACTATTTCAGGGTTCTTATAATTTATAGAGATGGATTTGTGAGTTTATGGTCAATTCAAGAAAGCAAACCCATCTTTACAACTGGAGGAACTTTGATTCAGTCACTTAATCATGACACTAAAAAAGTAACAGCTGCATGTTGGGCTTGTCCTTTTGGAAGCAAAGTAGTTATTGGATACAACAATGGAGAACTTCTAATCTGGAGTATTGATGATAAGGAGTTAGGTGGGACCCAAACTGGTCCTCTGTTTAAACTAAATCTTGGGTATAAATTGGACAAAATCCCAATCTCCAAATTGAAATGGGCTTATGCAGATGGGAAATCAAGTCGATTATATGTTCTGGGCAATTCCGACTTTTCATCTTCAAACTTGTTACAAGTACTAGTAATTCATATAATCGATTCAACTTTTTTAGGGTTTTATTTGGTGATTGTTAGATTAATTGTTTGATTCTGTGTTGCAGGTTATTATAATAAATGATCAGATTGAATCTCGCACAACTAAACTAGGAATTGGAACACCTGAGCCATGTGTCGACATGGAGATTTTAGTCTCTTACAATGAACAAACCAAACATAAAGAAGATTGCTTTCTCGTTATTGGAAAATCAGGCCATGTTTACACATACGATGATTCTTCAATTGAAAAATACCTAATTCAATCCCAAACTAGGTCTCCACCATCATCACTTCCAAAAGAGATTAAAGTGAAACTACCATATGTCGACACAATCATCACTGTAGCAAAGTTCATCACTGACAATCCATGCATGTTAATGTTATCTTCCAATGAGGACTACATGTTGATGTCGAAAAAGATTCCTTCACTTTTCTCATTTGAGTCTAAGCAAAAAGACGGATCTTCATCTTCATCTTCATCTTCTACATCTGGTTTTACGAGTTTTTCAAATTTCAAAAACATATACATAACAGGACATAGCAATGGTGGTATAAACTTCTGGGATGCATCATCTCCACTTTTGATTCCAATTGTATCATTTAATCAACAAAGTGAAGATGATCAGACTTTAAGTGGTGTTCCACTGACTGCGTTGTGTTATGATATGGAAACAAGCCTCCTCATATCTGGAGATCAAACTGGAACAGTGAGTATATATCTATATATATATATATATATATATATATATATATATATATATATATATATATATATATATATATATATATATATATCATATTGTAAAAATATGTTACATTTCAATTTAAAATTAATATTTTATGTCACAGGTTAGAATTTATAAATTTAAACCTGAGCCATATGCCATAGAGAGCAGTTTTTTGTCCTTACAAGCAAGTTCAAAGAAAGGAAGCAATATTGTTCAAAGTGTTAAACTTGTGAAGGTGAATGGAGCAGTGGTTTCAATAACTATAAGTCATGACTCTAAACATATTGCTGTGGGGTCAGATCAAGGATATGTAAGATATCATTTTTTTTTTTTCCTTTTTTTGCGCTTTTTGTAACTAATTTAACCTAAATTAAAAAATGATGAAGGTTTCAGTGATTGACATTGGAGGAGCAACTGTGTTATATGAAAGGCGTATAGCGAGTGAGATCTCGACAGCTGTCATCTCTCTGCAGTTTGGGATGTGCAGTTTGCATGGATTTGAGAAAAGTGTGTTAATGGCAGCAACAAAGGATTCATCAGCTTGGGCACTTGAAAGTGAAACAGGAAATATTCTCAATAATGGATCAGTTCATCCTAAAAAACCTTCTAAAGCTCTTTTAATCCAAATGCTAGGTAGTAAACAAATCATACTTTTTATTTTTTTTGTATTGTTCTTTATTTATGTGTTACAAATGATATATAGATGAGCAAGGGACAGCTGGCAGAGGATCTAATGCATCTAAGGGTACAATAGGAAATTCGTTTGATGATGGGATAGTGAAGGACTCATTGCTACTATGTTCTGAGAAAGCTGTTTACGTGTATTCACTTTCACATGCTGTTCAGGTTAGATTTTAGAACTTGAAGAATTAATTTTCTTGACATATTTTATACTCTTGTATACTCAATTTTAAATATAAAAATATATATATACAGGGAGTGAAGAAGGTTTGTTATAAAAAGAAGTTTAACTCCTCAATTTGTTGTTGGGCTTCAACATGTTGTTCTGATGCTGGCCTTGTTCTTGTTTTTACCAATGGGAAAATTGAAATTAGGTGAGTTATCTTCTTCATAGTTCATATTTAGATTTTGATTGAATAAAAAAATCGATAAACACATGATTTTGATATTATTTACCTTTTTCAGATCCTTGCCTGAATTAACCCTTTTGAAGGCAACATCCATAAGAGGCCTTGCACTTTCAACTTCAAAACCGAATTCCTTACCTGAAAGTTCAATTTGTGCTTCACACAATGGTGATATTATCATGGTAACATGCTTTTCATTTCAGAAATATCAGATTCTTTTAAATGTCACATAAACATTATTGAATTTGAAAACTTTTGTTGTATAGGTGAATGGTGATCAGGAAGTTTTTATTGTTTCGGTTTTACAACAAAGGGAAATATTCAGGTAATGCATAAATCAGTTGGAGATGAATTATTTCGTTTGATTTTTCTAATTTTTTTTCATGATTTTTTATTTGTCTTAGGCATTTAGACTCGGCTACCCGAGTTTATAACAAGGATCTGATAGTTCCACAAGGGATTCCAGTTGAACATGTCAAAGAAAAGAAAAAGGTGATTGCCATAATAAAAGCTTAGGGATTGTTCTCTATACACAAAGTTTGAATATGAGTAAATTACCATTTTACCCTAATGCAAACAGGGAATCTTTGGTTCTATGAAGAAAGTAAGCAAACCACAACATGAGCGGGAAACAGAACCGGAAGCTTCTAGAGAAAGCTTTGAAGAACTGTCAACATTATTTTCCATTGCTAACTTTGCATTGGAGAGTGAAAGCCAAGAAAACATCCACACAGATGAAGATGAGGTTGACCTGGATATAGGTAAGGTTTGACCTTTGTACAATGTACATTCATTAACATTTTGTTTTTGAATAAATATAAACAATATTTTTAAATCTTTTGTTGTAGATGATATTGACATTGATGGGCCAGAAGAGAAACCAAAAGGAAACACCATGATGGGAGCGCTTAACAAACAAAAGCTCACTAGTAAATTTAATGCATTCAAAGGTTAGTTACTTCAAGTCTTCAACTTAATATATCTTGAAAATAAGATTTTGGAGATGAATTTTTTACATTTTTTTTTTAATATACGAAGGTAAACTAAAAGAGATGAATGTGAAAAAGGAGAAAGTGCAAGTGAAGGAAGAACAACCACGAGATGATCAGAAAACCGGTTCTGTAGATCAAATCAAGAAAAAATATGGATTCAGCTTGACCAGTGTAATCTTAATTTATAAACTCCTGCTAAAATTGCATTTTATAGAAATATTATTGATCTGTTTTTTGCTGACGTGGCAGGAAACAAGTGCTGCTAAAATGGCACAAAACAAACTGAGCGACAACATAAGAAAACTCAAGGTAACTATTTAACTTTTAGGTAACATTCAAGACTGTTAAAAGTCAAAAAAAGTCAAAGGCAGAGACACTAATCATATGATTTGTCCAGGGAATCAATTTGAAAACAGCAGAAATGCAAGACAACGCACAGACATTTTCTTCAATGGCAAAAGAGATGCTGCGAACTGCTGAAAATAATGATCGAAGAACCTCATGATATCATCATCATATACATGTTTGTGTGTTTTTCTTTTGAAAGGTTTGTGTTTGATTCTTTAGAAACAGAAGTTGGTTTGGTGAATGTGTACAGAGTAAGAGAGAGATGACATTATTTTTTGAAAAGTTAAACAAGGTTGTGAGTTAATTGAGAATATATCTGATTCTTCATATCATCCCTATTGCTTGTTGTTAGAGTAAACACCTTCGCTCCTGGATGATTCTTCAACCTCGCAACTGCAGAAAACAAGAATCATACATTCTTCACACACAACATGAACAAAAGCATTTCCATGTCTGACTTTTTTTTTTTTTTTTTTTTTTTTTTTTTTTGATAATTAACGAGCATACCTGCAGGAATATCTCGACCATATTTTGGAACAGGGATTGTAGCTAGAAACGGTTTGTTAGACTCAAGAACACGCAACACTGCAGGGAAGAACAACGAACTGAAGAGCTCCATCTTTCCAACTTCATCAATCACAAACAGATCTGTATCTTCTTTGACCTGAAAATGAAATCGAAAATCAACTTCTTACTGAGAAATTGGAGATGAAAAGATAAACGAACCTGTAACTCAGGCAAAGCTAATGATTCGAATGATGCTACATCGACTCTGTATCTCCCCACAGTAGGCCATCTAATGGACTCTACACTGCCATGGAAAACTTAATTAAACCCTAATTCGACGTTGAATGATGAAAAGATATGAAGAAATGGTTACCTGGAATTGTTAATAGAAGCAAGTGGAGCAGTGCGACCATCTAACGTAACCACCTCAAAACCTACCCTCTCGCCTTCTTCTCTGATCTCACCTGTTTTGTATCCCAAATTTCATGAGTAAACGAAGGCGAAAATCAAAATCTATTTGAGCGATGGAAGTGTATGGAATGATAGAGCATTACGAGTGAAAAACCCTTGAATTTTCAAATTGGGATTGGAAGTTCTGAGATTCTCCAAAACCCTAGCGATCAGAGTGGTTTTACCCACGCCCTGCGGAGTCGAAGGTGTACAAAGGCGATTCAAGCAAATTCAGATTCAATTTGATTCATGAAGATATGGAATCAAATGATGAATGAGACATGGAATCTATACAACTTACTGGGGAGCCGGTGACGAGAAAACATTTAGCTGGAGCTGCCATTTACTCAACTGTTTCTCCCGGCAAGGCAACACAGAAAGTGATAAGTAATGAACTAATGATTTAAAAAGGGACATAATATTTCCAGTTGTTAAGTTGCTTCCACTTAAATTAAAATTAAAGTTTTTATCCTTTACAAAAATTAATTTGTTTTTCTTATTTATAATCAAACCGTCTCAAGTCTCATCTATCAATCCACTTAAACTGTGAGTTTTTTTTTCTTCCTATTTATCACTTACTAAAAAATCTAACTAAAAATTGTTTTCTTACTTATCTATGAAACCTACTAATTGATGCATCACAATAAGATGTAACGAAAAATGATATGTTTCAAACTAATGTATATCATACTAAAATATTCAAACTAATATATATCAAATCACAATAAATATACCAAAAAAATATTTAAATCATAAAATATTAAAAAAAACAAATAGTTATTAAAGATTAATGTGAAAACTACTGTTTTACAACAATTTAAAACTATAATTTTTGTAAATATTATTGTTTTTTTTTTCATATTATATATGTATCTTTAATTTATATCCAACTTTTTAAGTGATCATATGAAATTGAATAGGGTGAATATTTTTGTATCGTTAGACTTTTTTTTTTTTTTTTTTTTAAAATATTATTATGATTTGAATATTTTTATTCAGCAATATTTGTTGTGATGGATTGTGATTTGATGTTTATTAGTTTGAACATTTTATTGTGTTTTTGAATAGTTTTAAGTGATGATATGAAATTGGAGTAGGTTTAATATTTTTGGAGTGTCAAACGTTTTTTTAACATGAACATTTTGTTACATATTATGCCTAGTGCCTAGTGGATTTGATGGATAAATAAGAGAATTAATAAATTAGAAAATAAATTATTTTTTTGTTAGATTTTATATTCCAAATGAAAAATAAGAAAAAAAAACTCACGTGTAAATGAATTGATTGTGAGAGGCATCCGGAAGTGTGTTTGATGATAAATAAGAAAACAAATAAATTTTTTGTAATTTATAAATAAGGGAAAAAATAAGAAACGCTTGAATGGGTTAAAGGGATAAGAGGTGGCACTCTCATATAACCCCGTAAAATTATATTCATACTTTTTTAAAGTTTTATATAAGAACAAAAATGTCAAAACAATTTAATTATATGTGAAAGTATCAACTCCCTTTTAAAAAAACTACTAAAGCTAAAACAATGATGTTAGGAGACAAGAAGTTTTTTTTTTATTGCTTTTTGTAAAAAAATAATTTTATTCGGGATTGGTGGTTTTTTTCCATGGTTAGCAGGGGCGGTTTTGTTATGGTGTCCGTAGTGATACCGATGACTAATATTTTCGTATACAGTGCAAAAAGTTTTAAATTTATTTCTTTCACTACCATGCTGCTATTTAAATTTTTCGTACCATTCTTATTATGAAATCATGCGTCTGTCCCTCCCCTAGTGACTAATTAGACACAATGGATTATTAAAAACAAAATATAAGTTTATTATTTTTTCATCATTTTTATTTAATTTGATGGTATTTTTAAAACATTTTAGATAGTTTGTTATCCATTTATATCATTAATATATTCATATTAATGCACAAGTAATATGCACAAGAGGTTTAGCAACAATATAGTTTACTGCATTTGGGTTTTTGCCACAGTTTTTTACTCATTTTCACACTTTTGGTCCCTGCTATACTCTTCCTCCGCCGCTTCTCCTCAATTCATTATGATGCAATCTCTTGTTGTTGCTTTTATGAACATTAACTTCACCGCCTCCATATTCTTATCAAAAACCACACCTTATGAATCTGCTTCGTTCATCTATGTCGTTCTCGAACCATAAGACAATGCCTCTCACTAGTTATTCATAAAGCATGTTCATATGTTTTTGTTTGAGGAAATGAAACAACATAAAAATTAAAAAAATATATATATATCAATTTCATTGTGT
The DNA here is from genome assembly GCF_052625555.1 of Lactuca saligna. Lineage (NCBI taxonomy): Eukaryota > Viridiplantae > Streptophyta > Magnoliopsida > Asterales > Asteraceae > Lactuca > Lactuca saligna. The sequence continues at coordinate 138,424,392 of NC_136418.1, forward strand.
AACTACTTTAATATATTCTTTTTTGAAAGAGAGGGAACGAGGGAAGAGATAGTAGGTTGAAGAGTATTGTGTTTCTTGCAGTTGTCTTTGTAATCGTCCATGAATGAACGAAGGGAGTATATTAGGGAGCACGATGAGTTTTTTAGATCAAATTATATGATTGTAACATTTTAAGAATAAGTACTGAAAGATAATTATTCGAGTATATATGTTATATGCGTGGATATTTGACAAATATTATGTGAATATAATATTTGTGTAAAAAAAATATTTTAAAAACTTAATAAATATGGCAAAAACAAACGTTAAAAATAAAAAGATTATTTAGGATAAATAATCTTAACGAAAGTTGTAACGAACCTAAAATTATAAATTATATGTTATAAGATGTATTTGGTCTAAATACATTTAAGGGTGAACGCAAGTAGTGAAACAATAATTTTTCCGTTATACATTTTCGATAATAATTGATTAGGTACTTATTGTTTATAAATGATTTGAATAAGATTTTATTATAAATGATATACTGATTTTTATTAATAAATAGTTAAGAGACTATAGTGTAACTTGAATGATATATTGTGTTAATACAAAAATAACTGAAGGATCATAAATTTAACTATAATTGATTTTAAATTGCAAAACAACATACGTGTAAAAAATATAAGAAAAATGGTACATATTTTTATTAATTAAAATGATACGTGTTGATAAAAGAGAAGTAATAGTACACCTTCTAATTTAGAGTCAAGATAAGAATAATATGTGTTAATCTTTCAAGTATGTTCGTACACATCTAATTAATTGAAGTTATATGTGTAATTTTTGTAGGTGACTAATCTTTTGATATTGTACGAGCGATTAAAAATCCTTGATATAAATAAAGGTATCATTTGAGCAATTATTATGATAGAAAACGATAATAGCCAAAGATATAAACAATATAAAGAAGGGTTAGAAATTTTGAAATTAGAGTTCAGAACTTTCAAGCAAAGAGTCATAAATAAAGAAAGTGTGATATAACAACGATTATGAAAATAGTTAGTAACCACTAACTAGTTAAGTGAGTGTATAGTTACTTTCATATTACACATATATATGAATTATTTAATAAAAATTACGTGCTCTGTGTGCATATTATTTGTGTTCTTGATATCTATGTTGGATGAACAAAATATACATATTTTATTCGATTTAAACTGTATATGTATTTTGTACCTATAAATATGATGGGTAAAGATGAGTAGATGATGAAATAAATGATAAGAGGTGTAACACCATAAAAATTCAAATAATTTTTCGCTTTTTAAAACCATATAAATTCATTCATAATCACTTTCAAGAAAACAATGTATCAACATTATCTTATTACAAATCCCCAAGATCATAACACGTGTGTGTACTGATCATGCCGGTGCCTTTCCGCGATCCTCACTAGAACCTGAAACACATAACACAAAACATTGTAAGCACGAAGCTTAGTGAGTTCCCTAATATACCACACATAACACATACTAGCCACTCGAGGCTATAACTCTGTGGGCCCTTGGGCCCTAACTCTGTGGACCCTCTGGTCCTACTCTGTGAACCTTCCAGTTCTAACTCTAGTATACTTTGATATACACATGACATAAATCACATAGAAATAATGCAGTGCAGCACATCATATAAATAACATGCAATAATTCTGTCACATAACTCTAATTACAACTCAAGGTAAAGTATAGTGAGAAGACTCACCTCGGATGTCTCGGTAATATCTCGCTCCCGTAACACTGATCTAGCCTCTGCCTAAACACATAAACGACCATCCCAATTAATAATGGCTCTCCAAGCTAGACTAAATCCTCACATGTCCTCTAAGAAGGCTAAAAGCCCATTTTACCCTTCAAACAGTTCTCAAACCATACCCTAGAAGTCAACAGTCAACCCTTTTACCAGACTCGTCGAGTGCACAATTGTGACTCGGCGAGTTCAGTCATGAACTCACATCCTCAAAATCCCCAATGACTCACTGAGTCACTTCCCCAACTCAACGAGTTACCATCTGCGTGATTCATGGGGAAAAACCATCCTACTCGCCGAGTCTGTTCTTGGACTCGGCGAGTTCAAGCCATGCTCAAACTCAAATGACCTCCTAAGGTCAGATCCGTTCCTCTAACCCATAGATCTGGCCTCCTTAAGCAAGATAAACACGTAAAGTTTAGACCTTGATGCCCATGCAAAGACCTAATGGCTCTATTTGAAGAAATGGCCTCAATATGCCATCCCAAGCTCATATCTCCCAATGATACACATAAAAATCTAGGAGTTAAGGTCTCTGGACCACTTTGGATCCAGATCCAAAGTTTCAACACAAGAAGGGACCAATTGCACCACAATCCATACTCTAAAGGGGCTAGAAACCCTAACTCTCAAAGATTAACACCAAATTGAAGAAGGATCGAAATGTATACCTCAATATGAAGTCCCTAGACTCTGAAATCCACAAAATAGCACCCTCTTTAGTTCCCTCTTGCCTTTGCCACCTTCTTCTTGCAAAAACACCCACACAAGGATCAAAAATGACCTCTTCTTCCTCACAAACACTCTAGATCTCTTAAGGTTCCTCTCAGGGGTCTGGTAGCCGCAAATGTTGGCTATAAGCCCCTTTAAATAGGTCCCAAACCTCGGGAATTAGGGTTTCATTAAACAGTGTGGACTCGCTGAGTCCACGAGTGGACTCGCCGAGTCCGTCATTAAATCAGTTCGACCATCCGCGATCCTACTCGGCGAGTCTGAGCGCTTACTCGCCGAGTCTTTCTCCAAAAACTTCATATAATGCATAAAATAAGATACCTGGGAATACGGATGTTACAATTCTCCCCCACTAGAATCAGACTTCGTCCTCGAAGTCTCATTCCGCAAACAACTCTGGATGCTGCTCACGTATCTCACACTCCGGCTCCTAAGTCAGCTCGGACCTTCTCCGATGTTGCCACTGGACCTGCACCAGGGGAACTTCCTTGTTCCTCAAAACCTTGATCTTCCGATCCATAATCGCAACCGGTCTCTCAACGTAGTTCAGGCTCGCATCCACCTGGATATCCTCTAACAGTACCACCGCTGACTCATCGGCCACACACTTCCTCAACTGCGATACGTGGAAGGTGTCATGAATCTGACCTAACTCCGCAGGTAGCTCCAACCTGTAAGCTACTCTACCCACTCTTGAGATCACCCTAAATGGACCAATATATCGGGGCCCTATCTTGCCCCTCCTCCTAAATCGGATCACTCTTTTACAAGGAGATACCTTCAGGAGTACGAAGTCACTGACCTGGAACTCGAGCTCTGACCGTCGCCTATCCGCATAACTCTTCTGTCGGCTCTGGGATGTCAGTAACCTCTATCTGACCTATTTAATTTGCTTGGTCGTCTGAAGCACAATCTGTGTGCTACCCATCACACGTTCCCCTACCTCTCCCCAGCAAATGGGAGTCCGACACCTCCTCCCATACAACAGCTCAAAGGGTGGCATACCAATGCTCGAATGATGGCTGTTGTTATAGGAAAACTCTGCCAAGGGTAAGTACGTGCCGCAACTCCCTCCGAAGTCCAATACACATGCCCAAAGCATGTCCTCGAGCGTCTGAATCGTCTGCTCGCTCTGTCCGTCAGTCTGTGGGTGGTAGGCGGTACTAAAATGCAACCTCGTGCCCAACTCATCATGGAATTTCTTCCACAATATGGAAGTAAAGCGTACATCTCGATTTGAGATAATTGAGATCGGTACTCCGTGCCACGATACCACCTCCCTTACATACAACTCTGCCAGTCTCTCCGCAGAAGAGCTCTCACTGATGGCAATGAGCGCTCTTCGTCAACCAGTCCACAATCACCTAAATTACATCGACACCCCTAGCAGTCCTCGACAATTTGGTGATAAAATCCATGGTAATTTGTTCCCACTTCTACTCGGGAATCTCTAACGGCTGCAACCTACCATATGGATGCTGGTGCTCGGCCTTAACCTTGCGACAGGTCAAGCACCTCTCTATGAACCATGCGACATCTCTCTTCATACAGGGCCACCAATACTCCTTCTTCAAGTCCAAATACATCTTAGTGGCCCCAGGATGGATCGAGAACCTCGATCGATGTGCCTCCTCCATCAAAATGGTACGCGTTCCTCCCACAAACGGTACCCAAATCTAACCCTAAAATGTCATAAGCCCTCGATTATCTGTAACGAACTCCGATACCTACCCGATAACACGCTCTCTCTTATGGTTTTCTGGTCTCACGGCCTCAGCCTGGGCCCCACGAATGGTGTCCAACACCAGTGTCATCACTGTCAATCTCAGGAAAACGTCTCGCATCGGGGCGCCCCCCGCCCTACAGCTCAGGGCATCGGCTACAACGTTAGCTTTTCCCGGGTGGTACAGAATCTCATAGTCGTAATCCTTTACCACATCCAACCATTTCCTCTGGCGCATATTTAGGTTAGGCTGATCCATCAGGTACTTCTAGCTCTTGTGGTCCGTGTATATGGTACACCGAACCCTATACAGATAGTGACGCCAGATCTTGAGGGCGTACACCACTGCCTCCAACTCTAGATCGTGGGTGGGATACGTCGACTCATGAGTTTTCAGCTACCTCGATGCATATGTTATCACATGCCCCTCTGCATAAGCGCCGCTTCCAACCATGATATCGATGCGTCACAATACACTACGAAGTCCTCCATCCCCTCCGGAAGGGCTAACACCGGGGCTTCGCATAGTCTTTGGCGAAGTGTCTTGAAGTAGGCTTGTTGCTCCGGGCCCCATGAAAAAGCAACACCCTTCCGGGTCAACTTGGTGATTGGTACGACGATCTTGGAGAAATCCCTGATAAATCTCCTATAATAGCCAGCCAACCCTAGGAAACTCCTGATCTCGGTGGGGGATCTCGGCACCTCCCAACTCATCACTGCCTTTATTTTGGCTGGATCGACCAATATCCCATTCTGGTTAACGAGGTGCCCTAGGAACTGGACCTATCGTAACCAAAAATCACACTTGGAGAATCTGGCATAAAGCCTCTCTGATCTCAAAACTCTGAGAATTTCTCTCAAATGCTCCTCATGCTGCTCTCTGGATCTCGAATATACCAATATGTCATCGATGAACACGATCACCGAGCGATCCAACATCGGCCTGCACACTCTGTCCATGAGATCCATGAACACCGCCGGTGCATCGGTGAGCCCAAAAGGCATCACCACGAACTTGTAATGTCCGTAACGAGTCCTGAACGATGTCTTCTGGATATCCTCATCTTGCACCCTCACCTGATGATATCCAGACCTCAAATCGATCATGGAGAACCAAGATGCTCCCTGTAACCGATCGAACAAATCTTCGATCCTTGGCAATGGGTAACGGTTCTTGACCATAAACTTGTTCAACTCCCGGTAATCAATGCACATCCGGTGCGAACCATCCTTTTTCTTGACGAAAAGGATAGGCGCTCACCATGGCGAGCTGGTCGGCCGAATAAACCCCTTCCCCAGTAGCTCCTGAAGCTGCGAGGATAACTCCTGCATCTCTGGAGGCGCAAGGCGATAGGCGCAACCCCCGGAGCCAAATCGATACGGAACTTTACCTGCCTCTCGGGGGGCACACCCGACAACTCCTCTGGAAATACATCCGGGAACTCACGCACTATCGGAACCTCATAAACTGACCTCGGTATCTCTGTATCAACCCTCGTATCTATCGCATATGCTACAAACCCTTTACATACCTGCTGTAGACTCTGTCTCGTTCTAGCGGCCGAACAAAATACCGACCCATAACGGGTACCCTCGCCGTACACCGTAAGAAATCCCCCACTAGGGTCTTGTATGGTCACCAGCTGTCGCTCGCAGTCAATAACCGCTCTGAATTTGCTCAACCAATCCATGCCCACGATAACATAGACGTCCCCCACCGCAATCGGAACCAAATCAATAGGAAATGCAATGCCGAAGATCTCGAGTACACATCCTCGAATCACCTCAATGGCATACAACACTCTCTCATCAGCTATGAAAACTCTCAGAGGTCGACTCAATGCCTCTCGACTAATATTGATGTGCTGACTAAAGGCTAAAAATACAAAAGATCGACTCACACCCGAGTCAAATAACACCAAAGCAGGCACATAACATACAAGAAATGTACCTACACATATTATAACATAAGCATATCATCAACAACTCAAAATAAACAAGAGAAAGAATTCATACCGGCCACAACATCGGATGCAGCGCGGACCTCCTCCGCGGTCAACTGGAAGGCTCTCCCTCGTGCCTTCGGTGTCTCGGCCTTCACCAGCCGACCCTCTGTAGCTCTGATAGCAGTAGGGGTAGATCCATGAGATGCTCCCTGCACCGACCCTCGTAACTACGGGCACTCTGCCTTCCGGTGTCCGGTCTGGTTGCAGTGGAAACAGACCACAAACCCCTTGGGGAAATCCTTGGCCATATGCCCCTCCTTGCCGCATTTGTAGCAAGACCATGCTCTGCACACCCCATCATGACTCTTGCCACACTTGCCACAAGTGCGAACCTTCTGATTCCCTGCCCTCAAATCTGCGGGCTTGACTTGCTTGGTTGCCGGCTGAGACTTTGCCGGTCGCCTGTCCCTCCCCTGAGACTCCGCCTCTTCCCTAGCCTGAGTCTCCAACTCTATCTCCCTCTTCCGAGCATTTGCATGAAGCTCGGGAATGTTCGGTACGTTGAGTTCGCCACAAACTCTCGTATATCCCTCCTCAACACACTCAGATATCCGCTCATACATGCCTGCTTGGAGGACACGTGCTCTGGGCAGAACATCGCCCTCTCTTGGAACATCCGAGTAATCGGTGTAACAAACTCAGTACCCTGCTTGAGGGTCAGAAAATCTTGTGCCAACCGCTATCTCTCTCCACCTGGGGAACGTACTCATCTCGGAACATAGTAGTAAACCTCTCCCAGGTCACTGCAGAAAGCTCAACAGGTATGTAGTGGGCCGTCACAAACTTCCACCAGTCCTTCGCACCCAAGCGAAGCTGGTTCAACACGAATCGGACTCTCAAGTGCTCTGGAGATGAGCAAGTAAAGAAACACCCCTCTATGTCTGATATCCACCTCATCGTTGCAATCGGATCTTGGGTCCCATCAAAATCAGGTGGTTTTGTGTTGCTGAAATCTCAGAACAGCAACACATCACCACCATGTGGCCTAGTCGCAGCTATAGCTGTAGTGGCCACAACAACCGCAACCTCAGAAAGAGCAACTTATTTCTTGTCAAATGTCTCTATCAGTGTGGTCTTGATAGACCCGAACATCTCTGGTATCTCTCTCTGCCTGGATGGCCGTAGCCACCTCCTCATGGATGATCCTACGGATCTCAACATCACTCGTATCGCTGCTCTATGGTGTGTGGCGTGTCCCAACCATGATCTCCCTCTGAAATACAACATAATAATATTAGGGACTCGCTCGAGTATACCCACACTCGATAACTCCACCCTACTTGTTCCTTAGTACTCTAAGGATTCTTACTTGGACCGCGCACTGACCTGGTGTCTTTAGTAGTACGGGCCCAATACTACCGTCCACACCGCATCAACATTCATCCCAAGTCCTCCTCCCAGAGTCCCAAATCCCAAGTACTCTACTCTCTTTCATCATATGCTACTCGCTAGCAGATCTCTCATAAGCTCCTCACTACTATCTCAACATTCTCAAACATCTCTAGCAGCAAAACTCCTAGACTAAGGCATCATATATCATGCCACTCTAGTCCTAATAAGAATACCTAGTCTACTCTAGCATGCATTAACATAACTCAACATATATCATGGCATAATATATCTCATAACACTTATTACAGGGGTATTTTGGGAAATCACCGTTCGGGCTCTAGCTGATCGTACACACGGCTCTGCTCTGTTTGTCTTAAAACAATTTTTTTTAAATTGTTTTGTTATCAAATTTTTTCTCAAATCCTCAGTTTGAGTTCAGATACGCCCGAAGATGCATCCGAATCCCTCAAACCAAGGCTCTGATACCAACTTGTAACTCCGTAAAAATTCAAACAATTTTTCACTTTTTAAAACCATATAAATTCATTCATAATCACTTTCAAGAAAACAATGTATCAACATTATCTTATTACAAATCCCCATGATCATAACATATCAATAAAACTCCGCGTGTGTGTACCGATCATGCCGGCGCCTTCCCGCGATCCTCACTAGAACCTGAAATACATAACAAAAAACACTGTAAGCACGAAGCTTAGTAAGTTCCCCAATGTACCACACATAACACATACTAGCCACTCGAGGCTATAACTCTGCAGGCCCTTGGGCCCTAACTCTGTGGACCCTCTGGTCCTACTCTGTGAACCTTCCGGTTCTAACTCTGGTATACTCTGATATACACACGGCATAAATCACATAGAAATAATGCAGTGCAGCACATCATATAAATAGCATGCAATAATTCTGTCACATAACTCTAATTACCACTCAAGGTAAAGTATAGTGAGAAGACTCACCTTGAATGTCTCGGTAATATCTCGCTCCCGTAACACTGATTTAGCCTCTGCCTAAACACATAAATGACCATCCTAATTAATAATGGCTCTCCAAGCTAGACTAAATCCTCACATGTCCTCTAAGAAGGCTAAAAGACCATTTTACCCTTCAAACAATTCTCAAGTCCAATTGTGACCATACCCTAAAAGTCAACAAAAGTCAACGGTCAACCCTTTGACTAGACTTGCCGAGTGCACAATTGTGACTCGGCGAGTTCAGTCATGAACTCACATCCTCAAAATCCCCAATGACTCACTGAGTCACTTCCCCAACTCAACGAGTTACCATCTGCGTGATTCATGGGGAAAAACCATCCTACTCGCCGAGTCTGTTCTTGGACTCGGCGAGTTCAAGCCATGCTCAAACTCAAATGACCTCCTAAGGTCAGATCCGTTCCTCTAACCCATAGATCTGGCCTCCTTAAGCAAGATAAACACGTAAAGTTTAGACCTTGATGCCCATGCAAAGACCTAATGGCTCTATTTGAAGAAATGGCCTCAATATGCCATCCCAAGCTCATAACTCCCAATGATACACATAAAAATCTAGGAGTTAAGGTCTCTGGACCACTTTGGATCCAGATCCAAAGTTTCAACACAAGAAGGGACCAATTGCACCACAATCCATACTCTAAAGGGGCTAGAAACCCTAACTCTCAAAGATTAACACCAAACCGAAGAAGGATCGAAATGTATACCTCAGTATGAAGTTCCTAGACTCTGAAATCCATAGAATAGCACCCTCTTTAGTTCCCTCTTGCCTTGGCCACCTTTTACTTGCAAAAACACCCACACAAGGATCAAAAATGACCTCTCCTTCCTCACAAACGCTCTAGATCTCTTAGGGTTCCTCTTAGGGTTCTGGTAGCCGCAAATGTTGGCTATAAGCCCCTTTAAATAGGTCCCAAACCACGGGAATTAGTTTTTCATTAAACAGCATGGACTCGCCGAGTCTGTCATTAAATCAGTCCGACCATCCGCGATCCTACTCGGCGAGTCTGAGTGCAAATGGTTGCCTTTTGACATATTGTAAGGTCATATTTTGTTGGTTTGGACTAGGATTTCATTTGTATGAGTCTTGTTAGTCTTTGTTTAGGTGTTTATAGAATTTGCGGTTGGGTAAACCGAAAACAAGGTGTTTTCGGTTCAGTTGGTGTTTATGGTTGCAAGCTTTTTTGCAGTTGTGAGCTTGTTTACAGTTCATGTTCCCTATATATAGTGTCAGTATTATCAGAAGTACAATACGGTTCTATGTGTATGTCTATTGTACCATACGTTTGCGACTCAATAGAAAAGTATGCAATTTGGATCATTCTTGCTTGTAATCCTTCTTGTTCTCATTTATTATTGATTGTTCTTGCGTTTGATCACTAGTTGGTTCCAAATTTAGGGACTTACACAATGGGTAACCGAGTTGATTGATTGATGAAATTAATAAATTTAATTATTGTGGGTTGGAAACCCAATGTGCTCACCAGGATCCCAAGCCTGACCCACTCAGTTTCTTTGTTTCACAGGTGGTAGCGTAAGAGCACAGGTGTGATGAGTTTAAATCTGGAGTGAGATTTTAAGGAGAATAGGCCAATAGAATAATAAACTATTGTAAGGCCTATAATATTACATTTATGCTTATGTTGCTGTATTGACTATGACATCCCAAGGTTTTTAAATATAAATGAAATACATTTCCTCGGAAATGCTTTGATAATGATATTGTTATATTTTTAGGAACAAATTCCACATCATTTTACTCTTTTGAAAAGAATACTCTAATTTAAATAAGCATAATCAAATCGGTCTTTCCTGGCCGTGAAATTGAGGATGTCACACTAAGAAAACCCTAATTAACCTAAAAACCTAATTTGGAACCTTGTTGGCATGTAATTGGGTTGGAAGCCCTAATTATGGTTTAGAAAACCCTAATATCATGAAACCATAATTTTGGAATTTGATCGGGACCCACACTGAAACTATTTACTGGATTTAGATTATTAATGGATGGTCCTTTGCAATTAACTTAATGCAATATTAGAATTAATGGATTAATTCCATAATGGGTTAAGTTAGAACACTTAACCCTAATCGTCATTTTATGTGAAAACCCTAATTTTTGTTTGGGCATTGAGTTGGGCCTTTCTTTTGGGCTTTGGTGATTGAGTTATGGATGGGCCATCTACGAACAAGTCTATGGACTAGGTTTTTGGATGGGCTTTAGGGTAAGGCCCATGTGAGGAGTTTGGGCCCAATTTAGAAAATCAGGCCATATGTTGGGCCTTGGATCATTATTTGACTTTTGGGCCTTCAGAGTATGAGTTGGGCCTTGGTCTTGGACCAAGCTAAGTTAAGGGTAAAATAGTCCTTTTACCCCTAAGTGTGGATTTATGGTTATGCATTGAAATCCAAATGGTTAATTGAGTTTTGTTTTAATGATTGACAGTTCGGGGATTTGTCAGCCCACAACCAAAGATTTATTCGCGGGACTTCAACAGTGCGAGGTGAGTTTCCTCCTGTATGAACAGGTCGAAGGCACCAATGCCGGCTTGTGTATATATGATAGTATGTTCCGAACCAAGGTTTGACGCCGGGTAGTGCCCGATGTAGGTTTATATGTTCTGGATTCCGATCCGATGTCAGGCGCGCGGTGCCCAATGAATGTTTGTATGCTTGATGTCTGTGTGATTCTTGCATGTGTCTATTTTGTATGTTCCCAGACTTCGGTCCGATGCTGGGCAATACCCGGGGAAAGTTTGTATGTTTCCGGATTTCGATCCGATGCCGGGAGGGGCCCGTGGAATGTTTATATGTTTATGTTATATGATTATTTATGTGTATTTGTTGATATGTTCATATGTATCCCGAGCTTTTCTTGATGCCGAGCGGGGCCCAATGTCGGATTTCAGTCCGATGTCGGGTGGGGCCCGATGCCGGGCGGGGCCCGATGAAGCAGACAAGGCTAATGATATGTTATTATGTGAGTATGTGTATGGTATGTGGTAGTTTGGGGAGACTCACTAAGCTTCGTGTCACAACTAGGAATTTTGATGCTTGTAACAACAACAATGACAACCTTTGTGAACCAAAAATGTGAAAGCATGTATGATGCTTATTCAATAACAACAAATTGTCCATCAAACACTCTATGCAAGCACTTCAAATAGTCAATAAAGAGTTGGAAACCCTAGATATCCCGGTTTAAGTCCATTATGGACTAGGATTTCCTTATTGGGCCTAATGGGCCAATAAGCTTCCAATTTGACTATTTTGAGCTTAGAACTCTTAAATGGGCTCTAATTGGACCTACTTCCATTTATTTTAACATTTGGGGCCATATTGGGCCTAGAATGAAACAAAATACCCTAATGGACCATAACTAACCTAATTAGCTTTAATGGGCTATGAAACCCATTATTTTTACCTAATTGGACCGTAATTCATCATAGGAGCCCAATGGGCCAAAAATCATAAAAAATGGTCCCATAAGATGGAATTAGGCACCAAAGGCCCAAAACTCTCTTCTTTCTTCCCTTTTCTCGGCCCAAAAAGAAAAAAAAGAAATAAGAGAAGGGTTGACTTTAGGAGGTGCCACCTCCTTATTACACACCATGCACCCTTGCATGGACCAACATGTATCTAGACTAGTCATCTCACCCTCTCTCTTCCCCCTTTCTCCTTTCCTTCGGCCAAAGACACCAAACACACACACACACACACATACACACACACACACCTCACAAATTCTCTCTAAACCACTCTCAAGATCATCCTCTTCTTCTTTGAAGGTCTCGAAAATTTGGCTAGAAATCTAAGGATTTTATCAACTAGTTCACATCCTTGGTAAGTTATTGCTTTGATTCATAACATATCTTCTTCATTTCATCAACAATCCCCCTTATCTCATACAAAATTCGTGATCTTGCCTCTTAGAACACATCTAAGTCAAAAATCCTCCAAGAAGCTTGCTAGGTCGAGAATAGCATAAAACTTCCTCTATTCTTCATCAAAACCAAAACCACAAACTCAAGGTGAGTTCATACACCTCTTTTTCGGTTTTTACTAGTTTTATGGGGGAGAATACAAGTAAAAATTTGTAGATCTATGTGTATGTGTGTGATATGTATGATTTTATGCATGTATGTATGATTGTATGTGTTTATGTGGTAAATATGCAACAAAAAGAGTATAAATCTCGAGATCTATGGCATAAGAAGTAAAACAAACTTGATCTAAGTATACCACACTAACAAGTCAAGAAAAATACCCTCTAAGATTTAAAATTGACACATTGTAACATAAAACAAATTTTTGGGGCTTAAATTGTCAAATAAACAAAAGTTGGTGGAAAGGTTGCTATTCACGGTTTTATTGAGGGGAAAAAGAGTCAAAACAGTTAAAATAAATGTTTTTGTGACAATTATGCTCTTCAAAGGACTTGAAATGTAAATAATAGCTCAATGGGTCAATTTTTGGGCTTTTCGGCCCATTAAGCCCAAGGTTGCGAAAAATCTGATTTTCAAAGGGCTAAAATGAAAATTTTCTCAAAACAGGGGATAAAAAGGGTAAACAAAATAATTTCAGGGGTTAAAATGCTTTTCTTTACCAAAAAGGATAAAAAAATGTAAAGTTTTTGGATTTTGGGCCAAAATTATAAAAGTTGCAAAAAGTTTGGACTTTAGCCGTAAAATACTTTTTCTGGAAGGGCTGAAACTGATAAAAGTAAATTTTTAGCTAAAACCACCACATAAACAAAGTCTATGGGTAAAAAATGATAAGAAAATGTTTTTAGGGCCTAAAATGTCTTTTTATATATATAAAGGGCTAAAATTGTCATTTTTATCCAAGAAGGGCTGAAATGGTCAAACCAATATTTTGAGTCAATTATTTTATTATTTAAGATATTTGGGTCAAAAATATCAAACCACAACTTATGACAAGTGGCAAGATGAATATACATAAATTCCGAATATCGGACTCGTATTGATAAAAATTTAAGAATTGTTCAATTAAACATTCCGACGACTGTACTATACCCATAACAAGTAAACATTAAATCCTTTGGGCTTGAAAGTTCCATACATGTTTATTGGGCATTTGTGACCCATTAACATGATTTTGGGCCCAAGGGATAATTATAAGTGTTATTGGGCCTTCTATGACCCAATTTCATATTTAAGGGACCTTCAATGGCTTTTAAGTGCTATTGGGCCTTAGTGGCCCATTAGCATTGCTAGTAAGGTCCAAGTAATCAAATACGAAATAGGCCAACATGTCCTTCGTATACCCAACAGCCTAAAATAACTCACGAAGGTAGCAGGGCTTTGTATTTCCTCTTCTCCTCGTTTGTTAGGCTTACGCGTAACCAAAGTAAACAAATACAGGTCGATAATCAATAGTAATCAAAGTCAATTGGGATTCAGTGAGTAGTAATGGGTGGAACCAACGTGTGTCGGTCGTAGTCTGTAGTTATAATCAAAGTCTCCTGGAGGGAGAGCGAGAGTTTGTGTATAGATCTATACGGAGGTGACTCCCCCACACCTCAGCTGTTCGCTACAGTTAGACTCGGCCAGTCTAGGGTGACAAAATCTTAAGATCAATTCCGACGTTCACCAGAGTGCCAAGACAGACGAACTAGTCATTATCATGCATGATGATAATGACTCACATAAATAAATCCAATGTAAACCAAGTAAACAATGTAATTCAAAATCATTCACGTAATGAGTAACCATTCAAACCGTTATATGATATTTTTATTTTGGAAAACATCGGGTTTTCCGGGGAAGTTCAACGTTTTCACTTGTACGTTTAACACTAAGTTTTTCAATTATACATGTTTTGAAATCATCATGCATATATTTACGAATCTTCACACATTTTTAAAAACAATGGTCTTTTCAAAAAATATCGGATTTTCTGGGTTGTTTTCGTTCAAATTACACAAAACATTTCATATCAAACCTGCTTATGAACTCACCAACATTCTATATGTTGACCCGTTTTCAATATAACTTGTATTCTCAGGTAACAAGTAAGCTGGAAAATAAGTACCAAGTATGTTAATGTGTTTTGCTTTTGAAAACTATCAAACAATTTATGTATGGATTTGTAACGTTAAAACAATGTACTTGATGTGAACAATGTCAATTGTAATATATTGATGCATGGTGATGTTTATGTTATGATTCATGTATATTCATTGTGAAGATATTCAATTTAAGTCACACGAGCCCTCAGCCGTTTCCGCCGTCTGGTTCGGGGGTGTGACACTTCGTTCTTACAGTTTTCAGTTTTGGTTTCAGGTACTTCCAGTAGCAAATGGAAGAGCTCAGGATGACTGCAGTGTACACACCATTATGTTTAGCCTGGGATGTTACACTCTGATATATTGACATGTGTTTCTGGATATGATGTTTTAAGATATTATGACTTACATTTTTGGATGAGATGATTATGATAACTATGGTTTATTTATGATTTAAAAACAAAATTTTTGATCATGATTTTTGGGATGTTTCAGAAAGCATATTGATTTCCTTTTGGACTTAGTGGCTCTTAAATCTTAATGCTAGTTGATTTTCATAAATTATGTGTTTTGTTGATTTGTGACTTTAACAAAAAAAATATGTTATAAGCTTTTCTAATCATTGTACTAATTAAGAAAGATCTATGTGACTTAAGCTTTTAAGTCACTATAGCCAAGTAAAATTAAACTTTGCTCTTGCTTGATTGTAATCTTCTAGTTATAGCATAACTTAGTTATTTAAAGTACCAAAAGACTAAAATCCTCATTTTTATTTTTATTGTCGTTTTGCAAGAATTTTTGCAAATAGATTTTTATAGAGATACAAATTGAACCAATCCTTGTACGTTCGATCCCTTTACCATTACACGTTATTTTAGTGTGCAAGATTTAGGGTATCTATTTGTTGGTCTCGACAACCACCATAAAGCTAATCAAGTCGATTTCCGTTTTCTGTTTTTCTGTTTTCTTGATGTGAATTTTAGGCTTGAACGTCCCTATGAATGTTAAATATAAATCAGGTGCAATCCCATAAATTTCAAGAATTGATTAGGTTTATGTGTTTGAAATCTAGGTTCACTTTCCTTTATGATTTCAAGAATCGATTAGGTTTTCGATTTCTAACAACAAAAGCAGTTTTTTTTGATGATATTAGGAGTGGTTTAGATTTTAGGAATTAATTTTTATTTGTTTGGATTTTAATTTCATGTTTGATTTTGGTGATCAATGGTAGTGGCGGAGGTGAACAAGATTGTTGTCACAGGTGGGTTGTTGTCGAAGATGAATGGGGTGGTCGGAGTGACGGTGTTGGTGTTGATGTTGGTGTTCGTACAGGAGGCGAATGCATATGGATTGCATTTGATCTTTATTTAACTAAAAGGAATAAAAGAAATTCACGTCAATAATAAATATAAAACCATTTATAAAAAAGTAAATAAATAAATAATGATATAACAACCATTTCTGGTAGAAACAAAACCACAAACAAAAACAAATTATGAAGATGATTCTAAGTTATAAAAAAAATAAAGACCAAACCTACGATTTACTTTAAACTATGAGGACCATTCATGTAATTCACTCTCTGTATTTATTTAGATACGTATTTTAGTAATATTTGAATTAAAATAGAGCAATTATTTCAGAAAAGTATAAGTATTATAATTATTAATTAAATTAATTATCAAATAAATTAAGTTGAGGAAAGATAATTACGAGTAGAAGTGGAACCAATAAAGGAAAAAGATGAGAAAGCCCCGAAACAAAAAAAGGAAAGGAAAAAGTAAATATGAAGTTTTGAATTAGAAAACGATATAGAGGGGGGAAAGTCAAAGAATGTAAAATTCCGTTTGCATACAACCCTATACACAATGTTTTAAAACCTGAGTTTTTAATTGACTCGGTGTGATGATCGGTTCAACCGGTTAAACCGCCGGGTCAATCCGGTTTATGGTCTTTTTCTATTTCTATATATTTTTACTTTCATGCATAATGCATAAACATATAAAACTATCCGATCGATCGTTTTTAGGCCGTCGTCGCCAATGTGTGACGGTGTCCCCTTGTGTGCGTCCCCATGGTGGATTAAGGCTGCTGGGTGTGGGCAACATGTTATTACATATTACCACACCAAAAAGTTGCCACATCATCATCCTAGTCATAATTGCTATTATAACACCAAATGTGGAAATGGGTAACACCTAATAACATGTAATAACACCACTTATTTTCTATTTGATTTTTTAATTTTTTTTTGAGTTTTTACTTTCTATATTTTCGAATTTCTTTATTTTTTTTATTTATGTCATTTTGTAATATAAATTAAATCTTAAATTAAAAATAACAATAACAATAAAAATCCTAAATTAGATACAAAAAAAAAAGACAAAACAAATTACATTTTCGATCTAAATTACTCAAACTTCACTGCCATCATAGATATGATCTGCAAAGTCTTCTCGCAGTTGTTTGTGTTTTCGTTGATCTTGGATATCAACGACTCTATGTAAGTATTCTGTTGTCCCTGGTTGAAATTGAATGTGTCTTGGTTCGGTAGGTGAATACTCCGCAATGTTTCTTCCTTTATCTTCAATCACCATGTTGTGCATAATGATACATGCATACATAATATCTCGTAGTCTGTCCAACTCATATGGTCGTACCACATGTTCAAGTGTTCAACTATGTATCATTTTGCTTTCAGAACTCCGAAAGCACGTTCCACGTCTGTAACATCCCGAAATATCAAGAGTAGAGTTGAAGGGCTAAAAGAGTAAATTGGGAAAGAGTGACTCGGCGAGTCCATGTGCGGACTCGGCGAGTAGAGTCGCGACTTGGTCGCGTGTTAAGTGGCCGACTCGGCGAGTCAGGGTAATGGACTCGGCGAGTAGGCGCTGAGTGGAGAAAACCCTAATTCTCGGGGTTGAGCCTTATATAAAGATCATTATGTTTCCCTCCCAGCCTCTTTATCACCCCTTGAGCCCCAGAAACCCCTAAATCACGAAGAAGCACCATTGTTGGATGGAGTGGAGCTTGGAGAATGTATTTGTGAAGGAATTTTGGGAGATTGAAGGCTTGGAGCAAGGGGCTTTGTTTGAATTCGAGTCTCATTTCAATTAGGGCATTCCTTTGAGGTAATATCTCGTTTTTTGAGCTGCTATTTCTTAGATGCATCATTTTGGGGATGTTGGAGATCATATCTTTGGATGTATTGGAGTTTAGAGGTTAGATCTGAGGTTGCTACCTCAGATCTGGAAGGGAGAAGGTCTAGAGTGCATGAAAGTCCCTGTTTGTGAGTGGTTGATGGAGTCATCTTGTCCCAAATCCTAGCCCAATGTGCAAACGGCTTAGATCTCTTTGGATTCACGTAAAGTTTGCCACTTTACGTGATGGATGGGTTGTAAGAGGCTAGATCTATGTTTTGGATCAATTGCATGGCCTGGAGTGCTTCTGAATGGATTCAGAACGGTGGTACTCGGCGAGTCACATGGGTAGACTCGACGAGTTGCTTGCAGATGGCCTGGAACTCGACGAGTTGGAAGAACAACTCGGCGAGTAGGTTGAAGATAGCCTTGGACTCGACGAGTCCATTTGGACTCGGCGAGTCTTGTCGAAGAGTCCCAAATATTCTCTGGTAGAGTCGAGAATCGGTGAGTTGAGGGATGACTCGGTGAGTCGAGTGCGAGTGGACTCAGAGTTGTTGGACTCGGCGAGTCTTGGGGTGACTCGGCGAGTTAGGTCGCAGATTGAATGAAGTTCTGATTATGGGAACTCGACGAGTCACAGAGTTGACTCGACGAGTAGGGTCAGTCAGGGGTTGACTTAGACTGAGGACTTTGATTTCGACCAAGGGTTGGTCGTTGACTTTTAGGGTTTGGTCAGCGATGTGGCCTTTGGGCCAAGAGAGAGGTAAACTAGTCTTTTACCCATGAGAGGGTGTTATGAGAGGATTTATTCTAGTCTCGAGAGTTATATTCATGAGAATATTTGCTTTACGTGTTAGGCGGTGGCGAGTTTGAGATTCCAGTGTGGGGATATCTGCTTTCTGCTTGCCAGGTGAGTCTTCTCACTATACTTTACCTTGAGTAGGTAACCAGAGTTATGTGTTCAGAGTATTTGTATGCTATATGTACGTGATGTGTTGTACTGCATTATTTCTATGTGATTTATGCTGTGCATGTTTATAGAGTTGGAACCGGAAGGTTCCCAGAGTTAGAGCCTGAGGGTTCACAGAGTTTGGGTGCACGGACCCATAGAGTTATAGCCTCGAGTGGCTAATATGTGTTATGTGTGGTATTTTGGGGAACTCACTAAGCTTCGTGCTTACAGTGTTTTGTGTGATGTTTTTTTCAGGTTTCTTTCAGTATCACGGGACGGCACCGACTTGATTGTACACACCAGAGAAAGAGTCATATTTTGGAGGATCCTGGTTTTCTATGCAAGTGAAAATGGAGTAATGTTTTGTAAATCGACTATGAATGAGATTTTAAACAAGTGTTTCTAAGAATAAAATGATTATTTTAAATGAAAAATTTGTCTTGAAATTTACGGTGTTACAAGTTGGTATCAGAGCCTTGGTTTGAGGGATTCGGATGCGCCTTCGGGTAAATCTGGACTCAAACTGAGGAAGTAAGAAAAGTTTTAAGGAAATAATTTTCTAAAAATGAATAAGGGTTCAAAGAGGAAGCAAGAAAGAGCAGTGTGTACAATCAGCCTGAGCCCGAACGGTGATTTCCCAAAATACCCTTATTTTTTTTGTGTTATGAGATATTTATGATGCACCTTATGAGATAATATTGCATGCTAGAGACAGTCTAGGTATTTCATATGTTAGGGCTAGAGTGGCCTGATTTGTGATGCCTTAGTCTAGGACTCGTTGTTATATGTGTTATGCTTTTGAGTATGTGATGAGTGAGAGTATCCAGTTAGAACCCATGAGGGGTAGAGTTACAGAGTTTGGTGGTACTTTCGAGGATGAGCCGAGAAGGTGGAGTTATCACAGAGAGGGAGTCCTATGTATTCTTCGATGCTCGAATGCTGCTTGCTTTGTGCTTTGTGGAACTCTCGATGATGGGAGTCAGCTACCAAGTGAATATGACGATATTCAGGAGGTAGATGGCTGGCATCATTAGGAGCTCTTCACCAGCTGATAGCAAAGAAGTGGGAGGACAACGAAAGAGCTTAGGGAGTAACCCGATCCAGGTGAGTGCGCTTGTAGAATAGAGAATTTCGCTGGGGAGCGAGCACGCGCGATGGGATTGGTGAAAGAGCAGGTCGAGCAGCTATTTAAAAGCTCTCGGATGGTCCGTGTGGAAAGTATGGGTAGATGTGGCAGGTAGTATGGGCCCGTACTACTGAAAGCAGAAGACCCATACTTGATACAGGGAGCATTCTGAAGGTTCTAAGGAGCGGATTGAGGAGTGATGTTATGGTTCGGGTACCATACATCAGAGTAGATTGAGGAAGTGATGTTATGGTTCGAGTACCATACATCAGAGCCGATTGAGGAGTGATCTTATGGTTCGGGTACCATACATCAGAGCAGATTGAGGAAGTGATGTTATGGTTCGGGTACCATACATCAGAGCCGATTGAGGAGTGATGTTATGGTTCGGGTACCATACATCAGAGCCGATTGAGGAGTGATGTTATGGTTCGGGTACCATACATCAGAGCAGATTGAGGAGTGATGTTATGGTTCGGGTACCATACATCAGAGCAGATTGAGGAAGTGATGTTATGGTTCGAGTACCATACATCAGAGCAGATTGAGGAGTGATGTTATGGTTCGGGTACCATACATCAGAGCAGATTGAGGAAGTTATGTTATGGTTCGAGTACCATACATCAGAGCCGATCGAGGAGTGATGTTATGGTTCGGGTACCATACATCAGAGCAGATTGAGGAAGTGATGTTATGGTTCGGGTACCATACATCAGAGCAGATTGAGGAGTGATGTTATGGTCCGGGTTCCATACATCGGAGCGGATGGAGGAGTGATGTTATGGTCCGAGTACCATACATCGGAACGAATTGAGGAGTGATGTTATGGTCCGGGTACCATACATCGGAGCGGATTGGGGAGTGATGTTATGGTTAGGGTACCATACACCGGGGCATATTGAGAAGAGATGCCATGAAATGAGTACCATGGGTCGTAGTGAAGTATGTTTGTGGTTCTCCAGTTATTCGGTCATGAGTAAGTTCGTTGAGGCGTCCCATGAGAGGGAGATCGAGAGTCCCTCAGAGTATTTTAGTAAGGAGTCAGTGAGAAGGGAGAATTTCGATCTGTGTTGGGCAATCAGTCGATAAAGGAGATGTCACCTCCTATGATCTGGGAGGTACTGATTATGCTCGTGTGAAATATGAGAAGCATGATGTTTTGGTTTTGGGTTTAGGGGTAAACCCTGCAGGTCGTCATTGATGATGATTTCCCACCAGAGTATCAGGTAGCAGGTGTGCCGCGAGGCAGTGATTTATCATGAGCAGATAGTCAGTTGGGACTAAGATGTGTGAGGACCACACTACACCTATTTGAGCATAGTAGGAGGTATTGTAGTGGTATCAGTGGGGAGTTCAGTCGAGTTCAGTGGTGCAGAGAGTTTTCTATCCATGGGGTGTTGAATCTGGGAGTGAGTACCTGTTCTTGGGATGAACATGGTGTTGGAGTGTTGGTTGATGAGTTGAGGTGAGGGGTACGATGATTTTATGGTTCAGTCTATGAGCCAGGAATGTTATCGAGCAGTTGAGCTGTTTGGTACTAAATTGGTATGAGATTTGGAACGACTAGAGGCAGACGTGACGAGAAGTTCTTGAGGAGTTCACCAGAGGTTCATAGTATATGAGGTCGATTCATTTCCTTAAGGGGGGGGATTATCGGGCGTTGTGTAGCACCTTCCGGGGGCCGGTGCGATTTTGCTGGAGAATATAGTTATGGGTTAGTTGCGTGCTATTTGGTGATGGTTCGAACCCTAAGTGGGGGAGAACCGGGTGCCGTATGTAAGAAAGCAGAGATTTGTCAATAGCAGTTATAAGTGGAGTATAGAGATATGCGGTAAGAAATCATGAGACCAGAGATGTCGGTGATCGAGGAAAGGGGTCAGAGTGAGTTAATGCGGGAAGTACTTGTTTGAGAAGGATGAATGTCTCCACGACAGGTGTTTTTTAGTCAGGAATCTGGTATTGGTCAGTGTTGGGGCAAGTAGATAAAGAATGATTGGGCAGCCAACTCCCGGGTCAGTATGCGTATCCTTGTTTGGATTTTGAGCGGCGGGAAAAAGGGTTTTGGAGAATTATCAGCGTATTTCGTAGTGTTAGCGTTTCTTCGTATTGCAATTGAGAAATTGAATACACCGAAGTTGCAACTTGAGAAAAATGAAGATCTAGTTATGGGGTTCAGAGGGAATGTATTATTGCATCTATATGGTGCTTGGGGCAGGAGATCTGTGGTTGTGGCGGGATCTTGTGATGTTCGGTGGGGGTGTTCCGAGGTATCCGGGTATTGATATCTTTATTTTGAAGTTATTCGTGAATCTTGAGTTGAGACGACTTGTGGTATATCAGGTATCTATGGATCTAGTGAGAGCCTTCGAGTATGGGCATCCAGGGAGATTACTTGGGAGAGTGGATCTTCGTAAGGGTGGACATCTGTTATGACGATTGCCTCCAGAGTCTGTGATGAATATTCGAGACGAGTATGGGTAGCCGCCTATGATAGTCTGTGGAGCACGAACTAGTGGAGTCAGAGGTTGTTGTGATACTGCAGGGAGCCGTAGTACTCACTAGTCAGAAAGTGTTGTGATACTGCGGGGAGCCGTAGTACTCACTAGTCAGAGGTGATGGGTTTTGAGCATTCTAACACTTCCTAAGTGTACATGCAACCCTAATAACCTTGGATCTATGTTTGTCTAATTTGTCATGCAAAGTTGAATTCCAAGGTTATATCCTATCTAGCATACATGGGGAACAATTTTAACATAAAGTATAGATAGAATAACTTACCTTGTTGTTGCTTGTGTTCCTTGAAACCTTGTGAGCCTAGCACCTCAAGTGGTGATGCCTCAAATGCTTCACACAACACCAAATGCTCTTGGAAGAACTTATGAGAGAATACACACTCTTCAAAATCGGCCAAGCCCCCTTATTCCTTAGTGTTTTTCGATTTGGGAGGAGATCATATTCCTTATATAGTGTTGACACATCTAGGGTTAAACCCTAATGTGTCATGACTCTTCATTTCCATGACCCATGGGTTTGTAACTCCCATGGAGCATCCATGGAGCATCCTATGGGTGGAACCCAACTTGATGATCCATGGAGCCTTTTAGCCCACTATACAAGATATGGATGATTTACTTAATCAACCCATATATTTAATTAGTTATCTTTTGATCACTTAATTAATTCTAAATTAATTCTTGATCAAACTAATCAAATAATATTATTAATATATTAGAACTTATAATATATTAATAATCTCCAAGCGTTATTTCTCTCATTTAGTTTATCCAATTGCATGGTGCCATGCAACCCAAATGGACCATGCCGGGTCGGGTCAAGTACATACCAGAAATAGTTATGGACTTAGACACCTTATCCAACAGTCTCCCACTTGGATAAGTCTAGTAACTATTACTGCAAGTATGATTTCAGGAACCGATCGGCAATCGTAGCTCTTTACAAGGTTTCTCGAAACTTGAGAAGATGATGGTACGCCATTTAAGATAAGTGATCATATAATCCTCTGTTCTAGATATCAGTCGGACAAATACATGGAACAATGTCTTACTTATTGTCCAACATTTGTTTCCCGATTTCCGATTTGTTTGACAAAGAACTTTATTGAACACATCAATCTAGTTCTGACCGGGCCCGGTACATAGGTCAAAACAAAATCATCGAGGGGCCCAGATATCAGCTTCTAATCCAAGAAGGAACAGATAAACTTCGACTCATATGTTTGTTCTACTACTTATTGAATTACACATAAGAGCACGATTTTATAACATCGAGTTACCAATGCGTTTTTCGTACAATCAATGCATAACCAACTCGTAAGTAACAAATCATATCTCTAGGTTTAAAGACTTATATGATATTACCGTCTCACGATCACTCGAGATAGAATTCCATGAAGTGATTCCAGTGAGCGTGGGTTGAGTCCAATGCTCAGAACTTATGAGCACTCATGATTGTTGTAGCCTTGTCCCAGACCTCTACAACCAAACATGACAGTCTTGATTCATACCTACTTCCAACATATGACCGACTGTGGAGGTTTGAATAATATGTTATACCAAACAAAATTATTCTGGAAGTCAAAACATGCAAAAGAAATATAGTAAACGATCGACAAGAGATAGCAACACTTTACTCATAAATAAACACTTTTATTCATCATCAAATGTCAATTACACTTTACAAATTTCAAGATTATCTAACTACTAAATCTAATATCATCCTTCAGCCCTATGCTCCGAGTATGCTGGAGATGCTTAACCCGAGTCAGTCCCTTCGTAAGGGGATCTGCCGGATTCTCATCTGATGATACCCTCTTTGCCACGAGGAGTCCTTCTTCGATCCGATGTCTGATGAAATGATATTTTCTGTCAATGTGTCTAGATCTCCCGTGATCCCTTGGTTCCTTGGCTAAGGCAACAGCACTTTCACTATCACAGAAAATTTCCATCGGCTCTTTAATAGCTGGTACAACTCCAAGGTCTCCAATGAAGTTCCTCAGCCATAACGCCTCCTTTGCTGCTTCGCTAGCTGCAATATACTCTGATTCACAAGTAGAATCAGCCACTGTCTCTTGCTTGGAACTCTTCCAAGAAATTGCTCCTCCATTTAGGGTAAAGACCCAGCCCGACTGAGAGCGGAAGTTATCCCTATCAGTTTGGAAGCTAGCATCACTATACCCTACAACTCTCAAGTCATCACTCCCACCGAGGGTAAGGACCCAGTCCTTAGTCCTTCGCAGGTACTTGAGAATACTCTTTACCGCAGTCCAGTGTGCCTTGCCAGGATTCCCCTGAAACCTGCTAACCATGCTCAAGGCAAAGGCTACATCAGGTCGAGTACACGTCATAGCATACATGATCGAACCTACAGCCGAAGCATAAGGTAATCGACTCATTTCTGCTATCTCAGCCTCAGTGCTAGGGCTTTGTGTCTTACTCAGCTTGGCGCTACTCTGGATGGGCACCTCTCCTTTCTTGGAGTCTTGCATTCTGAATCTCTTCAGAATCTTCTCCAAGTAGGTACTTTGACTAAGTCCAATTAGTCTTTTATTCCGATCTCTCAAGATTCTTATCCCCAAAATATAGGCAGCTTCACCAAGGTCCTTCATAGCGAAACACTTTCCAAGCCAGGACTTTACTTCCTGCAAGGTTGGAATGTCGTTTCCTATGAGTAGTATGTCATCCACATACAATACCAAAAAGCTAACTATACTCCCACTAGCCTTGACATATACACAAGATTCATCTTCACTCCTAGAAAAGCCAAATTCCTTGACCTTTTCATCAAAGCAAAGATTCCATCTGCGAGGTGCTTGCTTTAATCCATAAATGGATTTCTCAAGCTTACACACTCTATTAGGGTACTCGTTACTGACAAAACCCTCTGGCTGACTCATGTAAACATCTTCAGCCAACTTCCCATTAAGGAAAGCGGTTTTGACATCCATTTGCCAAATTTCATAGTCATGAAATGCGGCTATGGCTAACAGAACCCGAATAGACTTAATCTTGGCTACCGGAGAAAAGGTCTCATCATAATCCACTCCAGGAATTTGAGAGAAACCCTTTGCAACCAGTCTAGCCTTATAAGTGTGTACTTTACCATCCATGTCGGTCTTCTTCTTGAAGACCCATTTGCACCCTACAGTCTTTCGACCCGGTACATTCTCAACCAAGTTCCAAACTTGATTGTCATACATGGATTGTATCTCGCTATCCATAGCCTCTTTCCATTTAGCAGACTCGGGGCCCGCCATGGCTTCCTCGTAGCTGTTAGGGTCATCTTGACTTACTAGTGTCTCATCACTAATAAGTGTCTCACCTTCTGCAGTAATATGGAATCCATAGTAATGCTCAGGTGCACTCCTAACTCTCGTGGAACGCCTCAGAGGTACAGATTCGTCAATTGGCTCAACAGGAGTTACCTCCTCAAGTTGAGGGCTAGAGTTTGAAGTTCCTTCACCACTTGACTCTTGAATTTCTTCAAGATCAACTTGCCTCCCACTGTCTCCTTGGCTTATAAACTCTCTCTCTCGAAAGAATCCTCTTCTTGCTACAAAGACCACATTGTCACTAGGTCTGTAGAAGAGGTAACCAAAGGAATGCTGTGGGCAGCCGATGAAAATACACCTCTCGCTTCGGGGTTCGAGCTTATCATGAGTCTCGCGTCTCACGAAAGCCTCGCAGCCCCAAATCTTGATGTGGTCTAGTTTAGGTACTTTACCAGTCCACATCTCGTGAGGAGTTTTGGCAACTTTCTTTGTAGGGACTAAATTAAGGATATGGGCGGCAGTCTCTAAGGCATACCCCCAGAATGAGATTGGTAGCGAAGCTCGACTCATCATGGAACGAACCATGTCCAACAAGGTTCGATTACGCCTCTCAGCCACACCATTCAACTGCGGTGTCCTGGGAGGTGTCAATTGTGAGACAATCCCACATTCCTTTAGATAGTCGAGGAACTCTGAACTAAGATACTCACCACCCCGATCGGATCGAAGCATCTTAATGTTACTGCCCAATTGATTCTCGACTTCCTGTTTAAATTCCTTAAACTTCTCGAAAGTCTCTGACTTATGCTTGATTAAGTAGACATATCCATATCTACTGTAATCATCGGTAAAAGTCAAATAATAACGATTAGCATCTCTTGTGGCATGTTTGAATGGTCCACACACATCCGTGTGTATAAGGTCCAACAAACCTTCACCCCTTTCACATGAGCCTGTGAAGGGTGACTTTGTCATTTTTCCAAGTAAGCATGATTCGCAACTATCATTTGACTTTAGGTCAAACGACTCCAAGACTCCAGCCTTTTGGAGTTGGCCTATGCGTTTCTTGCTTATATGTCCAAGACGACAATGCCATAACGATGCTTTATCCAAGTTATTATTATTAGTAGAATCAATACACAAAACATTATTTCCTAAGTTATCTACAATAGATACAGCTTCATACACACCATCACAAGGTAATGCTTTAAAATAAAGTACATTATTAAAGAAAGCATTAATCGAACCAACTTCATTATCAAACGAAAAGGTGAAACCTTGTTTGTACAATGCATGAAAGGAAATAATATTTCTTGCCATTTATGGCGAATAACAACATTTATTCAAATCTAAATTTAACCCACTACTTAGCGATAAACTCCAATCTTGGTGACAGGTGTAACTTTCCTATTCCCCATGATTAAGTTTATTCTTCCTTGCTCCACATTCTCACTTCTTCCTAGTCCCTGCAAGTCACAACAAATATGAATACCGCAACCTGTATCAAGGACCCAAGATTTCGAATGGGGTGAGTTATTAGAAATGATAGTGTAAATACCTGCATGGTTGGGTTTGACTTTCCCATCCTTCACATCTTGCTGGTACTTTGGGCAGTTCCGCTTCCAATGAGCTTTTTCGTGGCAATAGAAGCATTCAGCCTCTTTTGGGTCAGAAGAAGGAGTAATGAAACCTTTCTTGGTTCCACTTGAAGAAGAGCCATCAAGGGTCCGAGCCTTGGTACCCTTTGAAGATCTCTTTCTCTTCCTCCCTCGACTCTGCCCGATTGCCAAGACCGGAGTTGTTTCTGGAGTAGGAGTGATAGCAACCGACTTCCCCTTAAGACCTGTTTCTGCGGTCTTGAGAAGTCCCTGAAGTTTGCTGAGGGTGACCTCTTCCTTGTTCATGTGATATGTCATGCGGAATTGATCATAGCACGATGGTAAGGAGTGCAAAATGATATCTATTGCAAGCTCCTCAGGGAAGTTCACATTGAGCTTCAGCAACCGATCCACATACCTTTGCATTTTCTGCATGTGGCTCGTGACGGACTCTCCGTCCTTCATCATGGTTGTTATCATGGAGCAGATGACTTCGTACCTCTCTTGTCGTGCACTTTGATGGTATCTTTCCATCAAATCTTGGTGCATTTCATAAGGGTAGAAGTCTTCATAAGACTTTTGGAGTTCAGCTGTCATGGTGGCTAACATGATGCAAGCCACCTTGGTTGCATCTCTTTCATGAGTATGAAAGTCAGCGATCTCCTGGGGAGTTGCAGTGGACTCGTCAATTTCCTTAAGCTCCTTGTCAAGGACATATTCTTTGTCCTCGTAGCGGGTAATCATCCTGATGTTTCTGATCCACTTATTGAAGTTGGATCCATCAAAGGTGACTTTCCCACATAGACTCATAAGAGTAAAGGAGCCATTAGGATTCGAGCCAGAAGCATTGTTTGAAGACATCTGAAAAGAAGAACAAGTTTAGTTTAGATTTAAGAGAGTCCTTAATAAAACACCCAAATGTAATATTAAGGCTAGGATCCAATCACAATATAATATAACTTAGAAGAGGTATGCCGTAATCTAAGCTATACCATATTTGAAAGGTAGGTGAATGACGATTCACCAATTTCCACCACGAAAACCGAAATATTAAATATTTAGTTTTTATTGGTTTTAGAAATTCCTAGATTCTTTGAGATCCAATGAACTTTTCAAAGGCATGTTTCGATCTCGGGAGTGCCCTCCAGGTTTTGTGACTGGGATGCCGAGGATCACAAAACGAGGTGTGAAGTAACCATGCAAATCACTTGGTACCTTTAAAGTTTATCACTCAATCGATGTGCCGGTAAACCACACACGCTCCACCGATACTATAATAAACCTTAAGTCACCCTTTACCTACCTTGTTAAGTCCAAGTTAGTGTGCCGGTTAACCACACACGCTCCACCAACGACTTTGACAAAGTGTAAAGTGTAATTTCATGGATTAGCACCTTATTCACATTTTTCCTAAAGTAACTAAGATTGGGAATTTAATAAACATTTAGTTACTTTATTATATTCATCATACTTTGAATGAGAATTTATAAGTCCTTGTCTTACCCGTTCGGCTAACGACCCTCCACCAGTCAAGCAAGCGGTGGGTGAGAATATACACCCATTAAGTCACCATTTTATAGGCAACAACCTTATACCCACCTTATAGACCGGCTTCGTGAATGAGGCGTACTAGCGGTAAGACGACTTGTTCTTATACATATATATATAATTATTAAATTATCATAATATAAGTATAAGGGTTGAATTTTAACTTTTAAAATTCTAGGGGTTGGAACTAAAGTTTTAACTTAACTTTACTTGTTCCAAAACTTGAGGGCAAGTTTTGTAACTTTCAAAACTTTTCATTTCTTGTAACTTATGAGTTTAATAGAGTCGTAAAATGAAGACTCTTTATTTTTATAACTCTTGTGTTTTCTTAATGGTTTTTAACTCAAGTGACTCTTGGTTTTCCATAACTTAAGGATAAGTTATGGACTCCATTAAAACACATTATGATCAAGAATTAAACTACCAAATAGGTTACAAATAATTCCTATGATCATCTAAAACATCATAAGAACAAGAACATGAATATGAACATAATCAAAAATTACATAAAACTTTGTAATTTTGATAACTAGTTGTTGTAAATGAATTAGCAAAACATTACACCACCAAAAACAAGTTTATATTAACTAAAACAGTTTAGGGTAATGTTTCTAATTCATTTTCCAGCAACTGAATCGAAATTCTGCACTCATTCGACCCTACTCGCCGAGTGCATGAACATGACTCGCCGAGTTGGTTGAAGATACACATGGACTCGACGAGTCCCCCCTATAGACTCGACGAGTCCGATCGCAGACAGCAAATTTCCGATTCTGTTTTCAACTTTTAAGCACAAATAAGAACAAACAAGCCTAGGCTCTGATACCACTGATGGGTTTTGAGCATTCTAACACTTCCTAAGTGTACATGCAACCCTAATAACCTTGGATCTATGTTTGTCTAATTTGTCATGCAAAGTTGAATTCCAAGGTTATATCCTATCTAGCATACATGGGGAACAATTTTAACATAAAGTATAGATAGAATAACTTACCTTGTTGTTGCTTGTGTTCCTTGAAACCTTGTGAGCCTAGCACCTCAAGTGGTGATGCCTCAAATGCTTCACACAACACCAAATGCTCTTGGAAGAACTTATGAGAGAATACACACTCTTCAAAATCGGCCAAGCCCCCTTATTCCTTAGTGTTTTTCGATTTGGGAGGAGATCATATTCCTTATATAGTGTTGACACATCTAGGGTTAAACCCTAATGTGTCATGACTCTTCATTTCCATGACCCATGGGTTTGTAACTCCCATGGAGCATCCATGGAGCATCCTATGGGTGGAACCCAACTTGATGATCCATGGAGCCTTTTAGCCCACTATACAAGATATGGATGATTTACTTAATCAACCCATATATTTAATTAGTTATCTTTTGATCACTTAATTAATTCTAAATTAATTCTTGATCAAACTAATCAAATAATATTATTAATATATTAGAACTTATAATATATTAATAATCTCCAAGCGTTATTTCTCTCATTTAGTTTATCCAATTGCATGGTGCCATGCAACCCAAATGGACCATGCCGGGTCGGGTCAAGTACATACCAGAAATAGTTATGGACTCAGACACCTTATCCAACAGTCTCCCACTTGGATAAGTCTAGTAACTATTACTGCAAGTATGATTTCAGGAACCGATCGGCAATAGTGTCTGTGGCAGTGGTATGGAATGACATTATGATGGGGTGTCTACTGAGGATGCGGAAGGGATTCCGCGGGTGTAGAGCCAAGAGTCTCAGGATGGATGTAGGGATGGAGTCTGGGACTCCCAGCTTGATTCTGATCAAGGGTCGTGTGCGTAGTGGTGGTGTCTCCTGGGGATGTTAGAGATGTCATCAGTGCGACGGGTTCTCCTAACCCAAGAATGCAAAGGTTGGTGCGGCTTGGGTGCTTGATTTCAAGAAGAGGACTCATGAGAGTTGCTCTGGGATTGAAGAGTGGGCCTTTCTGTCGTCACGGATTGGATAGGATAGGATTCGGATCGGGGATCCGATGGTTCATGGCTTCTAACCCTTATGGGTCAAGTGATTGTTGAGATTTGGGTCAGTGATGCTTCATGGGTAATTCTCGGATCGTTGAGTGTGGTTATCAGAGGGTACATCCGGTGCCCGGTTCGAGACAGTGGTCAGGACACCGTAAGGAACGGGAAAGTGTGTTCGAGTTTCGATGGGTATGTCTTGTGAGATCCGGTCCGATTAAGGCCAGGTGGCACGTTGTGGGAGTATTTCTGGAGTTGAGTTGCTGTAGGCTTCGAGGGCGAAGCCTAATTTAAGTGGGGGAGAATTGTAACATCCCGAAATATCAAGAGTAGAGTTGAAGGGATAAAAGAGTAAATTGGGAAAGAGTGACTCGGCGAGTCCATGTGCGGACTCGGCGAGTAGAGTCGCGACTTGGTCGCGTGTTAAGTGGCCGACTCGGCGAGTCAGGGTAATGGACTCGGCGAGTAGGCGCTGAGTGGAGAAAACCCTAATTCTCGGGGTTGAGCCTTATATAAAGATCATTATGTTTCCCTCCCAGCCTCTTTATCACCCCTTGAGCCCCAGAAACCCCTAAATCACGAAGAAGCACCATTGTTGGATGGAGTGGAGCTTGGAGAATGTATTTGTGAAGGAATTTTGGGAGATTGAAGGCTTGGAGCAAGGGGCTTTGTTTGAATTCGAGTCTCATTTCAATTAGGGCATTCCTTTGAGGTAATATCTCGTTTTTTGAGCTGCTATTTCTTAGATGCATCATTTTGGGGATGTTGGAGATCATATCTTTGGATGTATTGGAGTTTAGAGGTTAGATCTGAGGTTGCTACCTCAGATCTGGAAGGGAGAAGGTCTAGAGTGCATGAAAGTCCCTGTTTGTGAGTGGTTGATGGAGTCATCTTGTCCCAAATCCTAGCCCAATGTGCAAACGGCTTAGATCTCTTTGGATTCACGTAAAGTTTGCCACTTTACGTGATGGATGGGTTGTAAGAGGCTAGATCTATGTTTTGGATCAATTGCATGGCCTGGAGTGCTTCTGAATGGATTCAGAACGGTGGTACTCGGCGAGTCACATGGGTAGACTCGACGAGTTGCTTGCAGATGGCCTGGAACTCAACGAGTTGGAAGAACAACTCGGCGAGTAGGTTGAAGATAGCCTTGGACTCGACGAGTCCATTTGGACTCGGCGAGTCTTGTCGAAGAGTCCCAAATATTCTCTGGTAGAGTCGAGAATCGGTGAGTTGAGGGATGACTCGGTGAGTCGAGTGCGAGTGGACTCAGAGTTGTTGGACTCGGCGAGTCTTGGGGTGACTCGGCGAGTTAGGTCGCAGATTGAATGAAGTTCTGATTATGGGAACTCGACGAGTCACAGAGTTGACTCGACGAGTAGGGTCAGTCAGGGGTTGACTTAGACTGAGGACTTTGATTTCGACCAAGGGTTGGTCGTTGACTTTTAGGGTTTGGTCAGCGATGTGGCCTTTGGGCCAAGAGAGAGGTAAACTAGTCTTTTACCCATGAGAGGGTGTTATGAGAGGATTTATTCTAGTCTCGAGAGTTATATTCATGAGAATATTTGCTTTACGTGTTAGGCGGTGGCGAGTTTGAGATTCCAGTGTGGGGATATCTGCTTTCTGCTTGCCAGGTGAGTCTTCTCACTATACTTTACCTTGAGTAGGTAACCAGAGTTATGTGTTCAGAGTATTTGTATGCTATATGTACGTGATGTGTT